>NC_137863.1:47481681-47809181 GCF_963924005.1 Protomyctophum bolini
CGTTACTAAATAAAGAAACCAGCGCTTCTTTCACCTGACAAATATCACTATGTGATCATTTCTTGTTGGATTATGTTTGATCCCAAAGACACCAGTGCCTATAATGCATCTATAAGAGTAGATGTTTACACCCTCAGTGACCAACTCTCAGCTGTGACTATATTTTCTATGCACTTTTTTTGAACGAGACATTAATATCTTAATACTGTTTGACTTTGTTGTTGCTACTCTTCCCTCAGTGTGTTCGAGTGTATTCCAATGGTTAATTACTTTGGGGGATATGTTAGCTTCTTCTAGTATCAGAAAGTTATCATCAAAACAAGCATAAAGTTGTGTTGAGGGGCATTTTCCTTTATCTCAAAGCAAAACATGAAATCCTGTTGTGTCTCTCTGATCACAAAGAGCCAGTCACTTGATGATACTAGTAACGCAGAAGCTGTCAGAAGCGCTTCCAATCATTTGTCTTGTTCCTCTAGACAAATTGCTGCTCTCTCTTTTGCTCCACTGTGACAACTACAGCATGGAACAAAATGTCAGTCTATGACAAACAGTACCTCTGCTGGTGTGGTGAACCTCGATACAGTAATGCACTGTAATACTTGACAGTGTTTGGAGAAATACAATATAATCCTGAATGCTACACGATGTAGCTTAGTGTTGCTAATAATAAAAAGCCGTTCAGAGGACTTGCATTAAGTGGTGCTCAGTCATAAAAGACTGACATTAAATGTAATTTTGTGTAGGCATGCAAACTCTTGACTGTAGCTGAATCGTTTCAATAAAAGGTAAAACAGGGCAGAGTATACTGCCCTCTACTTTGTGTCTGCATGGTTTCGTACGGTATTGTTTTGTGTGCTCAAGGACAAGTTATCCAGAACGTTCAGAGCTGATGAGAACTGTTTCGGTCCAGGGAATTATAGTCCCGAAAGAGGGAATAGGAAAAAAAAGACAATTTGAAAATGCCTGTGAATGGCTGTCATTCAGAAGACATGTGTCAGAAATGTGCTTTCTGCCTGATTGACAGAAGGAACGAACGGAGCACGTTTACAGCCTCAGAAAAAAAGAAAAAGAAAACTGGTGGAACGACAATAGGGCTGTTAAAGTCGAATTCCATGCTAGAAGGCTTTCTTACATTGCGTTGCAGTTGTTAGGTCCGCACCAAAGAGGTCCAGGTGTTATTTTGTGCAAAAGTGCATTATTGGCTATTTCCCCTACCATAAGCCCTCAATGAATTGAATTGAATTGAATTGCATTGAATTTAATGGGGCTATGTTGTGCTAATTCGCTTATTTCCATCGCTCAAAAATCATTGTTTTGTATTTATCCTCTCTTCATAATGTGAATAGTATCCCAAGCAGTACACTTTACTATACTTATTTAGATGGAAATAAGCGAATTAGCACAAAAACCCAACCCCCATTGAGGGCTTATGGTAGGGGAAATAGCAATAGATTAATCAAAAGACGGAACATTAATAATTTCATTACCAAGCGCACCAGTCTACAGCCTGGGAGCGTCGATTGGGCAACATTCAATGTTATTTCCAGGTTGGGACGTCATCAAAAGTGGTCCCCCTCCATTTAGTGGATGGGAGGAAAAATCTTAAAACGTGAATAACTCTTGATCTAAATCAATGCTTCCAATTCTAACCAAAGATTGAGTTTTTGACGGCCCATCGCGGCCCAGCCGCTTGTCGCGTTAGAAGTAATCATACTTCCTGTTGTTGTCGATCCCCACGGGGGTGTTTTGGCTACATTTAGCTACTTCTAGCTACTTCCAAAATGGTGCGGAGCAACCTTGAAATTGGCTCTGAAGCTGCAAATCACTGGGCGCACGCACGCACGCACGCGCACGCACACACACACACACACACACACACACACACACACAGTGTGGTGTAAGATCAGACATTCACATGGCATTGCGGGTGCCTTGTGAAATGAAAATGAAGTGACAAAGCAAATGAGCCATGATCACATTGAGGGAGGGAGACAAACTGTGAAGGTCACCACAAACGGCAAAGAGGTTAGTCTTTCATTTGTTGTGCCATTTTCTATTATTTAGGTTGTGTCTGTACTGAAAACCTTCCCGGATCCCAGGAGAGGTTATACCTGCCTGTGTGTGGGCCTCCTTTAACCTAGTATAACTGCAAACCCTTCTCAGATGTTATTGTGCGTGTGTGCGTGCATGTATTTCACATGCAGTCTTATAGTCATGCCTGCACTCTTGCTTTTACATTTGTGTTTTATAGGAAAATAATCATGCTTTTTGGCACATGCCAACAACCCAAAACAAAATCGATAACAACTTCCATTTGGGAGTTGCATCTGCCAACGCAGTCCTCTTGTATCCCAATAATACACCCCTATGCACACACACACACACACACACACACACTCACTTATTCATGCATAATTCTACTACAATATGATAACTCCGTCAATAAAGGAGTAGGCCTAAACTGTTTGCATGGACAAAGCAATGTTTTGTGCTTGTGTGTTGACAGTATAGTCCACCAGTGACATCATCAATGGGGAATCGTGATTCCCCAATGCATAAATGCCATTGTTCTCACGATAATACAAATCTAAATATTAAACTTTTTTTGGTAAATAAAATCTGCCTAATGATGATGTCACTGGTGGATGGGTTTTTGAGGACCATCAATTATATGAAGATAGGTTGAAAAGTGGTGAAGTGGGGCTATCCACTGAGTTGAGAATCAAATTGTGGTAAATTTGATTCAGTGGAGATGCTCTCAAGTTCATAAATTAGACCCTAGTGTTTCTATGTTGACATTGATCCATGAAGGAAAGCAAAACAAAGCTAATCAGTGTGGACTTTCTGTCGTCTAAGTGGAGGACTATACCCATTGGTTCAATCTGCAACCCCCCCTTATGCCTAGTCTTTGTCTGGCAAGGAAATTATCCTGCCCCCATACCTCCATATCTCTCTCTCTCTCTCTCTCTCTCTCTCTCTCTCTCTCTCTCTCTCTCTCTCTCTCTCAGTTTGGCCAAGAGAGTGTGGAAGCAAGCACTGTGTAGAAATGCTATTCCGTCATCCCTGCATAACGCCTCGCGGGTCTGAAGATGCATAATTTTCTCACAACAAGGGTTCCCATGATAGCGCTCTGCTTTGAGTAGCAATTAATGCCCTTTCTTGCTCAGTGGATTGTCAAATGCATTCATCTGAGGCTTGACGATGGGGGAAGCTGGAGAAAACATTAGGAAGGGAGGAGAGGATGGGACTGGAAAGGAAAGACGGGGTGAAAGACCAAAATGGGCGAGAAGAAAAAGAGGAAGCGGGAAGTTGATTAGTTGACTCTACTGTTACAAAAGTCCACACACTGACCTCTGGTTGTCACTAACTAATATTACTCCAGAATTACTGCCCATCGTTCACCACAATAACATTACTTTCTCTATAACACAATGTATGTTTGTCTACATATTGTATCATTTAGAATTCCACATTTAAAAACATAAACATTTAATACAAACTATGGAGTCGTTCACTTGGTACTGGCACCATCGTCTTTTTCCTTACCCACAACCACTCTTCATGAATATTGATCGTTTACATGGAAAAACAAGCCAACGGTTATCTAATTAGGATTTTCAGGAAACTTGACTTAGATTAACAATGTACCAAGATCAAAGAAAACGTATTTACAAATGGAGTGTTAGGAGTGTGCACAGGAAGCTACAGCAGGGCCACCCAGGGGATGTGTGGAGTATAGAGGGAGGAAAACAGGCTTCCACTGACTGAACGTCACTGCATGTCTGTGTGTAACTGTGGAGAGAAACGTCAGGGTTCCTTTATCTCAGGATATGAGCGAGTGAGTGAGTGAGTGAGTGAGTGAGTGAGTGTGTGTGTGTGTGTGTGTGTGTGTGTGTGTGTGTGTGTGTGTGAGTGAGTGGTGAGTGAAGACCAACACACACCGTCTGCGAACGCCGCGCGTCAATACAGCCGCCTCAGTTATTTCCAATGAACCTATCCCACACCGGCGGCATCCGGCGCCTGTGACGCGTCGCTGCGCACCCGCTTCACAGACGGTGCGCGTTGGGCTTGAGTGTCTGCCATGTATTTTGATGTGCCAACACAGTAAGAGCCTCTAGTCTCATTACATTATTTTGTTATCAGGTTTTTAATTGTTTATTCTCCAGTTTAGTTAGTATAGTTTTGTGTTACCCATTGATTGTATGTGTTGATTTATGTATGCTGCTTTAGCGTGTATTGTTATATTTGTTGATCCTGCATACGCAAAGCACTTTATAACTTTGTTTGGAAAAGTCAATTATTTAATCATGATCATTATCATTCTCCTCTGAAACGGAGGGTAAATAAAAGCAACAGAGGAATTCACATGTTGCAAATGATACATATACAGTATGTTAATTGCACATAATGTTAACTCATTCAGAGATCCAGTGCAGATATCTAGGGACAGCAGCTCAGTTATTACATTTTTACGACTCACTGTCTGTGAGTCTGTCTGTCTGGAGCTAATCTCACAAGCAATTGTGAATATCACACCTTAATTATCCTCCCGGCATCATTGCGGATTTCAGTTTGTCTTCAATCACGGCTATGCCTTATTCCGGTGAGTCTATGCAACTGCTAAGGGAAACTTGACACATGCAAATTAAATTCAAATGACCTGATAGACTGAGGCTAAAGTTATTGATGTAACCCAATAACCAATAACTAGGGGAAATAATTACTAACGTTTAGAATTTATATTTCTAGTATAGTCTAGTTTAATGAGTCACTGCACCAAAGAAAATAGTCCAGTCCACGGTGCTTGTCCAGTGCATTAGGGAAATTATAGCCTATACGTTCTCCTCAGACATTCATATTTTGCTATAGTGTGTATAAGCTCTAGTCTGTACTCTGTATCCGGTTATTTGAGAGAGGATTGGAATTTTGCGGGCCCATTGATTTTATCATGACCGCCCCGCGCCCGCCCATAGGCATTTAAATACCGCCCGTGCCACATTGGGTCCCGCGGCCGCCGTTGCAGCCCTCTACTGTACAGGTTCGCAAAATGTTCACAATGATGTTCACAACTTTGTCCTACTAGTCGCCCTAATATGCCCCTTCTATTCCTTTTGTCCGTCTACTCTATACCAAATCTCTTGAAAGTCGATCTACACAGGAGCTATATGTTCGCCTTGAATAGTGACACTAGAGTTGTGCGGCTGGTCCCTTTGTGTACTGTGGATGATACATCTGAGAGAAACAGGGAGCTAAAGGAGCTTTCTCTTTACTTTGTGGTCACATTGCTCTCTGCACCATCTCCATTCCACCCTCCCTGAGGTGTAATCTTGGAAAGAACCAGCTGTTTCTCAACACATCGACTCTGAGGAGCAACGAGGGGCCTTCCAAATGGCCTTCTTCCATTACCTTAGGCTGCCTGTTTGTCCAGTTCCATATAGCCAATAACATTTCCTTGCTTTGCGTCTGTTCTAGCTTGCTGCTCCTCTATTAAGCAATGGTAAGAAAATGAATGGCAATGAGCAGACATTTCAACTACTCAGCCCCGCTTAACTCATAAGGACAAGGCTGTTAAAGTGTCAAATGCTAAGAGCAAAAGGCAGTCGTACAAGACCGTGGTCCTGGGAGGGAGCATGGGGCTAATTTAGAGAAACACACAACGCCACTCCCAAAGTAATATAAATGCGTAATTTCAACTATCCCTGGGCCTTGTGTCACTATTAATCAGTTTAGCAGCACTGGCGCAGAGACACAATTTAATTATTATACAGAAGAGGGGAGTGTGGATCATCATTGGGGTTGAGATTAGGGTTGGGATCCTTTAGGACGGTCCGATTCCTTAACGGTTCCCTATATAATAATAAAATATATATATATATATATATAAATCTAGAGTTGTTCCGATACTGGTATCGTTTACTCAGGCCGAGACCACCCTCAAGTACTTGTAACCGGCCCGATACTTTGACCTGAGTACCAAAACATTAAAGATGGAGTGCCACAATTTTTGTATTTTTCCAGTTTTTCATGTGTCTATGAGGTGACAGTACTTCATTAGACACCCTGGAGTTGTTTTTATGTGCAATGGTGTAATAACTTTGTATTTAGGGTTTCTTCCTGGAGGCTGAACCCTTGACAGTCAAACGGGCCAATGAAATAAACAGTAATATAGTGACACCACACTATCAGCTCCTCCCCTAACCCCTCCCCCTTTATCATACAACTACAGCTGTGGGTGCGGCTTCAGTTGGTGGATCACCACCCATCACCACCCACCAGGCAATCCAGGCATACTGTCACAGCCCTGGCCACAGTCTGTGCCACACCCACTCATCCACTGCCCTGATGACTACCTGGACCCACCTGTGTGTCTCACCTGCTCCCTAATTAACCTAGTCTATATATATAGCCCTTGATGCCCTCATGTGTTTGTTGGATTATCAGTTTGCTCTGCCTTGTGAATACGTTTATTCTTGCCTTGTAATGGTGTACCTTATCTCTAAGTAAAATACTTTAAGTTATTCCTGGTGTCCTGTATTCTGCATTTTGGATCCTTACCTGGGAGAGAAGCCTGACACATACTTAACTGGTGGGCGTGTCCACATAAAAGCATGATTTTAACAAATACTGTAAACTTTTTGGAAAAAGTTCTTCCCCCTTATATTGTAATAATACATGATGATCGTGTTTTAGGGTGGAAAAAAATGGTGGCACTCCATCTTTAAATTGACACTAGGCTGAGCGAATGCAACGGGAGCAACTCTGGAGCAAATCACCAAAAACAGCCGATCTACAAGCATAAATGACAACTGACAAGTGTAGATCGGAGATCCATCTGCATCTATGAGAAAAAGGGGGGTAAAATAAGTGGTTAATCAACAAAAAATAAAGTACTTGTATCGGTATCGGCAAGTACAAAAAATGATGTACTCGTACTCTTACTCGGTCTGAAAAAATCGGGACAACTCTATGAAATCACACACGTGTGAAGTGAGGGGCGCTCTTATCATCTTACAACATAATGTTTGTTTAAGCAACGGGTGCTAATGTTTGTTTTGGTCCTCAACACAAACACAAAATGTCTCTTTATTGTCTATGGCGTTTTCTTAATCAAGCATCGTTGAAAAACAAACATTAAAGCTGTATAGCTATAGGAGCCCCTCAGTATTGCATACATTGTAGTGATTCTCAAAGTGAGGTTTAGAGACCCTCTGGGTTACTTGGCAGGGTTTCCGAATGGACCGGTCTGTAACCGAGTATACCAATGGAACCAAATGGACCCTTTGAACTATAGACATGATCGCAAAATCACATCCTGATCCGCTCCCTGTTTATTTATTTTCACGGAAATGGCTTTAGGCTGGCTTGGTTTTTAACTTATAGGAACACACAGTCCAAATGGAATATTGTTTTTCTCCTCTGAACACAGCACACGGCAGCGATATTGGTCCTTTGAGCTTATAATTACACATGCATCAACGTGTAGACCAACACAACAGCAGGTATAAGGCTGATCTCATGAATTACCTTTCAATGTTACAAGAAGGAGTGTTGTTCCACCTGGTCGTTCGCAAATAGTGCACTCCAAAAACAGGAGCACATTCCCGAAGCACATTTACGAACACATCCAGAGGCTTGACAGTGGATCAACGGGCTCTTTAATTCTTGAAATTCTGCACCTGCGTTTGCCTGCTGTGACATTTATAGACATTTTAAATGCCCAAACACCAAGCGCCGTCTCCACCACTACCCGTCCAGCCCAGCCCTGGCATGTTAAACCATGGCAGGGACAAGACTAATCCATCACCACCATGCAGTGCCCTCTATTCCCCACCAGGCAAAGCACCAGATGCTAACAGGAATCCATATTTCTCATTTCCATGCAGGCAGTGAAAGGGACCACCTGTTGCGGCGAGCAGCTGGAGGTACATTAAACATCTGTGACACGTTGCCTCCTTAATATGCGCCTGGCTTTTGTACAATCAAAAGTAGCCTACATGCTGCCCAGAGAGCGGGGGGGGGGGGGGGGGGGGGGGGCGCCAGGCACGGAGCCAGGACAGACAGCGAGAGAGCAGTGAGGTGCACCGCACACACAATGCATGCAGAATGTGTGTTCACGTGCCCATGAAAACATACACACATGAACACACACACACACACACACACACACACACACACACCAGTGGTGCAAAAAGTAGGCCTACTCATATGTTTTACATGCGAGTACTTCAGAGATGAAAATAGTTTTGCGGTCCCAAAACGCATGTTATTGATAATGGACGCAACTTTATCCTGCACTAAAGACTACAGCAGTGGACGTGGTTATAGTAAACATGGAAATCTAGCACTGTATCGGTCACACACTGTTCTACGTGGAAATCTAGCACTCTTTCGGCTAAACACTGATGCGCTGAAATCCTCCTCCCCTCCACACACACACACACACACACACACACACACACACACACACGACATGATGAGCCCTCGATCGTCTTTAAACCTCTTCCTTGGACCACTCTGGAATAATGTTGATCGTCATACACAGTACTAACCTTTTCATCTCAAATTGACCGGCCAAAATAAATCCACGAACGATTTCCGATGTGTTGCTCCGCTCGAAAGAAAGAAGGAACTCACCATCAAAAACTATTTTAACAGAGCAGTTAACAATACAGTAGATCAATGCAGCAGCTTGGTGCTGGTGCTGCTTCTCAGAGTGACCTATTATGCAGTATAGGCCTACGTGCAAGATCAGAATGAAGGGCAAGATCAAGAGTGTGACGGCACATTCAGCGGTTTGAAATGAAAACGATACATATTAGTCTGTGCTGATCAGATGGGAGTCTTGGCAGAGTATATACTGTAGCAGCGTTGCCTCAGCAGCAGTTTGAGTTTCCATAGAATATCTTAGTTTCAATGAGAATGATCCAACAGTTAAGTTTTGTTTCCTGCTGTGTGTTCAGTTTGGGAAAGTTGTCTAGCACATTTTTTTACATCACTGAGCTGGCTGAGTAAACAGGGACACCTTGTCTCTGTCAGATGCCAGATGTATTTTCCAGGATAACAGAAATAACACTCGGAAAAAGGTTATTTTGAAAGCGAAATGCCCAACAATATTAAAAGTTTATTTTATTACATTATTTTATGTAATGTATTCCACTGTATGCATGTTTTGTTTTCATGTTTTGTGTCAGGACTGCGGATGTAATTGGGCATCTTTGGTGTACTCTGGTGTATTTACATAATTTTGCAATGTCCATTATTATGCACTGTCCCGTCTAAATAAACAAATAAAGTAAAATAGAGTACTATATATTTTTTATTTGCCTCCAAGTAAAGAGCCAAGAGCTCTTTAAAATGATCAATTGTACTCTGGTCCAGCACAAGGCCCTACTTCACTGGCTGTAATCAAAAACAGCCAATAAAGTTAATTATTCACCGAAACAAAGAAAGCCCACAGCCCACAACATAAGAAATCAGAATGCATTTAATGTATTTATGCAGTTACTCTGCAGGCTGTGCGTTGTTTACCCGCCATGTGTAATGTTCTGAATATGTGTTGAACTGTCAATTTTGTGAACTTTGAAAATGCATTACAATAAATTGAAAGTCAACATCATGGCACATAGAATATGATGCCGGCCAGGCAATAACCACGGGCTCTGACACGCACGAATGGTGGACAGTGATTAATTTATTTGAGTACTGTGTATGTGTACATATGTTTATTTTTTTCAAGACAAATAGTGTATTTTTGACTCCACTACAATGAGCTTGTAGATCGGCTAATTTCACTGTTATTTATATTTTTAAAACATTAAAGAAAGCATTTATTTCTGAAAACGTATGTATTTTTTTCTAAGCAAGAATTCCAGCACTTTACCTCTTCTTGTACAACACAGAGCATCTATCCACTTGTAGTTGGATGCTATTTGACCAGGAGCATCTAGATACTTTGACACCAAACGTACTGAGGTTGCATGAGTACTTTGTCCACAACTGCATGCACCACTGCTGTCACAGAGCTGACTGGTGTTCCATCAAAACAAACAACAGAGATGACACGAACCATTTTGAAAGGATGGGCCAATAATGTAAAAAATAATAATAATAAGATATTTAAGAGGGTTAGAGTGGCGATTAATGTCATTTTCTGGCAAATCCGAGGCTTTACTGGTATATATTTCAATCAGAGTTGATGTTTTGAGACACAGTGGGGGTGACAAACTGGGACACAATCCTCCAAAGCTCAGAAGTATTGTTATGTCTCCTGGGTATTATCTTACAAAGCCTATTATGCTGCGGTAGCTGTAATTTGTGCACGCACGCACGCACGCACGCACACACACACACACACACACACACACACACACACACACACACACACACACGCCCTGTGGCTAGTAATGTGCGTGTGTATGTGTGCGCACACACACACACACACACACACACACACACACACACACACACACACACATAAACAAACACATCAGTGCAAAGCTCAATGTGTCCCTGGATTATAGTTATGGTGCGTGTGCAACTGTGCTTCCAGCTGTGCACCATTAAAAACAGATGTGATATTTTCATGTCATAAATTCTGTAGGACATGGATACAGCAAATTCAACATGGAGCAATATATATATATATATATATCTCCCCCAACTTAAACCTGCACATTCATAATAATTTCTGCCAGCAGTATGTACGGTACAGATGCATTGCACACACAAACACACAGCAAGAGAGTGCCCCTCCCAGTGGGAAACCGTGACATCACTGTTGGTCCAGGCCAGTGTTTCCCAAAAGCAACCCCCCAAAAAATGGGTCTCTATGGTCAAGTGTTCAAGACCGATCTGTCTGATTTCAGATTCCATCCTAATTGGCTAACATTGGCTTTCAAAGTTTTGAACAAAAATCCTCAAATCATGAACGGAGCGTGCAAATTTATGTGAAATCTTTCACAGACTTTCCGACTAGGCTGAGGAATATATCCCACCCTTTTCACATTGTCCTGTTGCGCCACCAACAGGTGGATTTTTGCAAAACACATTTTTGGAACAAAATGCCTCAAATAATCCAATTGCCATCCAAGGCGTAAGAAGAAATGTCACCTTTTTCACATTGGCCTATTTTAGCGTCACCAGGAGGCCTACCCTGGTGGAGACCTGTGCCCCGAGGGGCACTTTTTCCTAGTATGGTTACGGCTTAGACACGGTTATGAGCAGAACTTCAGAGGTCAGTCCATGGTCCCACGATTTTGCAACCAGTGTCAATTATCTAATGTAATCCTACACTTCGTCTGTCAACCTGGGGACAGTGGGGAGGCAGCGGACTGACCGCATAAGGAGTCCAAGCTGCTGATCCGTCATCTCTCAAGACTGTGCTGTTATATGCATTTATTACATGGCTTGGTTTAATGCTTGATTCTGATTAGTCAATCGCTGAATTCAGCAGTGTGTTTTTTCTTGATAACAGACCGCTCCCTAATCAAACCATCTGAGCACCGGCTGCGCCCCGCTTGATTTACTGCTGTTTCCAAAATGACAGCCATGTAAACATACACACACACTGTGACACACAATGTGATTCACAGCTAAACATTGCTCTCAAAATGTTTTTGAAAACATTTGAGCTAGAAATAGACTAGCAGTACCCAAAAATAGATTATATTTGATCAAATCACTTCCTTGTTTTCCGACAGTGCTCCAGCAAGACGCAGCCAGCGGGAATGCGTTTTTTGTTGCGTTTTATTCATTTGTTAATATGTATTAATTTATGTTAGCCATGTAATAAGCGGGAAGGAGTCAAACCCACGTTTTACACAAAAAAGAAGGTCGTCGTACACAGAAGAAAAAATAAAGGACAAAATAAAATGTCCCGTTCTCCCTGCATGAGGATCTGCTCTGGGGAACTTTCCTGTTCCCAGGTGGCCGATTCAACTCACTGCCGCCCGAACAACTGTGCCAGTCTAGTGCACATCTTGATGCTTTCAAATGCTACTACAGTACAGTATATGAAGTGGAGATGTTACTATTTGTGAAGCAGAGATGCATTATTAAAAACTCATTCAGTGCCGCTGCCGCATGACGCCTATCCTGTGACGCCCCCGTTGCCATGGGCGCCTTTTTTTTTTTACTTTTTACTTTTTTTTAACAAAAAATCCTCTAATCTGGTGTTCAGGTGATGATATTCACACTACATGCACAATTTTATTACAAATTCTTTCTTTTATTTATTATGGACTTCGGTGGCAACGAGGGCCAAAACTGGTATCCACCTGTGGCACTGGATGAGTGGAGATGGTGGTCTTCCAGATGGCTATTACAATACTTAACTCACCCTGCAGCACCACAGAGCCTTCTACGTAAAATGTGTAAAATGTGTTCTGCATGCTGAGTCACAAGACAAATTTCAGTGTGAACTGACAATAAAGTAGTACTATTATCGTATCATCATCTTCATCATCAATCAGGTTTATTGTCACATCACAGGTATTAAAACGTGAGCATAGCAGCAAATGTACTGTATAAATACAATACAATACAAATACAATATATACAAATAAAAACAATGTATTTTATGGTAATATAGTATTATATCATGTATCTATACTGTAGATGGTGTTCTGGTCCAGGATTAGCAGCTCTGGATGCTGACTGGGTGCAGTTGTTCATGATCCTGATGGATAAGTTTCTCATGGACATTGTCATGCAAAACAAACCAGGCTGTATATGGTGGCTAAGGTTAGTAGGGAGATTCACTTTTTGGGGGGGACAGTAGAGATTCTATTCTATTTTCAGAGTTATGTATATTTTTTCAGTATAGGGTTAAAATGACTGTTCTCTGTGTGTGTGTGTGTGTGTGTGTGTGTGTGTGTGTGTGTGTGTGCGCTCGCTCGTGCGTGTGTGCGTGCGTGTGTGCGTGCGTGCACACTGGCAGTCTTATGTTGAGATATTGGTTCTATTTGTCGGCCCAAAGCATGGATGATGACCGGGGAGATGAGGAGTGCAGGCTATATATCAGTCAAACAAATCCACACCATTAATACACATAACATAACTAATGAAAACCATGAGAAGAAAACCGTGTCTCTCCATCACTCATTAATGTTGCTATGAGCATGACATTTTTTTTTGCCTCCATCTTCCAACCTTTCACAGTAGCACCAGATCTACATATTCTTCTCCTCTCTAGCTCCCTCTCTGGCCATAATTAAACATTATGCCAGCCACCAGCTCGGGGCCTCTTTGCAAAAAATACAATGCAGGAAGGATGTGTATCTATGTGTATAACACACAAACGCTCGCGCAACATGACACAACATGACACAGATATCTGTACCACCGAGGTAAGTAGTCTTTAACACATTATGCATGATTCATAGCTTTTATAGGAACAGACAGCACAGAGGCATTAATCTTGCATTGCAATGCTACTGGTGCCATTGTGCAGAAACAAGGTGCAATGTGTTCGGTGTTCTCCCTGCTTCCTCAAATTCACTGTAAGAAAAATACACTGTATAGTATATTCACTGTACTAGAGCGGTGCCCGTGGGGCCTCTACAGCGGTGCCCGTTGGGCACTGGCCTATCCAGATATTATGCGTTGGAGACTCTACAGTTGGGCACTGCCCGACTTGGAACGATGCAAGTTGGAAATTAATGCCCCACCTTTTATGCCCACATATGGAGTTCTTTGTCAGGCATATGGAGTCTATGCAGACGTCAGAATGATGCCGGAACAGTTCTTTGTCAGGCATGCCCAAATATGGAGTCTGGCCCGGGCATTGGCCTTTTGTGGCCCAGCAGAGGCCTTTTGTGGTGGTTCTGGACAACCGAGGGTTCCGACCTACTCGACACCGGGCACTGCACTCCCATGTGTCGAATTTCAAGTCGGTGGGGTGATTGGTTCTCGAGTTACGTGGATTACAGACGTACAGAGACTTGGTGCATTTATAGTTAGATGGATTGACTGTGCATATGTTTGATTTGATTTGATTTATTTGATATATTCAAGATACAGTTCAAAAAGAGCAGTACAGAATTTTCAGGATTGCACAAAAAGTCAAAGACTTAATTCCATTGTGGTCCAAATAAATAAATACAGCATATGGTATAGAAAGAACATGCGTTGACTAAAATCACAATAATGGACTTACGACGACACCATCATAGATCACTAAACGAAACAATAAATACATAATAAATATATAAATACAGCACTATTCTAGCTTGCCCATCAGCCAGTTTTTCAACATATTTTTAAAAATGTTCAAGGACTGGGCAAATTTAATTTCCCTTGGGATTTTGTTCCAGTCCTCCACCCCCGTATATTTAACTGAGCTTCTGCCTACCTTGTTTTTTATGTTTGGTAGTTTAAGATCAGCTACACTTACCCTTGTATTCAAGCTATGGGACTTACGGGAAGTAACCTTTAAAATATGTTGGGCATTTTTTCTCTAAGATTGTATAGACCATAATGAGTGTTGACTCGTTCAGAGATCCAGATTCCAGTGTTGATGTGGCCAGCAGCTCAGTATTGTATTTTATTTTTTCTCCTTACTTGTACTAGTCTGTATCTTGGTTTGGTTCTTGGCCCGTCGTCTTACCTGTACCTCTCCTGTGTTGCTTTCTTACTGCTCTTACTGCCGTGACAACTGATTTCTCCCAACAACAGGGATCAATATAAGTTTATCTGATGTCGTCTGCTCAAACTGATTGCTTTGAGCAGGTTGAGCGGTTGGACTGACGGAGAGGCCCATGGCAGCATAATCCACACTGTGCATCTTGCACTTATGTAAACCTAGGTCTGAGCCACTGTTGTAAAGCTAGCTGTAGAGATTAAAAGAGTGCATCACGTCACAAAGTGGAATTTCAATCATATCCATGAATTCACTGCATCTTCGTGGAAAGCCACCAGCTGCACCTGGTTGAAGCTCATTACAAAGCTCAGCTCCACCCCAGTGCGAGCTGAGCTTTGGAGCACTGAAAAAGAGGCACAAAATAAATATTTAAAACAACCCAAAAACAAACAAAAAAGGACATGCCCCCCGGGCCCCGGCGTGTATTAATATTTTGACTTTGTAATAACACATTATTATAAGATGGTTTATATAACATTGTATGTTTTGATCCAGAAACTCAATGAAAAATCTTTATTTATTAAAATAAAAAAATCATACCAGTCTCTATTTGGGTCAGTGTCAGCAAGAAGTCAGGTATATTTATCATGGGTAATTGTCTCCACCAGGCCGAAGGCATGGAGGGAGAGTATGTTTTGCACTCTGTCCGTGTGTCCGTGTCTGTGTGTGTGTGTGTGTGTCCGTCCTTCCGTCCGTCCGTTATCAGCTAATCTCCGGCACCGTTGGCCCGATCCATGCCAAACTTTGCACACACACTCCCTGGATGCCAACGACGAACCTCTGCCATTTTTGCCGATTTAGGCAAAACACATTTCTGTAGATTACTCATACTAATTTTATCCATACATCACACAATTCGGTATACACTATCTCCATAGTCATGTGATCAACACGGAGCGGCACCATTTCCCATCTTCCATCCTGATTGGCTAAGATTGGCTTGCAAAGCTCACACGATTGGGCCGTTTCGAAAAAATGCCACAAATCACAAATACAGTGTGCAATTTCCGTGAAATTATACACGCACATTTCCGCTAGGCCGAGGATGACATGCCACAATTCTTTCCCAAAATCAGCCTCACGGTGGCACTATAACAGGCCAATTCCTGTTTTTAGCTATAACTGCATCAATTTGTAAACAATTTATGTATGCGCACATGGAAAAACATTGTCCATGCATCCCTCCAACGACAAACCTCTGCCCCAAATATTCCTAGTTTTGGTCGCGATCGTTTTGGTCGCACTACAGCAATGCATGACTACAGCAATTATATGCATGACCAAAATGGTCGCAATTTCAAGCCCTGGACAGGAGATATATGGTCTCTCTTTCTGGTAGCAGTCAAGAATTTGGCTCAATATTTCGGCCTCCCATAATTCCGAACGAACTATTCCAAACCTATTCCAATTCCAAACCCTAACCTCAGTTTTCACCAGCCACGTAGGTCACTAACCCTAAACTCAGTCTTCACCAGCCATGTACGTAGGTCGTTAACCCTAACCTCAGTCTTAATCGGCAACGTAGGTTGCTAACCCTAACCTCAGTATTAACTGGCCACATAGGTCGCTAACCCACCCTAACCTCAGTCTTAACCGACCACGTAGGTCGGACTAACGGGAGGTCAAACTTATGGACAGTCCCCCTGGTGGATGCATTTTGGACCAGCTGGTGACTGGAGAGGGACGACTGGCTAATCCCAGCGTGAAGGGAGTTGCAATAATCTAAATAAGCTGTGCGTCATGCGCACAGTCCAAGTCCAGTTGGAGACCTGTGTTGCATTTTCCCTCTGAGTTTCTGTCTCTAAATGAAGCAGGCACCGCCTACCTACCCTAAAAGGAAAAGCTTGTGACTAAAAATAATTACACACAAAAAACCCTCATAAATCATCACACTGTACATCTACTATTCCACTTACACAGATGGCAGTAAATTAATTGTTGGCAAAGGAGTGTATATTATACCTCACTTTCAATTCATTCACCATATCATTTCAAACCAGAAATGGATTTAACTCTTATCCCCCGAGGAACACACACACATGCGTTGTAGACACTATGTGTAAGTGTAGGTTCTCCCGTAGTAGAAAGGTCTGCGCCGGAGAGCAGGTTTATGTATCGAGCACTGATCCATTTCCATTTCCGGTTGCCATAGCCGACTGCCGTATCCGTCGTTGCTTAAAGTCGCTACTCACTCACTGTAGGAGGCCTATCTCTCTCCAGCACCCTCTAGCCCGTGCTGTCCAGACTAGAGCCTATGATGCAAATGAAACCGGTGCCTATGTTGATTTGGAATTGTTTGCCATTATGAAAAGGCACAGGGCTTGGGGATTATCATAGAAGATTAAGATTACAAAAACATGACTTTGAACAAATCTCTTTTTGTTCATTTTAAATTAAAAAAATATATGGTTGCAGTTTTGACACACACTGTGCTGTTAGATTATATATGTTTTCCTGTTCACTAGGGATAAATCTCAGTGAAATACTGGTGTCTTTTCCTTTGGACTGAAAATATTGTGGTAGATCAAGATTGTAGATATTTGCTTACACACTGTATATATTTTTTCATTGAAAGGATTATGGTACAGTGCTTGTAAATTGAAAAGATTATGGTAGAATAGGTTGTAATCTTTATACACTCACTGTCACACACTGTGGATATGTGTCCGGTTCGCTAGATAACAAAAGCTCGGAAATTAGGATCGACAACAGAGAAATGATTGCACTGCGATTGACTAGCTGATTGTTAGGCCAACTTGACGACCAACGTTGTAACTTCGGTCACACAACGCTCCACAAACAATTGCTTTCCACAGCAGCACTGTCAAATAATAGGGTTCCACATCAACAGCTGATAAATGGATGTGTTCGTCTCAGACAGGACATGCTATACACATGTCACAGTAAGGTTCATTACCAACCGCGGTAAGGTTCATTACCGACCGCGGTCGAAAAATGATGATGAAGGTTCATTATTTGAGTGTGTCGTTTGCAACCCTGCAAGCGAGGTCAAAGTCACTGCACTGAACTGGAAAACAACTCGCTTTTGCTCTCACACATCTTGCTGAGGAATCCCCTCTAAGGCCTGTAATAAAGAGTTGTTGCCTTGCCCCCCACACCGCAGATTCATCTCTTACTGGATACCTTCTGTTTTGCTGTCAGCCCAGACATGGTATATCTAATATGTCACTTCTAAACCCTGTCTATCAGCCGAATAGTAGAACAACACTATCACCTTTCCCAGGCATTCTTCAAAGATTTCACCAGATTCAATAGCTGAGGTCAGCTGGGCTCGACAGTGGGACTAGGTAGTCGCATTTGCTACTAAAAATAGCACTGTGCGTCTGTGCGAGTTGTAGAATTAATTTTGTTCAATCGTGATAAAGACAACGACCTGGCTGGATAAATATCAGTGGTCCATCCATTGTGAGACCTGCTTAACGAGCAACAGTAGGCAGCCGAGGGGTGATTTCACCCAACACCCAAAGGACTGTCCCCCCCAGTGGCCCCACCACCACCAGCTTAGTAAGTTAATAGTGAGAGAATGTTACAATTGAATTCACAATCGAGCATCTTGCCCTCCACCGAATATCACATGATAGAACAGCAGGATAAAAACGGATAGTCTGTCTATCCATCCATGAGCAACATAGAATTGAATTAAATATCTATCTATCTATCTATCTATCTATCTATCTATCTATCTATCTATCTATCTATCTATCTATCTATCTATATATCTATCTATCTATATAAAAAAACAAATAGTCTATCAGCATAAAAACTAATTGGTTATATAGATTATATAAAAACAAATTATATCCTGATGAATATCAATATTTTGATAATTGCTGAAAATATATTGTGATATTTTGCCATATAGCCCGCCCCTACCTCTTATCACTTTATTAAAGAAAAATCACACCCGTGTGAAGTGAGGGGCACTCTTATCATCATACATCATCATGAATCATCTCATACTGGCCAATCAGAATGCCTGTGATTGGTTAGCTGATTTGCTCGTTTGTAAATTTTCCTTTCAATGTCAATGGCATTTAATGTTTTGATGTTTAATTTACGTCATATTTAGCGGAATTTTGACCAAATTTCTCCGTTCATTGACAATGGCAAATATTAAGACGTGTGTGGGGACAAGATTTAGCAGACATTTGACCTGAATTCCCCTTTCATTGTCAATGGCAAATCTTGAGATGTGTGGGGAGTGGGGACTAAAGCTGTATAAACACACCACTCACAAACATATTATTTGATAACTTTTCATCGTGCCCCTAAAATAATTTGTGTGCTACTAGATTTTTCAACTTAGTAGCACACGTGCTACTTGGAAAAATGCTAAGTGTCGAGCCCTGGCTGAGGTTTTGTTGTGACAGCCCAGATAGTCTTTCAATCAGTTCCTTACGTACCAAACATCATTATACTAAAAGCATTCATACAGGAAAACCATATTTAAATCTGGTCACAGAGAGACAACAATGGAGCGCACAAGACATGTAAAGAGAGAGACAGAAAGAAAAGGAGACAAAGAAATGGGATGAGGGGGCAGAAAGGCAGAATGAGTCGACAGCCAGCGGCTCCATTAGCTCCTCACAAAGGTCAACTGTCTGCTGTCCCTCAGCCCTCAGATGATCAGATCAGACAGCTGAAGCCAATGGGCTCTATGCACACACACCGTTTTGGAAGGAACTTTTCCTACTTCCTTCACAGGTGTTACCGCTCATCAGGGCTCGACGCTTAACATTTTTCCAAGTAGCACGTGTGCTACTAAGTTGAAAAATCTAGTAGCACACAAATTATTTTAGGGGCACAATGAGAAGTTATCAAATAATGGGTTTTTGAGGGGCGCTAGCTCCTCCTATATACAGCTTTTGTCCCCACACATCTAAAAATTTGCCATTAACAATGAAAGGGGAATTCAGGTCAAATGTCTGCTAAATCTTGTCCCCACACACATCTCAATATTTTCCATTAACAATGAACAGCTAAATATGACATAAATTAACATTGACATTGAAGGGGAAACGAGCAAATCAGCTAACCAAACACAGGCAAGAGGCATTCTGATTGGCCAGTATGAGATGATTACTGATGATGTATGATGATAAGAGCGCCCCTCACTTCACACGGGTGTGATTTATCTTTAACTAGAACTGCACTCTGCCGAGTGCATACTTGCTTGTTGCACACTAGTAGGCCATAAATGGCCTACATAAATGGCCTACTAGTGCGCAAGCAGAGCGCGCAAGTACTTTCAACTGGCAACAACTGGCAACAAATGGTCATCTGTGTAATCTGGTCCCAGCAGACCAGGCACAGATTTACAAATTACAAATCACATTACAACTACATACAGAGTATGTAGTTGTAATTTGATTAGCAGTATACTGTGGTTACTTGGTTTCAAAAAGTGACAGC
The DNA here is from genome assembly GCF_963924005.1 of Protomyctophum bolini. NCBI lineage: Eukaryota > Metazoa > Chordata > Actinopteri > Myctophiformes > Myctophidae > Protomyctophum > Protomyctophum bolini. The sequence continues at coordinate 47,501,753 of NC_137863.1, forward strand.
CAAGTTTTTTTCAACCGTTTTTATGTATATGCAAGTCTGTGCCTGGTTTGCTGGGACCAAATACCACATTACGTCATCGTTGAGAGCTGGGACCAGAGTACATGGTGTGTGTATATGTATTACTAGCTCTCAGTGATGACGTAAGAGAAATGGTCATCTGTGTAATCTGGTCCCACCAGATACCACATTACGTCATTGTTGAGAGCTGGGACCAGAGTACATGGTGTGTATATGTATGACTAGCTCTGAGTGATGACGTAAGAGATATGGTCATCTGTGTAGTCTGGTCCCAGCAGACCAGGCACAGATTTACAAATTACAAATCACATTACAACTACATACAGAGTATGTAGTTGTAATTTGATTAGCAGTATACTGTGGTTACTTGGTTCCAAAAAGTGACAGCCAAGTTTTTTTTCAACCGTTTTTATGTATGCAAGTCTGTGCCTGGTTTGCTGGGACCAGATACCACATTACGTCATCGTTGAGAGCTGGGACCAGAGTACATGGTGTGTGTATATGTATGACTAGCTCTCAGTGATGACGTAAGAGAAATGGTCATCTGTGTAATCTGGTCCCACCAGATACCACATTATGTCATCGTTGAGAGCTGGGACCAGAGTACATGGTGTGTATATGTATGACTAGCTCTCAGTGATGATGTAAGAGATATGGTCATCTGTGTAGTCTGGTCCCAGCAGACCAGGCACAGATTTACAAATTACAAATCACATTACAACTACATACAGAGTATGTAGTTGTAATTTGATTAGCAGTATACTGTGGTTACTTGGTTCCAAAAAGTGACAGCCAAGTTAGTCTGTGCCTGGTTTGCTGGGACCAGATACCACATTACGTCATCGTTGTGAGCTGGGACCAGAGTACATGGTGTGTATATGTATGACTAGCTCTCAGTGATGACGTAAGAGAAATGGTCATCTGTGTAATCTGGTCCCACCAGATACCACATTAAGTCATCATTGAGAGCTGGGACCAGAGTACATGGTGTGTATATGTATGACTAGCTCTCAGTGATGACGTAAGAGATATGGTCATCTGTGTAGTCTGGTCCCAGCAGACCAGGCACAGATTTACAAATTACAAATCACATTACAACTACATACAGAGTATGTAGTTGTAATTTGATTAGCAGTATACTGTGGTTACTTGGTTCCAAAAAGTGACAGCCAAGTTTTTTTTCAACCGTAAGTCTGTGCCTGGTTTGCTGGGACCAGATACCACATTACGTCATCGTTGAGAGCTGGGACCAGAGTACATGGTGTGTATATGTATGACTAGCTCTCAGTGATGACGTAAGAGTAATGGTCATCTGTGTAATCTGGTCCCACCAGATACCACATTAAGTCATCGTTGAGAGATGGGACCAGAGTACATGGTGTGTATATGTATGACTAGCTCTCAGTGATGACGTAAGAGATATGGTCATCTGTGTAGTCTGGTGTAGTCTGACAGTTGTGGTCGTAGTGACTACATCTGTCATTAAAAATACATATTCTTTCAGCGATTTTCTTAGTTTTAAGGGTAACTGTGGTAGAATTGCAATATTACACTCGAGGGTACTCAAGGGTATTCAGTGATGCTTGCGGAACTCGACTCCGGCTCGTTCCTGACCGCATCCCTGTCGTGGCAATAATCACGTTAACCCACACCCTCTCGTGTAATATTGCTTAATTTAAACATTCTCCTTGCAGGCTTTGACTGCTTCAGTTCAGACAGAACATCGGACATATCAGCTACAGTAGGCTACTGATTTACTAAGCTATAGTCTGCTACGCAGTAGGAAGTCGGACAAACCTCGGATAAACCTCGGTGAGTCGGCGTGGTGGAAGGAGGTGGTGGGGGGGACAGATCTTTGCCTTTTTTTCGTTGCTCATTAAGCAGGTCACACAGACTGATATGAATCCAGCCAGTTCGGTCATTCGTATTATCATTCACTCTGCACACATGCTTTTGTAAGCAAACACTAAGCAAGGGTTGTTTTTGATAAACATCAATCCGTCCACTCCATGTGCGTGTGCACGTGCACTCTTTGCGTGCACGGCTGCATGCTGTTTCACCCGCATTTGGTTAAAAGTTATATCAAGTTACGTTTGAACATTACAAACAGACTTTGCAAATAACTTTAGTATTCAACGTGTCGGGGTCCAAGCAATTCCTTCTGAATCTGTGCTATCATGCTAATGCTATCCTGCCGTGTTCGCTCTGTCTTCTTTTCTGTCTGCCGCTGCTGACAGCAGTGACAGGGAAGAGCACAGAGCAGCAAGACAGGGAGGGGCGGGGCGGTGGGAGCAAAGGGGCATAGATCTTCAAATGAACGCCGCATTGAGCCTCGACACGTTGTTAGCTTGAAGATCTGCTCTTTTTGGCGAACGACACCACTGTACTACAGAATATAAATGTAGGTATAGAAATGCGACTATAGAATGTGCACTTGCTGTATCAGAGCCTTGTCTTGATCACGATTGAACGGTCAAATTCTGTAGTCGCACCGGTGCTACAAATTACATTTTACAACTCGCACGGTGCTATTTTTTGTAGCAAATGCAAGTACCTAGTCGCACTGTCGAGCCCTGCCGCTCATACTAGTGATGGCTCTGTTCCATTCTGGTCAAACAGAGTCAGGGTGCTGCTATTGTGGGGGTGCATAGTTTGACTACACCGTCGCTCCCGACACGCGCTGCCAGTTACAAATAACGGGTTGTAGGGCAGGTTAAAACAAACATGTGGCGAGTTAAAACTAACCCGTGGCTCACGGCATATGTGGCAGGTTACAACCAACCCGTGGCAGGTTAAAACTAACCTGTGGTTTCCTGTGAGGTTAGGTTTAGGGTTGGGTTTTGGGTAGGGTGTCGGACTCATGACTGTAGGACTTAGACTTAGTACATCGGACCAAACACTGTCATGCACCCTTGTACACTTTCAGAGTTATTATGGGGGTCCTTGAAATTTAAAACTTTGAGAACCACTGCACACTAAAATGTAACAGAGCCTTATCATCGGTAAGGTGGCCCGGAAGTAGGAAGAGTTATTCCGTGTGCCCATTCTGGTAAATTTACAAAAAGTGCTTTGACTTGGCGCAGGGGAAAGTTCCTGCCCAACACCATGGAGACTGAGGACACAGGATTGTTTTACAATATATGAGAAATGTGATCAATTTGGTTAATGATCCAGAAAATAACTAATGACATTTGAATGTCATTTATCATTTTCTGAATGATTACAGTAATTCTCACTTTATAGTCTGTCAAAGTATGTATGGGTATTTAATCAAAAGTGAAGTGATCCCTTTTAGGTTTGGAGGGCAAGACAACTGTAGGGAGCAGAGCCTCATGGCCGTAGCCGAATCACTTTCCAACACCTCTGAGATTGACACTACATCACAAATCCCATTCAGGGATGTCCAGATCTTCTCCATTCTGCCAAAATGTTGTTGTCCTTCGGCCAACATGCAGGTAATCACAGATGAGACCAAGGGGTAAGAACGCTAAATGTTGCTGTCAGACTAAATTACATTTATACTCACAGGACATAAATCCACTTGGAGAGCAGAATATGAAATGATCTACCATTGAGTGTAGACTGTTTACTCATTGGAAAGACCCAAAAGCTTTCTCACACAATGAGCAGGGAAGACCAAACAAAAACTATGATATAAGCCCTCTTGTATGTCCTCTCATCACCTCGAACCCCTTCTCCCTTTTAATCACTTGCAAAGAAAACAACAGCAATCCCTCATGTGACTGTGTGCGTGTTTTGGTCTGAATGAGCAGTGTGTGTATTTGTGCGCGCGTGTGTGTATTTGTGTGTGTGTGTGTACAAGACATTTCTTGTAAAATGTGAATACAAATAAAGATGTTAAATGTGTGTGTGTTCCATTCACTTACACAAACAAGACACACATGGTGTTCTTTTTGTGTTTGTGTGTGTGTCATACACTTACAATAACAAAACACTGCACACTCTCTCTCTGTGCGTGCGTGTACAGTGGAGTACAGTACAGTACAGTGCAGTACAGTGCAGAGGACTAGAGTATACTATTCCCACTAGGTTGCCACATTTACGACATCCAAGCAACTTGGTATATAGAAACATTGCCATGCTTGCGTTGCTTTTATACGGAAATAAAAACAAGCAAAACAAACAATAGGGCCACTCAGCCAGGTTGCCAAGTTTGCACTTTCCAAGCAACTGGATATATGAAAACATTGCCATGTTTGCTTTTCCAAGTAAAAAAACCAAACAAAAAAACAGTATTGAGTATCGCCCTCCCACTATTGCCTTATTCCTTTTTGCGACGCGTGGCGCTAGGATGAGCAGGCCGAAGGACCGCAGAATTCTAGTCTTTGTAATTAACACAGTCTCCCGAGTAGATTGCTATAACTGCACGCACACACACACACACACACACACACACACACAGTGATTGATATAAAAATGACTTAACTGCTACACAGTAAAATCATCAGCGTTCATTTTAATCAGAAAACGTACAAATAAATTAAAATTAATAATTAATAATAATTGGATTTTACTGTGTACGTTGTCAGTTTAATCTAACTAATGTAAACATGCATCTCTCTGACACAACAATAAAAGCCACAGAGCTAGAGATGACGTGTGTAATGTTCAGGAGAGGCAGACTTTGTAGACTCATAAAAGATTTGTTTGCGCTTTTACACCCAAACAAGACGTGTTTCACTGCCACGCTGCTGACAGTTACGAACGGCAGAATGTGCCCACATCCCAGAAATAGGTTTTATGATCCTGTAACCAAAAAGGCGTTCAGCCTCTGGCTCAATGGAGCCCCTCAATGATTTGTTTCTTAATGATGACATAACTATCGCTCTACAGCTGTCATTACTGTAAGTCAATGACCACACGTACTGTACACTTGGAGGAACACTGCCATAAAGTAGGGACGCCGCCGATTCATCGATTTTCCGATTAATCACGGGAGTCTCCAAAATTGATATTTCATAATAATAAAATAAATAAAAATAAAATAGCCAAAATATAGGCTAATAAATAAGGCTGCATGACATATCGAACATGTACCTTTATCAGAGTGGAGAATATAAGTATAAATCAAGTTCTCTTCTCTGCCCCTCTCTCTAACAGACACAGTTTGAATATATATATATATATATATATATATATATATATATATATTAATATTACAGTTAACGATCGCTTGTTAAGTGCCTGCCAGACAGACAATCAGCTGAAATGAAGGCAGCTGTAGACTAGTGAACTGAACGTTTTCTGTTTATATCAAGTACTTCATACCAGCCCCTTATGAAACTACTTCTCCCCAAATCCAAATGGATTTAATTTTCCATCCTGAATGGCAGTAACTAGTATACAATGAGAACTGAGAAGAAGGTTTACTCATCAAAACTGATTATAAAACTGTAACCATGTGACCATGGCATGTGCATAATATAAAATCGTAAACGTTTTATCTGATATTGATTAAAAAAAATGTGTGTGTAATTGTACTTAAAAGGGGAATACCACTAAGTTCTAGGAAACACAGAATGGAGGAACTTTTCTATTATTTCCACACAACAGCTCTAAGGTATACTATTGACATAGTAAAATGTTGAAAATGAGTGTAATTCCCCTTTTTTAGAGTAGTAGAGTTGAATGTTTGTGTTAGGAGACTATAGCTGAATATAGGAGGGGCTAGAGCCCCTAAACACATTGAACCAATGGAAAGTATTAAAAAGTGCTTTGGCGAAAACCTCCTAACTCCACTTGAGTTTTTTTTGAGGGTCGCTATTCCCTCCTATATTCAGCTATTCGTGACAATGGACAATTAGGGTAGGCTAAGCTTTAAAAAAGAAAGAAAGACAGGGAGGGCTGGAGTTCAGGTTTTTAAGCTTTGTTTATACTTCATCACACAATACCCTCACTTTCTGAAAAGACACATTTCCAACGAGCAACAACGGCGAACTATAGTAAACTACAGTAGTATAAATTAGTCTTAGGGCTTCTTGGCGAAGACACTGTACCGGCTGAAAGGATGAAAGCATTTAGCTAAACCCTCACCTTGAAATCAGGAACAAACAAGACAGACAGAGAACAGCAAGCAGCTGCAGCACTGGTCTGTCCACAGCCCTCAGCTCTATATATGTCCTCCCACCTAACAATTCCATCACACAGCTCAGGAGTTAATATGGCTGTAGCAGCCACTGCCCGCAGGGGATAATGAAGTGAATAAGGGACAGCCGTCCCTGACCTGTGTGTGTGTGTGTGTGTGTGTGTGTGTGTGTGTGTGTGTGTGTGTGTGTGTGTGAGACTGTGGTGTGTGTGTGTGTGTGTGTGTGTGTGTGTGTGTGTGTGTGTGTGTGTGTGTGTGCGCGTGTGTGAATGCCGAAGATGTGTAGTACAGACCAGGTGTGCCATGCATGAGCGTAAATTGGATCTGTGGATATGAGTGTGTGTGTGTGTGTGTGTGTGTGTGTGTGTGTGTGTGTGTGTGTGTGTGTGTGTGTGTGTGTGTGTGTGTGCGTGTGTGTGTGTGTGTGTGTGTGTGTGTGTGTGTGTGTGTGTGTGTGTGTGTGTGTGCGTGTGTGTGATGTGGTTATAAAAAAGAATGATCCCTGAGAATGGAGCGACCGCCAAACCGCAGGTCCAGATCAATTAGACGGCCTAATAGGTCCTCTCTAATAGGTCCCCTCTCCGGGAGCCATAAAGCCCCTCTAGTTAGTAGCAGCGGTATCTGTCATCTTTACAGCCCCGGCGCCACCAATCTATCAAGACTTTCTTTCAGTCTCTGGCTCACTACTCGCCCACCTCTCTCTCCCTCTTGCGTTACCTCCCTCTCCATCTCTATGTCTGTCTTTATTGCTCTCCATCTCTGCTTTTTCCACAAGCTAGCTCTCCCATAGCACTACATTTCCACCACATCTTGTCTAAACGGTAATCAATGTCTCACAACGGTGGACTGCTTCTTCGGAACGAGGGGCAGGGACGGGTTGTTTGCCCATGTGCGTGCATACAGTATGTGTATGAACTATAGGCTACACTACAGTATGTGTGTGATTGTTTTCTCTGTGCACACTGGAGAAGTCATGCACACACGTCTGTGAAAAGTGTTTCGCCTGAAAATGGCAATGGCTCCTGAGTCCTGAAGCTCCCAGGACTACAGTCACTTTTGGCACATTAATCACAATCAGCCTGGAATAGATCGTATGTACACACACACTTAAGAAATGTCAACCTTAGTTTAGACATGATATTATAGGCAATAATATTCAAACCCTTTACATAATAGCGAAAATAGCTGATCTACAAGGATCTAATCTGGAGGACCCTGATGTAAAGTCTTAGTGCTTTTTCTGGTCTTAGAAGTTTTTATAAACACAGATACATGGTTCCACATTACCTTCATCCAAAACACTATTGTATTGAAGAGGAAAAAGAACATCAAAGGCACAAATTATTTTCTCTCTCAACAAACAATTTTCTAACACAATTATAATCTCGTTAACCATTTATTAACCATTCTTATCTGTCCAGCATCCAGAAATGGTGTGACACAATGCGTTGTGAGCTTGTAGATATGCTATTTCCGGATGGTGGGATTCAAGTGGTTGATCAATTCCCCAACCATGCGGTCAATAAAGGTCACGGTCCACACCCCCCCAAGGTCCTGCCACATGGTCTGACTCAGGGTCCACATGGGGATGTAATTGGAGAATTAAAGTCATTGATTGGCTAGTGCAAAGTGCACAGGGCTTTTCTCACTCTCCCAAACACTAATTTGTTGCGGATAAATTAGATTCTGTCCTCACAAACAAGCAAAGAGACAGGTGTGCACAAACATCGCCTGGCTACACATATGACAGCAAGTAAACTTGAGCACTTCCAATCTCAACCAAGGTCAGTCAGTAATATCCAGGCTTAGGCCCTCATTTATCAACCGTGCGTACGCCAAAATATGGGTGCACGCCGAAATTACCGACATTTTCGGCATTTACCATTTCCGCCAAGCTTGAAATTGAACTTGAGTAGGACAAAAAGTCACGTCTGGTCGGGAGCTGTCGTACGCTTTGTTCTCGGCTGTTTTTCTGTCGTACACAAGCGGAGCAGCATTGTCTGAACTGCTGACACGCTGTCACAGGCATCTAAGCATGTTTACATGTTTACAATGTATTAGTTTGTGCTTAATCTAACAGTGCTTTACTGGCCTTGTTATGCGAGTGCACTTGTGAGATGATTTGGGAGCGCATGCGCAAGCGCATGACATCAGATGCCTATATCACTGTACTGTGATATTATCTATCTGCTATAGAGCACCGAAGTCTGACGTCACTTTCAGTAGAGGGCGTCAGTCCCCAGGTTCATGTATTTGTTTAGTTGCATTGAAATCCCCATTGAGGCGATTTTAGATCGCCTCATATAACAACTGTGTTTGAAAAATAAACATGTCACCCCGGCCGCTTCACTCATATGGATATGAAGAATCAACTGACTGAGAGAAAACGCTAATGTTACTGCTGCTGAATTAGTTAGATTTTCGCTAGAAGCAGACTGTATCATATATGAGTGACTGACTGTTGCAAACGATACAGAGACACCTCCCTAACAATAACGCCGAGACAGCTTGTTTATTTTTGGACCACAGCGCTTATAGTAGACGATATTAAGATCACCCCATGTTATTCTCCATAGAGAAATTACTTCCGCGAACCAGGGGAATCGTCGGGATGAGCGAGTTACGTCAGGACTTCGGTGCTCTATAGGCATAAGGGGCTTAATCATTCACTATTTAAATAAGTGCTTTGACAGTTCAGATAAAAGCGAGATAATTTTCGGGGGTCGGGAGGACAGGACCGCGGCGTGCGTCACCAACACATACCAGCACACATGCAAGCGGCAAGCCTTCATTCATATGTTTATGATTCGTTCATCAATAATCAAATCACTACATAAACGTTGATTATGACTGCCTTGACGACATGATAGCCTATCTCTCATGCAGGCATCACTCACCCACAGACAGGACGTATCACAGCAGTGCGAAGTCTCACGCCTTTGCCGTGCACTGCGCACAAATGGGTAAAATTAGTAGGCCAGCCTACAAACGTATTCCATTCATGGCGATGCGATGTCAATGTGTCATGTAGGTGCGTGCGTGCATGACAGCAAGGCAAGCGAGGTGAGAGGGAAACAGACAGTGCAGGCCTACAACTTTATTTAAACGTGTTCGTTCTTTATTTATTTAACAACAAACCAGTTAGTTGGGCTTGCAAGTTGCGTGTGCGTGTGTATGAGAGAGGGGGGTGAGGCGGGCAGCAAGGCACGGGAGAAACTTATTTTTTCCTTGGTCTCCATGGTCTCAGGAAACGTATTGCCGTTGTTCATGTCGCAAAAACGAGGGCGAGGCTTGATTTCATAGGGCGTGCCAGATAGATTTCAGCCGTCACATTTATTAACGTCAGAACGAAATTAAGGAAGGATCAGCTGTTTGCGATCACTTTATAAATGCCGTGGCGACGTGGGTGTACTACGAAACCTGCACTCGAATCTGTGGCAGATTTTACACTCGATTGATAAATGAGGGCCTTAAAGTGTACTGTAGCCCCCCCCAGTCACAAATTACATTTTTGACTGGGGGACACTCTACTAGTTCCCCCTGTTGGGCTATATTTCATCCACATATCACAAGCACTAAGGGGTTGGCTCCTTACAACACCAACACTGAGCTGGGATGGTAACGATTTGATCAATCAAGTGACCGGCAGTGATGGAGTTTCCCCAGCAGTGGGTTATCTTTGAGAAGGCAGTAAATTACAGCACCGCGAGGATGTCTCTATCTACACTGTATCATCATACTGCCTGTACAGCGTTCCAGACCTTTGCCAGGTCAGACGGAATAGTAAGAGAGTGGCGACACGCTTTGATATCGCCGCAAGGTGGGTGCCTATGGGCTATAGTTCCAAACATTGGGATATTGACATGCGTACCACCATGTGCGGCACGCCAAATCCAGCGGCCACGCAAAGCGCGGGCACGGCGATCTTTGGTGGCAGGGGGTGCCGCAGGTGCAAATTTCGGGGAGGGGGGATGTTTTACAGAAATGTTCACACGAGAAATTTTGTAAATTGCACTATTAGGAAAATTATTATACTGTTTGATGTTTATAAATGTATCTGTGGATCTGGGCCCAGCTACATATCACTATCAGACAAGCTGGAGCCATATGAACCCTTACATCATATGGGGCTGGCGTACTAATTGTTCACCCCATTGTTGGAACAAAACATGGTGAATCAGCATTTCACTACTAGTACGCAGTACACCACCAACCTGGAACAATATTCCAGATCATTAGGAAATGTCCAACTATAGCTGTTTTTAAGTCCAATTTAAAAACATTGATTTAACATTGCTTACTCACAATGATGTCTATCAACTAGTCTTGATAGATAGACTGATGAACTGATAAATGAGCTGTACTTTGAATGTGTATGAAAGGTGCTATATAAATAAAAGTGCCTTGCCTATACTTGCTCAGACTGAGTTAACATAATGTCTATCAATAAATATAAGTGTAAATGTCAAAGCACAGTCTGTCTATCTCCAGCGACTTTATGAATGAACACATTTCCATTTAATAATCTAAAGATTGAATGTAATTTATTCAAATAGGCCTACATATAAAAGTACAACTAATTATTATTACGACTAATTTCTGGGTTATCTCCTCTGTCCTAAGTGCATCACAGCATCTTCCCGATATCATGACAGCCAGGAAGGCAAAGTTTGTTGTAGGCTACTCCACTGCCCATGCCCGAGACATCACGGATGCACTACTACTCAAGGTATATTTCATCGATGCATTGCATGGACAAGTTACAAGTAACGTTACTTATTAAACCTGATTACTATAACTTATAACTTATATCTTTAATCCCAAACATCTATTTTTGCGAGTCATGCTGTGTTTTTGCCGTGTCCTGGTGTTATTTTGTGTGGAAGTCACGTGTGTGGTTGCAGGGGAGCATGGCCAATACATTTCTGGACAACATCAACGCTGACTGGCTGTCAGGATGCAGTGCGTGGAGTCAGCATCGCTTCAGAAGCCGTTGAGGGCTGATTTCACCATTCTGCCCAGCAAATTAGCCCCCAACAAATTTCTGTCAGAAATTGTTGGGGGGATATTTCACCGTAAACCAAAATTGCGTAGTTATCATTGTGAATGTCGTATGTGCGTACTGAGATCTATTATTTTGTGGTTTCTACACAAAATACGTGCAGGTTCGCCGGTCTGAGAGACAGTATGCCAACACGGTATGCCCAAAGTAACTCCATTAAAGGGATGACTTCATCTTACACAGTGGTGTAGCAAGTGTGTGTGTGTGTGTGTGTGTGTGTGTGCGTGTGTGTTTTAACTGTGTTTGAGTGAGTGAGTGAGAGAGAGAGAGAGAGAGAGAGAGAGAGAGAGAGAGAGAGAGAGAGAGAGATGGCTGTAGTTGTCAGAGCCACAGCAATAGAGCCACAGTATAAAAGTTAAAACTGCAGCGGTAAATGCAGTCCTAGACAGAACTGTTATATTGTTGTTAAACATAAGGTAATAAGAGAAAAGATATGCATATGAATGGCCCATAGGCTATAGGTACTGAATACAAATAATAATAATAATAACGATAATAAAATAGGGTTATAATTAGCCTACAGGTATGTCTATAATCACCAAAATGTGGAAGAAAGTAATTTGTAGCCTACAACCTTCCCTATGTCATTTACCCCATCAATTTCCATCACAGTTTGACTTTAAGTATCATAGGCTTAGGCTATATCATGTATTATCGAGTCTGACATTTACTTTCATATCAAAGGAAATCTCAGACTCGATAAAATAGGTTTTTAGGCTAGGCTCCGCGGACTAATGCTTTTTAGGCTGGAATGAAGTGAGTATGCAGCTATTCGATATCATGATTCTAGAATCTAGATAGTGCACAGTGGCACGCGTCCAACTTCCCCAAATGCACTCGGCGCATCAAGTGGCTGCGATCCTCCGAAAGACATTCTTCTGGTGCAAGTCAAAAGATTGTGGTTGCAAATGTGATATGAGACGCTATTCGTTGTATTTATGAGATGGTAGTATATCTAATGTGGCCTATATCTAATGTGGTAGTATATCTAATATTACATTTATAAAGTCTCTGCGATTGTGTCCATAAATCAGAATAGCATTTGCAGTCGTCCTAACAGAAGATATGAAAGCAACCCAAATACTGTAAAAACACTGTTCCTAAATTATGAGTGTAGAATATATAGGATAATTGGCGGAATCATGTTTAATAGGCTATGCGTAAAGCATGGACACCATGTGATCAATTGCTATCTCGCTGTAAAGTGTAAACTAGACAAATATGGCATGTTTTTCGCTGTGAAGTTATTTTTCCCCTCAATAACGTTACAGTGAATGTTTAATTTTGAATGACCGTTTCGTGTAATTATTCTTAATGCATAAACAAAAGTAACCCACATTAAAGAGAACGAACGCAAGAGTATTCAGGGTGAAGTTGTCGTTTACAACGAGGGGAGTAATGCTAGCGAAATAAGCTACGGGAAACTTTCACGTAGCCTTCATAAAAATAACAAAAACAAAGTCGTACCTTTGTACAGCTACGCAGTGTAGGGTCCGTGTAGGACCATGGAACATCAGCCGTTACTAGGACAATGGTGACGTGATTTCAAGTTGATCTGCTTTCACGTTAATCAAAGTGCCCAAAACAAGGTGTGAAGTTGGAGAGGAATGCTATCTTGACAATATCCATTCTCCCCAAAAAAATAAATACGATCCTCTCTACGGTGGAGGATCCGTTCCGACCAGGGGGTTCAGGGCTCAGACACGCTGTGCGTCCTGACGGTAACAGGTACGGTCGCCCCTTTTCCATCTCGCCCCGCAAAAAGTGAAGAACGGTCGCCCCTGATTTTCAGAAATTGAAGTTAACTCGCCCCAAAGCCGTGGATAACTCGCCCCGAAAGCTGTTCTTGTGGTTGTTGTATACCATTTCCATATCTATTGCATTTTCTATTCTGCTATGTCTGTCTAAAAGTACAGTAGGCTACTTAATATCTATCTAGCCTACCATTTATTTTACACTGGCAAGAGTTAAATATATATTCTATAAGGTCCCTCAATTAGCTGGGGACCACCTGGAACCCCCTTAAGGACCACTGTTGTAACCACTGTTGTAATGGTACTAATGCACAACATTACCATACTATGAACCATACATTCAGCAGGCTGTGTATTCTCAACTCAAACTTTCAGGTATAGAAACAGTAAAGCAGAACAATTCACAAAGTAGTTCCAACTTTCAATCAGTCACATTAATCAATCACAATCACATTTCACTTCCTTCTTTTTTTTCAGTTTTTTTTAGACAAGAAATAAATCAGTCAAAAATCAAGTCTGTGTGGTTTTCTAACCTCTCTTCCAGACCTGGTACGCACAGTCTCTGTGGGATCCCCTCTGGCGAATCCTCCCCCACTGGCGCCTCTATGTTGTCGATTCCCCCGCCGTTGGTCTATAGTGGCACCGGGTGATGCCCACACTCATTCTTTTCAGTTGTCTTTGTTAGGAGGATGCTTTGATAAAGTAAACATTTCTTTATTGGTTCATTATTGGTTGTAATTGGTGTATTGTCCAGTTGTATTGGTTGGTGTATTGTCCAGTTGTATTGGTTGGTGTATTGTCCAGTTGTATTGGTTGGTGTATTGTCCAGTTGTATTGGTTGGTGTATTGTCCAGTTGTATTGGTTGGTGTATTGTCCAGTTGTATTGGTTGGTGTATTGTCCAGTTGTATTGGTTGGTGTATTGTCCAGTTGTATTGTCCAGTTGTATTGGTTGGTGTATTGTCCAGTTGTATTGTCCAGTTGTATTGGTTGGTGTATTGTCCAGTTGTATTGGTTGGTGTGTTGTCCAGTTGTATTGGTTGGTGTGTTGTCCAGTTGTATTGGTTGGTGTGTTGTCCAGTTGTATTGGTTGGTGTGTTGTCCAGTTGTATTGGTTGGTGTATTGTCCAGTTGTATTGGTTGGTGTGTTGTCCAGTTGTATTGGTTGGTTGGTTGGTTGTATTGTCCAGTAAATTGTTCATTTAAATGCAGTTCTGACACCTGACATGTTTAGGAAATTGAAGGCAAAAATGAATATTAAATAATTAATTAGAAATGACAATTAATGAATCAATGGATTTGTGTGCCCAGGCAGATATTCCCCAAGGTAATAATTAATTCCTGCATACGCCACTTAATTTGTTTCTGTCATGGTTTTAGGCTACCTTTGTCTGTCTATTTCACAGACTTGATAAGTCTTCAATGTCGGGATATTCTACTGTAGGCGAATGAGGTTCTTAGTTTAATTATTTCAAATTAAGAGTACATAACTAAATTGAAAATTGTAATTGTTGAGATAAAATAAATGAAAGAAAACACGAAGAAAGAGTCTTATATATTTTGACCAAGCTGTAAACACCAGCAGTCTCTGAGAGGCTCAGGCAACAATGTTAAAGATGGAGCGATGATTTTTTTAAATCCCCCTAAAACAGGGATACTCAATAGATTTACCTGTGGGCCACATTACAAAAATGGCAAGGGGCCAGGGGCCAGTAGATAAAATTACGACATTAATGATACTTGATAACTTCTCTCTTTCAATTGCTTTATTTTTGCAAAATGTATCAAAGTACAATGTGCATGCACACAATATGTAAATAAATAAATGTGTTACATTTTCTTGCATAAACACAAAGAGCTGTTTCCATAACTGCACAAATTATTGCACATAACATGAGTAGCTGTTATAATAACATAATAACATAACATGAGTAGATCTTTGCCTGCCTGCCTGCCTGCCTGTCTGTCTGTCTGTCTGTCTGTCTGTCTGTCCATGAGTAGTTATTTGTCTGTCTGTCTGTCAATGAGTAGCTGTCTTACTGTCTGCCTGTCTATGAGTAGCTGTCTGTCTGCCTGTCTATGAGTAGCTGTCTGTCTGCCTGCCTGCCTGTCCAATTGTCCATGAGTAGCTGTCTGTCTGCCTGTCTGAGTAGCTGTCTGTCTGCCTGCCTGCCTAATTGTCCATGAGTAGCTGTCTGTCTGCCTGTCTATGAGTAGCTGTCTGCCTGCCTGCCTAATTGTCCATGAGTAGCTGTCTGTCTGCCTGTCTATGAGTAGCTGTCTGCCTTCCTGCCTGTCCAATTGTCCATGAGTAGCTGTCTGTCTGTCTGTGAGTAGCTGTCTGCCTTCCTGCCTGTCCAATTGTCCATGAGTAGCTGTCTGCCTGCCTGTCCAATTCTCCATGAGTAGCTGTCTGTCTGCCTGTCTATGAGTAGCTGTCTGACTGCCTGCCTGTCCAATTCTCCATGAGTAGCTGTCTGTCTGTCTGTCTATGAGTAGCTGTCTGCCTGCCTGCCAGCCAGCAAGTTGGTTAACAGAAAATAAATTGTTATGGCTGAGTAAAATAAAATACAATAAACACAATTTGCCTGAAAATAGATTACCCAGCTATGACCTTTTTCATGAAAAAAATGAGTAGTGATATGGCTGACTGAGTAAAATAAAACAATCTACCTTAAAATAGATAGCTATAAGTGAAGAGCAATTTCCGCAATTACCATTTCCGCAATTTCCATTTCCGCAATTTCCATTTCCGCAATTTCCTCAATTTCAATTTCCGCAATTTCCATTTCCACCATTTCCGCAATTTCCGCAATTACCATTTCCGCAATTTCCACAAATTCCATTTCCGCATTTCCACCATTTCCATTTCCACCATTTCCGCAATTTCCGCAATTACAATTTCCGCAATTTCCATTTCTGCAATTTCCGCAATTTCCACAATTTCCATTTCCATTTCCAACTATTAATGGCAGCTGGGTTTCATCATTCAAATAAAATAGAATTCTGTCCGTTTAGCTATAAAATTATGTCAGGGAATAGGGATACACAGTATATGTCTTTCATTTGCATTGCATCTCCCCCCCCCCCCCCCCCAAGCTTTTATTTTCGTTCGAGTAATAGTACAACTCTAATAGTATTACTTATAATAATGTAATTAAAGATAACTTCATTCAGATTTATTTATTTTTATTTCATTTTCCAGATTTATTTTTCTTCTTTTTTTTTAGATTTTCATTGGTGGGCCAGTCATAATGGTCCCGCGGGCCTGATGTGGCCCGCGGGCCTGAGGTTGAGTATCACTGGTATATGGAAAAACCCCTCAATGGGAAGCGACCCCGTCCTGTGGCCCCACGTGCGTCCCCGGCCCGCAGTTTGAGAACCTCTCTGAATTAGATTCTCTGACATCACACTCATGATGTCATCATCGTGACTAAACTATGACCATATAAGGCGTTTCCAAAGCAGCTATACCCTACGCCCAAATATGTAATGTGTTGTCTAACGTCAACGTGACGTCATCATGGCATCAGGCATAAATAATAGACTACCTTTATATACTTAAAGTAAAACATGTATGTATTTGTACTGTAATTTCCAATTCCCAATACTTTTTGAGGGGCATTATACCGTTTTATGTCCAGCTTTGAGGGTGCTAAACACAAACTTTGAGGGTGCTAAACACAAACTTTGAGGGTGCTAAACACAAACTTTGAGGGTGCTACACAAAAACTTTGAGGGTGCTAAACACAAACTTTGAGGGTGCTAAACACAAACTTTGAGGGTGCTACACAAAAACTTTGAGGGTGCTGAACACAAACTTTGAAGACGAAAAGCGAGGATGTAAATTGTGATTGGTTAGAATGAGAGTATGATGATGTGTGATGATAAGAGGGCCCCTCACTTCACACAGGTGTGATTTTTGAGGGGCGCTAGCCCCTCCTATATCCAGCTTTTGACCTGGTACTTAAGACACGCAAAATACAGCCCATAGTGCTGCACTGTTGCCTGCTAATGAGAGAGAGAGAGAGAGAGAGAGGGGGGAGTTGCACCACTCAGTTCACACAGGTGTGATTTTTACTATATTGTATGTAATTATACTAAAATTTCAGGCCTTCACATATACAGTATATAGTTTAAGCCCAGTGGTTCCCAAGGACCCCCAAATTGACACTAATTATCCCGCGGACCCCCCATTTTAAAACATATGCCAGGGACCCCCATAAGAGAAGATTTTTACGGCTCTAGCAGTGATTCTCAACCCGTTTAATTTCAAGGACCCCCAGTTTGACATGCATTAGTCTACGGACTCCCATTGAATGGCATTTCTATCTCTGGGACCCACAATTTATATTGTAAAATCAATGTTTATTTAACTCTTGAGAGTGTACAAATGTACAATTTGTACACTCTCTGAGTTACAGATCCATAATGGTCTATTTGGTTCCAAACTATCATTTAGTTGGAGGCTGGAACTCCCTCAAAGTACCCCTATAGGGGGCCCCGGACCCCACTTTGGGAACCACTGGTTTAAGGTGCTCTCCATATATAGGCATTGTAAAGGCCCCACCCACTGTCCTGCACGAACTTTGTTCTTCTATATTCTATATTATGATTAAGGGGCGCTACGCCCCCACACGTGTCCCCACACGTCTCAAGATTTGCCATTGACAATGAACGGAGAAATGACGTCAGAATTCCGCTAAATATGACAAAAATTAAACAAAATATTAAACGCCATTGACATTGAAGGGAAAACTTACATCATATGTAAACGAGCAAATCAGCTAACCAATCACATGTTGGTGGGAGCGCTTGGCCAATAAGGGAACACCTTATGTACCTTATGTAGCATTGTCAAATGTCCGCTAACATTATTAGCCCTTCACTAAATCCCTCCCCAAAAAGTGATTGTCCAATGCCAATCCAAATTGTTTAGCAACGGTTGCTAGGCAGGTCAAGCTTTCTTCACTGCTATTGTGCCTATTGGACAAGGATGGGTTGGGGAGGGACTTAGTGAAGGGCGAATTGATGATGTACGATGAGAAGAGCGCCCCTCTTTTCACACAGGTACAACATTGAAGACAAAAGTGAGGACACAAAGTGAAGACGTAAATTGTGATTGGCCGTTATGAGATGATGTGTGATGATGTAGCACTAGCCTATAATGATAAGAGAGCCCCTCACTTCACACGGGTGTGATTTTTATTATATCTTTT
This sequence comes from Protomyctophum bolini, assembly GCF_963924005.1. Taxonomy (NCBI): domain Eukaryota; kingdom Metazoa; phylum Chordata; class Actinopteri; order Myctophiformes; family Myctophidae; genus Protomyctophum; species Protomyctophum bolini. The sequence continues at coordinate 47,519,911 of NC_137863.1, forward strand.
TGGATGGTTATTATTATTATTATTATTTTTTAAATTTTTTGAAAGGAATGACAGTAAATCTATTTAACCTGGTTTCCTGCCCATTGACCCCGCCCACTCTGACAATCAGGCTTCTGTTGGCCATCAGCGCCCCACCCCGCCAGGCGATGGGTGAGCAGCTGTCCTTTGAAACCACATAGCTCTTCAGCTGCACATTGGGGTTGCTGTCTGAGCTGGGGGCTGTCAGCTGCACATTGGGGTTGCTGTCTGAGCTGGGGGCTGTCAGCTGCACATTGGGGTTGCTGTCTGAGCTGGGGGCTGTCAGCTGCACATTGGGGTTGCTGTCTGAGCTGGGGGGCTGTCAGCTGCACATTGGGGTTGCTGTCTGAGCTGGGGGCTGTCAGCTGCACATTGGGGTTGCTGTCTGAGCTGGGGGGCTGTCAGCTGCACATTGGGGTTGCTGTCTGAGCTGGGGGCTGTCAGCTGCACATTGGGGTTGCTGTCTGAGCTGGGGGCTGTCAGCTGCACATTGGGGTTGCTGTCTGAGCTGGGGGCTGTCAGCTGCACATTGGGGTTGCTGTCTGAGCTGGGGGCTGTCAGCTGCACATTGGGGTTGCTGTCTGAGCTGGGGGCTGTCAGCTGCACATTGGGGTTGCTGTCTGAGCTGGGGGCTGTCAGCTGCACATTGGGGTTGCTGTCTGAGCTGGGGGCTGTCAGCTGCACATTGGGGTTGCTGTCTGAGCTGGGGGCTGTGGTTGCTGTCTGAGCTGGGGGCTGTCAGCTGCACATTGGGGTTGCTGTTTGAGCTGGGGGCTGTCAGCTGCACATTGGGGTTGCTGTCTGAGCTGGGGGCTGTCAGCTGCACATTGGGGTTGCTGTCTGAGCTGGGGGCTGTCAGCTGCACATTGGGGTTGCTGTCTGAGCTGGGGGCTGTCGGGATCTCGGAAGGATCATATCAGGGTCCGTCTGGACAGCGGGGTGGTGTCCAGGATCCTCTCCGTCTGCTCTGGTAGATGCAGTAGGTCACGGTACCGGCCACCACCGCCAGGACCAGCAGCACCGTCAGCACACAGGTGGTCGCCAGCGTCGCCCGGCTGGTCCCGCCCGGAGGACCCACAGTGATGCTGAGTGAAGTCTGGATTGTCTCGTCGTCGACCAGCGAACACTTGTACTCGCCGGTGCTGTCCCGCGTGACGGCCGTCAAGGTGTAACTGTCAGAGTTTTCCACCAGAACCGGCGTCTGTTTCTTGAGGTGAAAGTTGTAGCTGCTGGGAGGAGGGTTTCCGTCCGCGAGGCACTTCAAAGTCACATTGTCCCCTTCCGTGATTGGACCTTCGGGGGTCGACACCGTTAGACTCAGCCTCTCCGTCGGGTAGTGGACGGGAACGGTGAACGGCTCAGACTCCTCTGTGCCCAGCTCATGGTAGCTGGACAGGCAGGAGAAACGTGCGTCGACGTCCTGCCTGGTGGCCTCGTACTGGAGAGTTGAGGACGTGGTGGACAGACCGGTGGAGGAGTCTACCGCCACGGTGGACGTGAGGACAACGCGCGTCCCGTCGGACTCCAACGGCTGGCTGTTCTTCTGCCACGTGATGTTGGCTGCGGGGTGGGCGTCCCTCGCCACGCACGTTCCCAACGTCGTCAGCGCACCTTCCACCATGAACTCTGCTTTCTCGACGACGACAGGGAACGCCGGGTTCTTGTAGACCGACACGGAGCTGGGATAACGCTGGTATTTGTAGTCAGACGAAACCAGGCAAACGTAGACCCCCTGGTCGGTCAGCGTTCCTTGGCTGATCAGGAGGCTGGAGTCAGCAGAGATGTTAAACCGCGGGACGATAATCTCAGCTTCGGTCATGTTGGAATGTTTTATCAACAAATTAACGTTCAAACTGTTCAACATGCGTGTCCAAATCACCATTTCCAGTGTGTCCCCCGGGGGAAGGCGGTAAGGACACGGCACCACGATGGTCTCTCCATACAGGCCGGTCACTGAGCCCATGCTCTTCTGGACCGGAACAGACATGGAGGCCACGGCGCCTAAGAGGAGGAGCATCAACGTTAGGGCAGATGAAGGCATTGTGGACGCTCTGGGATGGAAGAGATGCTTCAGCTCTAAAGCTGCTGTTAGGCGAGTGTTGCTGTAACTTAGAGAGCACTGATGAGCACTATGAGTCTGCAGTGCGATCTTCTTTTATGGACAGATACTGTAGACACTGTCACGCTGATGTCACAGTTCTGACATCAGCGACACTGGCCTCCAACTAACCTGGACAATAGCCTGGCCGCTGTGCTCGTGTCACCATGACTCAGCCATAACCATATAAGGAGTTCCCAACGGAGTTACTCTAACCTCAATGTGTCGTCATGGCAACAGCAATCAAAATCAGTTAGATTCATATACGGGTACAAAAGGGGTATGCCCATATATGGGCATATATACCGATGCCATCAGGAATCTCCATATACTAAAAGACAAGGTACAGAGATCGCCATATATGGGCAATTCAGCATGCCCATTTATGGGCATAAAAGGAACACAGTGTCATGAACTGTGTACTTTTATAAAACAAGTTTTTAATCCACTCTGTCAGGAATCTTTCATCTATCTTGGATCTTTCCTTGATTGCTACTGCGCAACAGCGCCCCTGGCGGTCAGGGTTGGGCAGCCAGTTGCACTCATTTGGGGACTTGTTCGTCAACTACCTTTTTCCACTGACGAAAACTACATGGAAACTACATCAAAACTAAGCTACAATGACTAAAACTAAGACTAAATATACTGACAATTTTGTCAACAAATAAAAACCTGTAGATTTAGTCGACTAAAATCTTATATTTAGTGGACTAAAACTAGACTAACTGGCCTAAAACATGATCATCAGGTACTATGATTATACTAGGATAAATATTTTTTAAGCGTACATAAAGTGTTTAAACTATGTTTTTATGTGGCCACACCCACCAGTTCATTAAGTACACCTGGTTGTATTGGTTGGTGTGTTGTCCAGTTGTATTGGTTGGTGTATTGTCCAGTTGTATTGGTTGGTGTGTTGTCCAGTTGTATTGGTTGGTGTATTGTCCAGTTGTATTGGTTGGTGTATTGTCCAGTTGTATTGGTTGGTGTGTTGTCCAGTTGTATTGGTTGGTGTGTTGTCCAGTTGTATTGGTTGGTGTGTTGTCCAGTTGTATTGGTTGGTGTATTGTCCAGTTGTATTGGTTGGTGTATTGTCCAGTTGTATTGGTTGGTGTGTTGTCCAGTTGTATTGGTTGGTGTGTTGTCCAGTTTTATTGGTTGGTGTATTGTCCAGTTGTATTGGTTGGTGTATTGTCCAGTTGTATTGGTTGGTGTGTTGTCCAGTTGTATTGGTTGGTGTGTTGTCCAGTTGTATTGGTTGGTGTATTGTCCAGTTGTATTGGTTGGTGTGTTGTCCAGTTGTATTGGTTGGTGTATTGTCCAGTTGTATTGGTTGGTGTGTTGTCCAGTTGTATTGGTTGGTGTATTGTCCAGTTGTATTGGTTGGTGTGTTGTCCAGTTGTATTGGTTGGTTGGTTGGTTGGTTGTATTGTCCAGTAAATTGTTCATTTAAATGCAGTTCTGACACCTGACATGTTTAGGAAATTGAAGGCAAAAATGCATATTAATTAATTAATTAGAAATGACAATTAATGAATCAATGAATTTGTGTGCCCAGGCAGATATTCCCCAAGGTAATAATGAATTCCTGCATACGCCACTTAATTTGTTTCTGTCATGGTTTTAGGCTACCTTTGTCTGTCTATTTCACAGACTTGACAAGTCTTCAATGTCGGGATATTCTACTGTAGGCGGATGAGGTTCTTAGTTTAATTATTTCAAATTAAGAGTAAATTCCTAAATTGAAAATTGTAATTAATAATGATTAATAATTGTAATAATAAAATAAATGAAAGAAAACACTTAGAAAGAGTCTTATATATTTTGACCAAGCTGTAAACACCAGCAGTCTCTGAGAGGCTCAGGCAACAATGTTAAAGATGGAGCGATGATTTTTTTTAAATCCCCCTAAAACATGATCATCAGGTACTATGATTATACTAGGAGAAATATTTTTTAAGCGTACATAAAGTGTTTAAAACTATGTTTTTATGTGGCCACACCCACCAGTTAATTAAGTACACCTGGTTTTGAGTGAGTGAGTGAGTGAGTGAGTGAGTGTGAGTGAGGGAGTGAGTGCGTGAATTGGTTTAAGTTTCAGCTTCATACAGCGGACGGCTGCTCAGCTGTGTCTGTGTGTGTGTGTGTGTGTGTGTGTGTGTGATACAAATGTAATGTTTGTGATATACTTATTGGGGCTTGGGGGGGAGGGGGGGTTGCACAAAGTTTTTCATCTGTACCTTTCCTTATTAGTAATTATGGAGTTCCTCCTCTCCTGCACGCTCCTATATATTTGCTGTCCCTGGTCATTTCACATAGGGGGAGGAAGTGCTGACTAAGGATGTGTGGCTCTTGAATTTTATACATTTTGCCGCTGGGCAGCAGCAGCAGCGAGGTGTGGAAACTGTAGCCGTACCAATCGCTCACACCCGTAATGGGAGCCCGAGACCAGTTCCTACAAACATAAATATACCCAGACTATAGTACTCCAAGACATTGCGTGATAATACAAGCTACAACCGTAGCACTGCACTCAGTGCTGTAGGTAATGACTATATGAAGATAGGGATCACTCCAGACTGTACAGCTGACTACTATCAGATGCTGTTTATTAGGTCCACCTGCAGTACCTGTCTGATCTATTTCCTGCTAAGTGACTTGATGCTCCCCTGCCACAGTCATCTGCTGCTCTAAAGCAATCCCATGTTTGTTTCCATGTTATCCACGCTTGCGTTCCCCCAGCTGTAAACCTAATATATTTAGCCAGAACAAATAACAACACTGCCACAGACTGTTCCAGTGTGCACCTGTTACATGTTACAGTGTAAAAATAGCATGCCAGAAAAACATGGATGCATGTAGTGGGTAGGTAACAGGACAATTTAGCCCTTTTCGCGTCCAAGTTTTTTCCTCCTGGAATTTTCAGGATAATGGAAACATTCAGTCTAAATGTCCAGTTTGCTGGACAGTGAATTCGGTTCACAGATCTTGTTGTAGGCTATGTGGGGATTATCTGACAACATTTGAGTATGCAAAACCTTACATAATACTAAATTATCAATATAAGTAAAATAATATAGCCTTTCCATAGGAGTATATTTTTATATATTTTTCCAAAATGAATAAAACAGCCAATAGCATAAGAACCTAAGGCAACTAAAGGTTGTTTGCTGTAGTGTATGTAAGGCAGGGTGTTAACGGTGTTTGAATCTGCATACATTACAGGGCTCTCGCCTTTCCCATCCGCTCCCAGCCCCTCCCACCCCTCACTGGGGGAAACTCCAGCAGGAAAAACGGGCAAGCCCCTATTTCCACCAGGGTGAGTTATCCAGCGTCACAGATCAGATCAGCACCATGGACAGCTCCAGCGCCACACAGCTGCAACAGCATGTGATTCTGATCCCTGATCAGCACCATGGACAGTTCTAGTCACTGCAGCCTATCACCAGCAGGGTATGTTCGACACAAGAGCAAAGGGAAATGGGTCATGTTTGTCACATAGACCATTTGCATAATGTGACATTTGTTCTCTGCAATTAAAAGGCGCTGTAGGTGATGTTTTTTGGTGAAAAAAAGCTCTATATTCTGAATAATCATTACTCTAGGTCTGTTTAATAACAGGGGTCTCCCTGTCTCTCCAGATCTTTAAACAGAAAATGTACTTTTGTGTGAGTTGCCAATTTAACACAATCAGGAGAGAGAACAAATTAGTCAGCTTCAATTTACAGTGTTCCAGTTCCAATTCCTAATTTTTTGTTTCATCACTTTCTAATTTCAACTGTTTACCTTGTATGTGGTATTAATTATCTCTCCTGGTAGGATCAAATGAAATGTTCTATTTACTAAGAGCTATTTAACTCTACGTTTACCAAAAAATAAATAACTTACTCTACAGTTAACCCATCCTATCTATTAGGATCAGGCGGTGTTAATAATACAGAAACACAGAGCCCAGGTTAGGCCTAACAAAAAAATATGTTGGTTTCCGGTTGCCGACAGACTCTATTAAATATGATGTTTTTATTGGCATTTGGTGGAGAAAAAAAAAGAAGTCAAAATCCAAACGAGTCGGACCAAAAAGGTCTTTGATCACTAAAATTCTCTTTGGTGAGACCACCTGGTCGCGCAAAGACAAAATAAAGTTTTCTTTCAGGCTGTCAGAGTTAATTAATTTTAACAGCGTCAATTTATAACGCAACGCACAGTGAAGAGATATGGAGGTATGCATGCATATCTTTTAAATCACGTATATTTTAAATCACAACTTAAAACATTTTTATATTCACAAGCCTTTGCATCACCGACATGATCTTGCACCTTTCCTTTTAGATTATTCTGTCCTATATGCCTGTTGTTTTATTATTGACGTCTTCTGCACTGAATTGTATTGTATTGCATTTGTGAAGCACTTGGTACAATGAGAGTTGTTTTTAAATGTGCTATATAAATAAATTTGATTTGATTTGATTTGATTTGATTTGATTTGATTTGATTTGATTTGATTTGATTTGATTTGATTTCTCTACGATAGCCCCTCCTCTCTCTCTCTCTCTCTGGGCTCTCATTCAGCACTGCAGCGTCAGAGCTAGTGCAGAGCAGAGCAGCCGTTGTGGTCATTATTAATTATTGCTCCACGTGTAAGATCGATGCTCTTTGAAGTGGACATTGGTCAAAAACAAAAGCTCATACAGTTTAGTTTGACCAAGATAGCAGTTAGTTGTAAAAGCTTGAAGCTACACTCTGATGCTAATGTTGACTGCTAAAGCTAACAACAGACAGACGTGCTTGCGGGAGAGAGTGAGAGGGGTGTGTGTGTGTGTGTGTGTGTGTGTGTGTGTGTGTGTGTGTGTGCGCGCGTGTGCGTTAAAAACTTAAAAACGATCTGTTCAAGTCAGTGGTTCTGGTCCAGTTCTCTCTCACCCTCTCTGCTAATTTTTCCTCTATGTCAGCCCCAGCCTTTGCTCTACATATATTCCTCTGTCTATCATTCCTCTCATTCATTGGAAAATCCTTGCTATAAAAATAAAATAAAAATAAATTCCCTACCTACTCAGCCCAAAAATGACAGCCAATCGGAAACCAAACTATTATTTTGTTGGGCCTTAGAGGTTATTGTCATGCTCAGGGTTTTCAACAATCTGCAAAATGGTAATGGCGTGTTCCAACTTGGGCCCTATACTGTTGGAATTTGGAAAGGACTCCCATTGCTTCCAAAATCCAAATGTTCTGCCTCCCAAATAATATCAAAGACTCAAGATAATTCAATCGATGTAAGCAAGGCAGTGACTCAAAGGGACTTAAACCCACTCAGCCTGCAGTTGGTTGTGTGGTGTTGCTATATTCCGTCTAGCCATATTCCGTATCCAATTCCATCAGATGTACCTTTAGCTCCAGCACAGGGGTATCAACACACCTGCGACGCCTGCCCTTCCTCAGCCGTGTGAGATCAGAGAAAAACAACCAGAGGGTCAGATCAATAGTGCATGACTGTGCATCGCACTTGTTGTAGTGTACTATTATACATTTCAAGCCACAGTTTTATTGCCTTGGGCACACAGCTCCCCTCATGCATTTAAGCCAAGGGCAACGGTTTGGTAGAAAAATGTGAAAAGTCGATACAAGATTTAAACAATACATCTCTATATATTTGTTCCGGGGGAAGATGGGGCGGCAGTGGCTCAGGAGTGACCAGATGTAAACCACAAGGTTCCCAGTTCGAAACCTGGGTTCGAACAGAGTTAGTGTCGAAGTGTCCTTGAGCAAGACTCTGAAGCCCTAATTGCTCCCGATGCAGGTTGGTGCCCTGTATGGTTTCCTCCGGCATCAATGTATAGTATGTGTGTGTGAATGGGTGAATGTAATGCACAATCTCCATAAAGCGCCTTGGATAGGTGCTATATAAAATGTACCATTTACATACACATCTCTTCTGCAGCCCGGCCCCTCGGAGCAACAACAATAAAACAATCTGAAGATATCAGGTTCACCAAACGGTGACCATATTGGGGCCAAGCTGAGGCTTGACTCTGAAATGCATCCTGGGAAAACACAGAGAAATTAAGGCCAAAAGCAGACGCGATGGGGATTTCTTTCTGTCAGTAAGAATTGAATTGTAATGTAAATATTGGTTCCATAGGCTAACTGGAAATGTGAAATGTGACTAACCGTGTTAAAGTCCCTCTCATGGTAGCTGTATATCGAAATGTGTCACTTACAGTACAAGTATGTAGTCTATACAACAGGTTTTCAAAGTGGGGGCCGCCACGGGAGCCAATTGGAATGGAGATACATTTTAAAAATAAATATATTTGTGTGTGTGAGTGTGGCATGCATGTGTGCGTGCTTAGAATACTTACTGTAGATATAAAGTGCACTTTAGTTCCAATTGTGCAAAATTCGGAAAAAAAAGTGTGATCCACAATATGAAAGAAAATAATGAACGACTCAAGGTTCTCAAGGTGACATTAACACATATACATCCTATAAGCATCAACGTGATGCTGCCTATAAGACTCCCACTCAGTCCCAACACATCCCTCAGGCTCCAGGCAGGCCACAGTTATCTCAGTCATTTGACAGACATCTGAAGCACACTGGCTGCTATCTGTGCTGTTCATCTTCTGGAGCGTGTGTGGGGAGGGAAGACGTTCAGATATCAACCGCGTCTTGCTGTAGCCCACAGCTAGATCACAGTCCTCCGGCAGGGCCTGTAAAGTACTGCGCTCCCTCATAATCTGTGCTGTGATCATATCTTCTCCTAGACTGTGGGAACCCCTTCAAAGGAACCCTGCCAGCATATCTGCGGCAGCTCCCTCAGCCTTTTGCAGACATACATTTACCTAAACAACACAGTGTTACAACACAGTGCGTAGGGACAGGTTTGTTGTGAACAGAAGGATAAACAAGAACTCTAGACCAACTGCACGCTCACGTGTGATCTAACGTGTGATTTTCTCTCAAGATTCAGGGTTTTATTTGCCAGGTACAAGCAGCGAAATGTTAGTGTGGCATGTAAGATTGCACATTACAATAGGCTACGATATAACAAGATAATTGTAAATAATAACATAAAATAAAACTAAGACAAAAAGAGAAGAATAAATATTAAAAAATACAGTATATATGGTAGTAGGAACACAGATAAGAATCATGTTAGAAGCAATGGGAAATGTGCAGAATGAGGTGGATTTAGTATCTGGAATACATAAATACACTTATATACATTTATTTTTTACATTTTGTTACATTTCAAATGTTATTATTGTATTCACCTTATGACATGTGTGCTTGCATGTCAGCGGGTGGGGGGAGGGGGGAATTGTACTTGATGGCAGACATTGGTATATAAGACCTAAAAATAGCATTTCTTATTTACCACATCATTCTTCCTTTGCTCCTCTTGGAGACATATTGGGAGGTAGAATCCAGTTACTCCCCCAAAGAGAGTTTCTTTAGTCACATAATATTAACAGGGCATTGCATTAAAGTGGGGTGGGGGTGAAATGGAGGGGCTTGTTCACAACATAGAGGCAATTTATTGCACAGTGGTCTATTTACGAGATGTGCGGAAACGTGTGAAAGACATATCAGCATTTTGTGTCCATAACACAATTCTAAAGAGAGAAATGGAGGAAGAGAGAAATGGAGGAAGCACAATCATCCAAACCCACATTTGTATTTTAGAGGCTTTTTGTGCCGTTGGTTATTGTTCATGAGGAATGTCAATAACTTGTTCCATATTGAATTTCACTCGCATGCATGTGGTTCTCTCAATAGAAAAACTCACATATTAATTATATAAATTTTTAAATACACTGTTGAAGACATTAACACCATCCATTGTCAATTATGGAGCAGCTACATGCATCATTGCGTCTTTGCATCATCATGTTGCTGGCTTCCATTGACAATGAATGGTAGATCAATCTGCCCGGGTGAACGCACCATTAGAGTTGTGTGGAAATAATAATACAAAAGTCCCCCCCCCCTTCCTTCTGTTGAGCCTAGAACTGGAGGTGTAGAACTTGGGGTCAGTGACATTGATGTTGTCTCAGCAGAGTGCACAATGGGGAGGTGTTATTACGTCCTGCTCAGGTTCACTTTCACACTGTAGACCGGTGTGTCCAAACAGCAATATCATGATTCCCAGAGAGCCTCTCTACCCACTCAGCTACAGGTACACTGAGGATTACAATAATATTGTATTGTGTATGTAGATCAAATTGATTTACCATGGATTTAATTCTACTGTACGTCTGAAGCAAGCAAACACTGCTTCTTCAACCTTTTGGTGTCAAGGACACCCACATTGAAATGTAATTGAATGTGTGCCCCCCCCCAAGGTCCCGTTTGAGAAGCAATGATTTTAAATAAGTAGAATTATTCAAATTATTTGGGACATTTTTGTGTACTTTTGCATTCTCACGGCATGACTTCCATGCAAATTCCTCTAGTTGAAGCAAGCGTATTCCCAGGAGAAAACCAGCTCACGAGAATGAGTGGGGAATTGCTTGGCATAAAGGGAGAAGACTCTGCCCCGCACCGAACGGTGTTACCGCGGTGGAGCCATTTGTGTGACACAAGGTCAGCGCCAGCTCTGATTGACACCTGTGATTACGACGAGGCCCGACAGTTGGCAGCACCTCCCTCTCAGCGCGCCGCCGCCGACCATCACTCATTCAACAACATGGCCGTTCAGGAGACAGACTGACACGAGCCGCGGGCACCCTGATAGATCGACCCGAAGAGAGACGGACAGATTTTTAAAAAAAGAAAAAAAGTGTAGTACCTGTGCCTCACTGAATAAACAGGCTATAGAGTGCACAGGGTGTCCCCAGGAGGAATGGGCATTACACATGCGTGACATTTGCCTATAATTTATGCTCAGTTGTACGACGGTAACTGAAAATGGCCCATCTGCAAGCTCTAGCACGTTGAGCATGTGATGCGTTGTGAGCTTGTAGACTTTTTTAGTTTTGGCACCATCATACTATGAAGTCTGAATCAGGCTACATTGGGTGAAGAGGGAGGACAGCGAGAAAGAACACATGAGCTCATGTTAGTGCAAGCATGATATGGGCTATGTCCGTCATGGGCTATGTCCGTCATAAACAGCTGCAGCTGATTGCAATGCAAATATGGAACCCCACATGAAGCATGTGTGTGAACACACACACACACACACACACATACTGTAGTATTCGGCATTCTATTACCACGTTCAACTTGGCGTCCATAATGTAATGCATCGTAGCTTGTAGGTCAGTTATTTTCACCATGTGTCGTACAAAGAAGAATAGGTCTTAAGAGGTTAAGTAAATACTGAACAGACACTTATACACAAGCAACAAATGTTCACCTTTAATCCTTATAAATCCCCTCACCTTTGAACATCCCTTTACATGTCTTGGCAGCCCAAAGGCAAGCTCTTATATCCCAGGGGAGGGAAGTGTGGCATGAAAAGCCATTATAGAAACTCAACCTTTACTTTGTGTGCCTAGGTTACAGAACATTAAGATGAAATCATATATATATAATTGTGTATACGAGAGGGAAAATGACGGTGCAGCAGTTTTCACATTCCACTTCCAAACGAGTCATGCTTCAGTATTAAGGTGGCAATTACAGATGTGGTTCACTCTCTCACCCTCTATTGGTTCAGCCGTAAACTGTAATTCACACACTGTTGAGATTGATTTGATTCTGTGAGCCATTTACGGGAATGCCATCCCATAACATTATCATTTTCACAAATGTGGGAGAAAAAAATATTTAAAAAAAAATCTTGCAAAACCACAAACATTCTCACTTTTAACACACAAACACACACGCTCACGTACGCATGCACGCGCACACACACACACGCTGTATGTAAATGATGTACTGTATGCATTGATGGAAAGTAACTAAGTACATTTACTTGTACTTTAATTGAGTATTTACAATTTCCAATACTTTTACTTCTATTCCACTACATCTCAGATCCAAATATCGCACTTTTACTACACTACATTTATGTGAAAGCTTTAGTTACTTCATTGATTTTGATTATTATTACAAAACATACACTAACCACTTCAGCCCTACTATACATTTTGGCCATTTGTCGCGATGTGACGCATTGTGAGCTTGTAGATCTGCTATTTTCAAAAGATTGTTATACATTTGATAACTTGAAATGGGACATATTCTGCACAATGAGTACTTTTACTTTTGGTACTTTAAGTACATTTTGTTGCAAATACTTATCTACTTTTACTCAAGTCAATTTAGAATTCTACTTCCAGTATTGATACTTCTACTTAAGTAAAACATTTGAGTACTTTTCCATCACTGTCTGTCTTTATGCATGAATGAACCAATCATATTCACTGATATAGCACAGCAGCTAAATGTGTTGATCATGCATGCGGTGTAGGTGCAGACACTAAAAGTTAAGTGTTGTATGAGAGTTGTTTGTGGCGCTATTGCCAGGCTGTCTGTGAAGCTGGCATGTTCTAACATTAATGTTGATGGCAGTGATTCAGAATCTGCTGACTGCACGGGGCTCTCACTGGATCAATATGGCCCACACGTATGTAAATGCGGTCATTAAATCTCTCCGTCTACTTTAGTGTCTCGATTCAGAGAATGTGCGTTGGGGGGCGAAGGATCTGGCGGAAAGGTATGGAAGACATTAGAAAAGCTTAAATGTTAGAAGGAAGTATTATGTGGAGTACTGCTGCTAACGGAGTTTATAGGTTTCCTCAGCTTCAAACTATTATTCACTCCTCAGAATCGGTTAGGTGGAGCTAAACATGTCACAGCATCAGCAGCTGTCGAATGTAAATGTGCTCGTCACAACTGCAGTCACGCTATTCACAGAACCGATGCCAGTGTGGCTTTGCATTTATAATGCCTTTTACATCTTCATCTGCTGTGTAGAAGCAGCATGCGCGCATGTTCGGCAGAAATCACCTCAAGCCTGATTTATGCTTTGTTGTGTACCAGTGAAGTGTGCCGAAAGTAACCGATCTACAAACCCACATTATGTTGCAATTGTGAGCTTGTAGATCTGCTATTTTTGGCATGCGACATGCAACAAGTTTATCAGGGATTTCAGCAGCCCCGGAGGCCAAACATATAAATATGCTAATACTAATCCCAGTGTGGTTGGTTAATGTATTTGGCCTCAGGTACAGTAGCTATAGTCAGTGATTAAAGTACTTAGTTGGGACTTGTAACGGAGTGGGGAATGGGTTGTGGGTTGTGTACTTTTGCTGCTGTTTTTTAGACTGTTCTGAGGGGCTTTAGGGTTTTATGTTGTGTGTTGTCTAGAAGTCTCCATCTACAGTAAACCAAGGGGTGGTGGGTGAGGATCCGTCGAGTCACAGGCGCAGAGAACATATAACAATAACAACAATAATAATAGTAATAGTAATAATAATAATAATAATAATAATAATAATAATAATAATAATAATAAATTCATTTCAATGTGCATTATGCAGTTCCAAGTTATTAAAATAGACTATAGTCACAGTAAAATGAACATAAAATAATTATGCAACTACCAAGTTAACAACAGCTTGAATAATAAAATATATTGGGGTGTAATGGGTGGATGAGGTGTAATGGGTGGAGAGAGAGTTATTTAGTTATTTAGTTTATTTAATTTTCCTTTTACCAATGTTCAGTAACATAAGACGACTGACACATCGCCGACATCGGACATATCATGTCTCTCAACGTTCTGAGTTTTGAGCATTCATAGGTCACATGACAGTGTTCCCACAAAATGTAAACCAAGAAAAATGATGAACAAATGGATGCCAAGGCAGAAGCGTGCAGCGCATGTGAAGCACTTGCAGTCAATGAGAGCCGCCGGCTCTGACCAGCTTATGAACAAACACCATTCATTAATGATTGTGACCGTTGTCATATAATAGTCTAAGGACTATAAAACAAGACTTGTTTTTTCATTGTGCACACAAGGTAGTTTTACTGTGATCTAAACAGTGCCAGGTATCATTTCTGGCTCGGCAGAAGATTTGGTTGTCGGCCCATCATTTGGAATGTTCAGAAATGCACTTGAGAATACCTCAATAAAATGATACAACGTGCACATTGAAAAGCAACACAGAAGAAAACAGTTGTGGAAAGTCCTTGTGCAGTGGTAAACGTATGTAGAGAATGTGTGGAGAATGTCTGAGGATTGCAAACTGACTCTTGAAAGTAGACTAAGTAATCGAATGGCAGGGAATTCGTCAAATCAAGCTTATAGGCTGGGGTTGCCATGGCAATCAATTTGCTCATTTGGGCCATGGCCAGGGGCCTTTTCTGGTGGTTCTGGACAACCACCTATCTGATCGACTCGGCGTGAGACATTGCACTGTCTCCATCGGGTCGTCTGCGGAATGTGTGGTGAATTTTAAGTCGGTCGGAAAGTGTAAGTTATTAACGAAAGTTCAACTGAGAGGTGGAACTATAGCCATCATCCAACTGCTCCAATCGGATCAACGTAACCCTCTGCCTGCGCCCCTTTAAAAGGGCGCCTCCTCCTTCCCTGTCTCACTTGTGCTATCCGACACCGCCCAGCAGCAGGCTCCACCAGGTTAGCCCCACGGGGGCAGGCTCAAGAGCCCCCCCTGCCTTCGCCAGGCAGGATCCGAGCCGAGGCTCCGGCCCGTCCCCCGTGGGGCCTACGCCAAAGCTCCTCCGCCATGCCGTGCACCAGTCATTTCATCCTGTCATTGCAGTTCTGTCAATCTTGTTTATCATGTCATTCTTGTTTATCATGTCCATTCATTCAACCCATCCATCCTTGTAAACAACTCTCTCCCGCAATAAATCTTGCCTACATCCTCCGCAATGTGTAATCTCTTACAGTTGAAGTACGGTTATCTCTGTATTATTTGTATGTGGAATCTGTCGCTGCATGGTTCTTAGGGCCGATTCATACTCCTGTTTCGGCGCTGTAGTGCCGAAATGATTTCGGTTCGTCAGAAAATTTCAGTAGCACCGAAGAGCCGACTTTAGGACGGTACCCGCCCCCCCGAACCTCAAATGACGTCAAATTGTAGGCTCTACAGCGCCGAACCGACTTTTATTCGGCTCTAAAATAGGAGTATGAATCGACCCTTAGTCACCATCACGTTATCGTGATGTTCCTATTCTTGCTATTATGGTGCAAATTTTGCTTTTTGGCCGTTCTAACTGAACATCACCGCAGAGAAAACAATGTGCATGCGGTCAGAAAATGATGATTGCTACTTATTGGACTGGCCCCCGCCTACATCACAGTAACCCCCCCGCGCCCACACACACACACACACACACACCACCACCACCACTAGGCACCTCAGGTCAACGGATTGGAACTATTAGATGTCCCAACAGCCAAATTGATGCTCAGAGGGGACCCAGGAATCTTTTAAATCCAGGCTCAATAATCTTATTTCTGTTTTACTCGCAAGCATTCAAATCCCCCTGACATGATGTTTTTTGCTCTTATCTCATGGTTTCCGATTGATATGTTGGTAATGATCACTTTAGTATGTTTCTGTGTGTTGTTCTTACTACTGTTAAATGTGCTTCATAAATAAAAGTGATTTGATCTGATTTGATTTGATTTCCACAACGAGCTAGCATGCATATAGTTTTGAAGAAAGGTTATCTGAGGAGGAGGTTAGGAGGAATAAACCTCTGGGGAGACTACCGCAAAAAGACAACCAGATGACATTTCATTAATGGAGGGCTATAACACACTTTGTTATCTGGGCCAGAAATCACAAAGCCAAAATTTTGTCAAAGCACATCCGAGGTTGATGAAAACAAATAGTCACGTTTCCTGTCATGTGGGCAGGGTGAGGGTCTAACAGTGCGTTTTAAAACAGCTTGTGTGCCCAAGACGTCCACAGGCCAGAGTTAGCCGAAGCTAAATTTCATCTGTAGTCCCTGATAAAAAAAAGCTAATAAAACATGCAGACTTTCTATTCTTGAAAAGTTGCAGTGCGAAAATGGAAGTTCTCACGATAATAAAAATCTAAAAATGATTTCAAAAAATATTGTTTAAAAAAACATCTGCCTAACGATGATGTCACTGGTGGACGGGTTTCTGAACACAGACCGAGTAGAAAAAAAGTGTGGTATTTTATCATGAACATTAGTGAGGACCAATTATGAAGGTACGTTGAAAAGTGGTCCTTTAACGCAATGCTATAGTCACTTTAAACAGCTAGTCTACCAGCTGGCTCTCACGACAGCTGGACCCTTTAGAGCCACAAGGCTTTTCATCTCTCTGCATATCACTATTCCATGCTTGATCACCCCTTGTCTTTGTAGAACAGGGCTAGATAAAGACATTCATCTTGATAAAGCACATAAATGGTTTATTCGCACACATGTACGCGCACGCACGCACGCATGCACGCACACACGCACGCACGCACGCACGCACAGCTCATATATACCTCTGAGGTAAAGATGAGATGTGCGATACGTATAGTAAACCTTCAATGAGCAGTATTATTCAATGCATACGTACAGTATAGTTACACAAGCTACTGCAGTAGTTAGTAGATTATAGTTACATATATCTATTGACAGTAGAGTGTAGTTACATAGATCCATTGACAGTGTTAGTAGATTATAGTTACATATAGATCTATTGACAGTGTTTGGTATTGAGACTGCTTGGAGAATTTCTGCTTGCTAAATGTCTTAAATTATCCTGCCTATTAAACAGGGTGTATTTAATGATAAACAACAGACAAACATCATCAAAGGATTCAGATGTCTGAACATAGTGTACAGTAGTGTGGTTGGGCAGAGGTTACTTATTCAACAGCTACTACAGTGGTGGAAAATAACTAAGTACATTACTTACATAGTACTGTACTTGTACTACACTACATTTCAGATCCAAATATTGTACTTTCATTCCACTACATTTATTTGAAAAGTTGAGTTACTAGTTACTTTGTAGATTTGCATTTGTATTATTACGAAACATACATTAACCACTTCAGCCCGATATAGATTTCGGCCATTTGAAAATAGCCGATCTACAAGCTCACAATGCGTCACATCACGACACATTGTGAGCTTGTAGATCTGCTATTTTCAAAAAGTTGTTTATACATTTGAAACTTGAAATGGGACATGCTTGGGACAATTACTACTTTAAGTAGGCTACATTTTAATGCCAACACCTTTGAACTTTTACTCAATTGCATTTTGAATTCTAGACATTTACTTGTAATGTAACTTGTAATTTCTACACGGTCTGTGCTCCTTCTCCTGCAGTATTGGTACTTAGTAAAACAACTGAGTACTTTTCCCACCACTCACAGCTACTACAGTGCATGCCCAGCAATGGTTATTAATTCCCTTTGCTCAGACTCGCATTTTTCAAGAAAATTAATACTGCTGACTGATTTGCTTTTGTAATAACCTAAAAGTATGCCACCGCCATGCTCACTCGCCTGGAACTGATAGCGAGAAGAGATATATATCTATCGATCGAGAGGGCCTCGCCGCATGGCTACAGATTTAATAGAGAGATTGAATTTTGTTTCATTTTTCAATTTGCAAGAAACTCCTTATGATAAGAAACAGAATATCGGATAATTTGTCATGTTGTCGTTGTTAAGTGTGCATATAACTCAATAGATTCTCTCTTAAATCAAGACAAGTGCATTGCAAATAATATAGCATATAACAGAGGTTAAAGAGGGACACCTACTTAAATAAAAAGTAAATAGAAAAGTTAAAAAAAAAGCTCTGATCAGTGGAAAATGGCAACAGACTTGGCCTTTTCATGAGCGTGCTTGACATTTCTACCGTATGCTCTTTGTAGCCTACAGTATCTTACTGCAAATCTGATGCCAATTCATTCTCACTAGATTTGGCATCCCACTATATTTTACCCAGTGTGCGAGATGCACTTCAAATGCATTTGTCTTTTTGTTTTTGGTTTGTCATTCAGACACCCACACTCTCTCTCCCCTCGCCAGCTCACTCTTGACAGTTTTCGGATCGTATAGAACGAGAGCGGAAGAGCGATGGAATGAGAGCGAGGTAGCGCGAAGAACATTCAAACTCATGTACAGTAGATGTGCATCATATTGCATTAGCATAGTAGCCAGGTTGAGAATCAAAAACCCGGCAGTACTATAATGCAAAGTGGGGAGGCCCAGTGGCGGAACAACATTGGGCCGGGCCGGGGGGTGAGACAGCACGACCGGGCCTCACCGAACCAGACTCCCAACAGCAACCCCCCCCCCCCCCCCCCCCCCCCCGAACGGAAGAAAAAACAATGACGTTAACAGTTGCTGCTGAGCTGATCACAGTCACAGATAGAGGCCGGGAAAGTGTTATATTTGGTTGATCGCGTCAATGCAATGCACACACGAGAGAGAGAGAGACGTAGATGTGTGTGAGGAGCTGATCACAGTCACAGATAGAGGGAAAGTGTTATATTTGGTTGATCGCGTCTGTGTCTGTGACATTGCGCAGCAATGCACACACGAGAGAGAGAGAGAGAGAGAGAGAGAGAGAGAGAGAGAGACGTAGAGAGAGAGAGAGAGAGAGAGAGAGAGAGAGAGAGAGAGACGTAGAGAGAGAGAGAGAGAGGTGCTGCGTGTTAAAAAATAAATAGGCTACTACTCATCTTTGTGTTCTGTTTCACCTTATTGCTGAGTGATCGCACACAGGGAAAAGCAACAAGAAGGGGTTTAGAATCGAAACAGTCCGTTGTGGAGAAAAGGAAGTCCACACATATGCACTCCTAAATTCTCACAGCGTGATTAGCCTACTAATGAGTGACAGGTGCTGCCACTGTTGTAGCCCTGGACCGCTAGACCTTGGTAAAAGTCTATTATCGTAGCTGGGAAGCGTCTCAGGTCCCCAGCTTCTCTATAAAATGCACTATTTTAATCATTAAATAAAATTAATCCAACCAGATCGGCGCAGGCAAAACCCGAAAATGCCATAGTAGAAAAAAATGACTGCCCGGTAAAATGCAGGGTACATTGCGTTATTAAGATGGCACAAAGTGTATTTTAGAGAAGCTGGGGACCTGAGACGCTTCCCAGATACGAAAATAGACTTTTAACAAGGTCTAGCAGGCTTTGTGTTGGTGAGTAGTTACGTGGTTTTGTTTATTTGCTGGGATTTGAAAACCCGCGCACGGGAGTGAGAATATCACCAGAGGGCTGCGGAAGGGACTTCCACAGGGCGTCAGAGAGAGACTTGCACTTTTGGAGCGTGGCTGGGATGTCTGTTGGAGAGAGTGTGAGACAGACTCCACGGTGCTTGTACAGTCCAGCGCAATACATTCTCATCAGACATGATATTTTGCTAAAGTGTAGGCTATTATAGGCTATATAAGCTCTGTATCTGGTTAATTGCGGGATTCGTGGGGGCCCGCTGGTTTTATCAGTCGTGAGTGACTGTGTAAAAAAATCGTCAATCGATCATCTGACAGCCCGGGCCCCCCGGAGGTCCGGGCCGGGGTGTGACCACCCCCCTCACCCCCCCGGTAGCTCCGCCCCTGGGGAGGCCTCATGCATTGCCAAACATGTGTCTCATTTTGTTTAAAGTTGAAAATTTCTGTACAGCTCTTGTCTTTAATATAACTCAGAGAGTCAGAGAAAACCCTGATTTGGTTCCAGAAAAGCACAACTGTTTTTTGGAACAAATTCCCTGCACACATGCAAACGTCTCCCTGTTTTTCCATAGGCCTAGTCGGACTGGGAAGGGTCAGTTGCGTATACACACATGACTGCACTGACGCACGCATGCACGCACGCACACGCACACACACACACACACACACACACACACACACACACACACACACACACACACACACAGCATTTTACTGTAAAAGGTATCACTGTATCACAGGTATCAGGCTGTGCTCATGCTCATTACAGCCAAATGGACATGGTGGCTTATGAATTAGTGGAAATACAACAAAGCACACTACTGTAATTAAATAGCTAATTATCTCCACCTGGATAGCTGAAGGCCATGCAGGGCCAGAGATGGTTTTCACCTGTCTGCAGTGGTGCAAAGTAACTAATTTACTTACTAAGTACTGTACTTAAGTACAATTCTGAGGTACTTTTACCTGCTGGAGTATTTCCAAATTCCAGTGCTTTTACTAGTACACTACTCCACTAACATTTAATTTCAGAGGCAAATATTGTACTTTTACTCCACTGCAATATTACTTTAACTTCTACATTGCAATATTGATACATTTACTTGAGTAAAAGATTTCAGTACCTTTTCCACCGTCTGTCAGTCAGTCAGTCAGTCAGTCAGTCAGTCAGTCAGTCAGTCCGTCCGTCCGTCCGTCCGTCCGTCCGTCCGTCCGTCTGTAACAAAAGTGTACCTCACAAAAGTGACTCACTCACTCTCTGTCCCTCTCCCTTTATGGGCCTGTTTTCTGTGTAAAAGGTCATGGGAATGCCCCATGGGCAGCTCAGCTGTTACAGGCACCTGCTTGGACACCAATATGAGCAAGGCTCCACCAATCATCAAACACAGAGAATATCTTCTAATAATCCACTGCATGAAATGCGGGGGCGGGGAACGAGACCCCTGCCAAGACAGATCTTTCTGTGATCACCCATGTGATGTTCCCTGTGAAACGCGACACACTAATAAAACATTAGAGGACCACTTCACCACTTTTCAACCTATCTTCATATAATAGGTCCTCACTAATAACCATGACGCAATTTTCTCTCACAGGAGGGCTGTGGGCAAATCAGAAACCGTCTTCCAGTGACATCATCGTTGGGGAATACAAGCTAATAGAAACTGCAGGCTTTCTAGTCCTGAAAAGTTGCAATGCGAAAATGGAAGCCATCGTTTTTGTAAAAAAATATTGTTTTAAAAAACAATCTGCCTAATGATGATGTCACTGGAAGACAGTTTCTAAACTGCCCACAGCCCTCCTATGAGACACAGACTGAGTAGAAACAAATCGTGCCATTTTATCATGATTATTAGTGAGGACCTATTATATGAAGATAGGTTGAAAAGTGGTGAAGTGGTCCTTTAAGATTGAGATCTTCTGCTTCTCTGGGATTTAGGAGATGCCTGTTGGTGATTTTTACATGTCCCCCCCCCCCGTCCCCCCCCACCCCCCTCTCTCTCTCTCTCTCTCGCTCTGTGTGCACGAGCGCACAGGACGGAGTTCTCCGCCCTATCAATTAGTATCGACCCTGCAGTGCTCAAGACAGAGATTGGTCAAAAGGACGGAGATTATTGATATCAAAACCGATCGCACCGCTCCACAGGCTGGGAGCGTTTGTTGCGCAACACTCAAGGTTATTTTCCGGTGGGACGTCATCGAAAATGTCCCCCCCCCCTCCCCCATTTTAGCCGACAAATCTTAAAACGTGAATAACTCTTGATCTAAATCATTCCGTCCAATTCTAAGAAAATATTATGTGTTACACGGCCCATCGCGGTCCCGTCGCTAGTCGCGTTAGAATTAATCATACCTCCCGTTGTTGTCGATCGCCTCGGGAGTGTTTTGGTTACATCAAGCTACTTCAGCTACATCCGGGAAAACATCCGGTCCGTCTCTAAATGTGCTCCGCTCAGGGGCTCAATTGGGTGGGGGCCGGGGGGGTCACGACCCCTGCCAGCATCACATTGGTCCCACCCAAATGAGTTGGTGGGGTCCCCCCCTGGCTGGCGGGTCCCCCCATGTATCCCCCCTGGCTCCAAAGTTATCTTAGGAGTAAGACTTTTGAAATCCTGCGTTCATAAACGCGATATATTTTGAAGGATGTATTTGGTCCACCCCTGTGTAAATCCCAAAAAGAAGTTTGGAAGTTGTTACATTGCCATCAGTGACCCAATGTGCTTTGCACTCTGTGGTGATTGCGTAACGATTCTAATAATACAGGAACAGGATTCAATAGGTCACCACTTTTGGTAACACGTGTATTGACCAGATCAGGAGATGAATGGATATACTTTATCCTCTAGTACAGTGGTTCCCAAACCTTTTCGTGTCAAGGACCCCCAAATGGACACGTATTAGCCCGCGGACCCCCCCCCCATTTGAAGAGAAGAGAAGGACCCCCATAAGAGAAGATTTATACAGCTCTTGCAGTGATTCTCAACCCGTTTAATTTCAAGGACCCCCAAGTTAGACAAGCATTGCCATTAGGCTATTAGGCTATTTTAATGCCATTTCTAGCTGTGGGACTCCAATTGATAATGTAAAATCAATGTTAATTAAAAAAAAACAGAGCTTCCACATGACATGCCACAAGGGTCCATTTGGTTCAAAACTATCATGTACAGTAGAGCTGTACCCCCTGGAACTCGATCAAGGACCTCTGGGGGTCCCCACTTTGGGAATTATATTATTATATTACACTATTTTGGGATTTATGGGGAAAGGAGGAGATCGACGCGTCGCTAATGAAAGCTCCACAACTGTCAACACCTGTAAGCTGCAAGTTTTTTTTCTTCCTTTTTTTCCCTCTCGAGTTGCATGGGTTTTGCAGCCCAACACTAACATGCAAACCCTCTCCTCTCCTGAAAACTTCCCAGTTGTTGTACATTTTATATAGAATAGGCTAACTTACAGATGGTCAGTGAGTTTTGACCTGTGCGAGGCGCTGCTGATAATGTGGTTAAACTTTTACGTTTTGAGACACATGGGAGGAGGAGGAATCACAGCCAGGTAATTCATAATAATAATCATACTATAATTCAGCCAATGTCTGTCTGTGTGTGTGTGTGTGTGTGTGTGTGTGTGTGTGTGTGTGTGTGTGTGTGTGTCTGTCTGAATGTCAGAAACAGCGCGTTATCTCATCATTGCCTGCACCAATCACCAATCACACACAGGCATTGACCATATGAATATGGAGGTCTTAACGGAGCCCTTTTTTCGATTTGACACATTAATGATTAATAATGAATTTATTAGTGAATTAAACGCACCCGGGCGCAGTACCCCCCGTGGCCACAAGGGGGGGGGGGGCAAATATCTCACAACGGGTAAGGGCTAGTAATAATAACTGTGCCAAAACGCAGTTTTGTCACTGGAACAACCTTTCTGTAGTCCGACCCCAGACCCTAACCATAACCCCACGTTTTGGTGGTTAGCCCCCCCATCCCCCCCTCCCCTAGGGTGGTGGGGGGGGACGGGGGGGAAGTTCGGTGAGAGTTGCGCCATGCACTGGCTCCGCTGCTATAAATTGCTGGGCGCTCTGATTTAATGGGTTAAATAAGCCAGAGCGTTCAGGGTGTCAGAGGGACCCCACTTCCTTTGCACGCTGCTCAAAGAGTGAGCTGCAAGGAAGTGCAGGAATGGATGTGTCGGCAAAGATAAGGATCAAGTGAGTGACAGCTTAGAAGCGAGTCATTTTTACCCAATTTAACCAATGCAAGAAAGTGCCTAAGAACCACGCAGAAGAAAGCCAACAAGCCTTTGAAGGAGACGATGCATCAAAGATGCTCAAGCTCTCTCTCTCTCTCTCTCTCTCTCTCTCTCTCTCTCTCTCCAGAGTCCAGAGTCAGACTCTATGAGTTCACCACACATCTTTCTAACCTGCAGCAGCGTATGACCATGAATTTCACTCAAAACTTTTCATAGGACATCAAGGGCTTGCCTTGATGTGCACTACAAATGAGCTTTACACATGGAACAAAATGACTTGGGTCCATTTGGTTCCATTTGTATGCTGTGCATATCAGTGCATGTTCCCAAACCTTTTAGCTTGAGACCCAAATGAGAGATTAGATGTTTGTCCGAGACCCAAACTATACTGAAAATTGCGAATCTAAAAGCCTGCGCTGCATTGTGAGCTTGTAGATCAGCAATTTTCACTATACTTCTTAAAAAATTGTTTTCTGATTTAAGGAATTTCTTTGAATTTCTTCAAAAATCATTGACTTTTTTTTTTTTCCAACCAAGGTTCATGTTTTAGGTTGTTATTATAAGTAAAAGATGAGTGTTAGTTTTGTTTCATTTGCTGCTTTCTTTCGTATTAACGCTTTTAGCTATTTTTGACAGGGGGGGGCGGGGGCATTCGAACATGAGGCTAAATATGTATAGTTTTACACAATTTTATAGTGATTTATTTTTATTTATTATTTTACTATAGTCCTACTAGACCCCAGGAAATTACATCTGACTACAAAATATCACAGGATCTACTGAATATGAAGGGGAGCAGCAAATGAAAAAAGTTTAACCCTCATCTTTTACTATCTATAATAACAACCTAAAACATGAACCTTGGTTGAAAAAAAACTAAAGTTGTCCTTTAAGTTTGTTTTTAATTAATGAAAATGTTAGCTTTTTTTGGGAACGTTTCTTGAAAATGTTTGGAAATAATAATAATTAAAACTAGATAAAGTGCCAATTGGCACAGGTCTCCACCAGGGCAGGTCAGGTTGTGGCCTCATGGTGGCGCTACAACAGGCCGTTGAGGAATATTTGGGGCAGGGGTTCGTCGTTGGAGGGATGCAGGGACAATGTTTTTCCATGGCTTCTAGGGAGTGCGCATACATAAATGGTATACAGACCGATGCAGTTATAGCTAAAAACAGGAATTGGCCTGTTATAGCGCCACCGTGAGGCTGATTTTGGGAGAAAGAAATTGTGGCATGTCGTCCTCGGCCTAGTGAAAATCTGTTTGTATAATTTCACGGAAATTGCACACTGTGTTTGTGATTTGTGGCATTTTTTCTAAAGAGACCAATCGTGTGAGCTTTGGGATTTGTGGCATTTTTTCTAAAGAGACCAATCGTGTGAGCTTTGGAAGCCAATCTTAGCCAATCAGGATGGAAGATGGGAACTGGTGCCGCTCCGTGTTGATCACATGACTATAGAGATAGTGTATACCGAATTGTGTGATGCATGGATAAAATGTGTACGAGTAATCTACAGAAATGTGTTTTGCCTAAATCGGCCTCATGGTGGCGCTATAACAGGCCATTGAGGAATATTTGTACATGTATATGTAGGAAACAAAAACAAAAATACAGGCACCCATAAAAATGTGTCCACGACCCACAGATGGGTCGTCATGACCCAGTGTTTGGGAAGCAGTGCTGTACAGCAGGGGTATAAACCTTAAGCAGGGATGCCAACATTGGCACAGAGGAGGTGATCACTGACACACTGTGGACAGAGTGATCACTGACACACTGTGGACAGAGGAGGGTGATCACTGACACACTGTGGACAGAGTGATGACTGACACACTGTGGACAGAGGAGGGTGATCACTGACACACTGTGGACAGAGTGATCACTGACACACTGTGGACAGAGGATGGTGATCACTGACACACTGTGGACAGAGGATGGTGATGACTGACACACTGTGGACAGAGGAGGGTGATCACTGACACACTGTGGACAGAGTGATGACTGACACACTGTGGACAGAGGAGGGTGATCACTGACACACTGTGGACAGAGTGATCACTGACACACTGTGGACAGAGGATGGTGATCACTGACACACTGTGGACAGAGGATGGTGATGACTGACACACTGTGGACAGAGGAGGGTGATCACTGACACACTGGCAGAAGTGTGAGACAGAAGTACAACTGTATTCGAAAACGTTTAGTCAGTTAAATGAAGTCCCGTCACGCTCACATCTATATACAAATTACATCCAGCACATAATTATACATTCATTCAGTTCAGTTTAGTTTTATTTTGGTCATAAAAAATAAAAAAAACATTACATTACTGTATGTAATGTATTAATTTTGTCGTGTTTTTTTTACACTTTACACATAGAAACAAACAGAAGAGAGAAAAAAACAAGAAACAAAAAAACAGAAAAAAAACAGACAGAAAAACAAAAAACTAAAACAGAAATTGACACAGGAGTAGACAGATTTGATCACACAGAATCCAGAGTCGCACATGAGAAGAATGTTATTTATATGATTATTATATAGTTATTACATTTATTTACTTTATCATAATAATTGTGTACTAATATGATTAAGATATGAGTAGTAAATATATTAGGTTATAATAATATCTATACTCTATTATTTTAGATGTATACTTAATTGAGCTACAATTTCTAAGCCGTTCCACAGTTTCACTTATACATCTCACTTTTGTAGTCCCCCTGAATATGCTGAATCCCCTAAGATTGTACCTGCTCTCTCGAGCCTCGAACAACTCCTGGACACAGGGCGGAAGCTGTCTGTTATGTGATTTATACATTATAACTGCTGTTGTACCAGATCATGCAATTGTAGGGTGTGTGACTGAATAAAAAGTGGATCTGTTGGTGCGTAATAATCGGCGTGATTCATAATTCGGATTGCTTTCTTTTGGAGAAGAAATATGGGGTTGATGTTTGATTTATAGTTGCTCCCCCATACTTCCACACAATAACTGATGTGCGGAAGTACGAGGGAGCAATACAGTAAGTAGGCTACAGTGATTTCTGGTCCAAAATGGGTTTCATCTTATACAGTATTGCGATTTTTTAGAGACTATACGGTTCTTAAATTGTTTGTGTGTGTATGCCAGTTAAGTTTGTTACAATTATAATTCCTAAAAATGTACTATCCTGTACCGATTTTGACATCAGCAAACTTGATTTTGATTTTGTATATATGTATAGTTTATATGTATGTTTATATAGTTTAATTATATAGATATTCCACTGTTACGTTCTTAGCTTACGCATGTTTCATGATAAATGCTTTTTATGTGATGTATTACCATGCTTTTTGTTCTTGCTTAATGTAAATCACTCTGGATTAGGAGCGTCTGCTAAATGCCTAAATTGTAAAATTGTAAATTGATCTGTTTGTCTATTTTCCTGTTTCCAAAGATGATGAATTTAGTTTTGCTAAAGTTTAGTGACAGTTTATTAATATCAAACCATTTTTTCAGAGTTATAAGCTCTTTTTCTACTGTGTCCAGGAGCTGCTCGAGGCTCCCCCCTGTGCAGTACAGACTTGTGTCATCCGCGAACAATACGCAATTTAAGTTTTCCAATATTTCACATAATTCATGTACATTATGAACAGTTTGGACCCAGGTACAGACCCTTGTGGGACTCCATATGATATGTTTTGTTTTTCAGACTCAACATTATTCATACTTACAGTACATACTGTTGTCTGTTGCTGACAGTACATGTCTGTTGCTGTCAAATGCCTTGCTCAGATCAATAAAAACCCCTAGGCCTACAGTATATATAATATTCATTATTGTCAATTGCTGTAGATATATGTTCTACCAATTCCGTGGACCTGTTTGATCTAAAACCATACTGGTGACTGCTTAATAAATTGTGTTTTTCTATGAAGTTATCAAGCCTTAGCACAAACAGTTTTTCTAGATTTTTTGAGTATTGTGACAGCATTTTAGAAGTCTTCATACTGTTTGGGAAGATCCCAGTTAAAAATGATTTATTGCAGATGTACATTATGTGAATGGTGTAACTATACAATTTATGATTGATTGAAATATTTATTAACAGTTTGCAGAATTACAGTACATTTCAAACACAAACTCAATACAAAGAATGTTAACTGTGAGTGGACGACCCAATTAAGCATTACACTTGTTTACAAGAGGGTCCACCATTCGTTCAATTCATCAAAACATTTAGAGACGTACAAATAGACACACACGTCCGCATGCCCACACCGGCACACACACACGTCCGCATGCCCACACCAGCACACGCGCCCGCACACACTGGCACACACACACGCCCGCACGCCCACACCAGCATGCACACCCGCACGCACGCACACACACAATAATCGCCCCACAAAACCCGCTATTTGTCCATACAAAAAAAGTGAAAAAAGTAATAAAGAGGTCATTGCTAATTCCAGTCCAAAAAAAAAAGAACATTCAAACTCCTAACTCTGACTGCAGGGGACTGACTGGCAGGGAGTCTGGGAGATAGTTGTGTTAAGTTTAATGATCATTATTACAGCTTTTGGAAATATCTAATATTGACGTGCTGTCATAATTAAACTTAACGTTGATTTGGCACACTGACTATCAAGAAAATGTAAACACATGGCACTCCATGTCGAAAAGGTTCAAGGTTCAAGGTTCTTTATTATTTGTCTCCCGAGGAAGACATTTGTCTCAGACAAAGGGCCCGCGTAAGCGTAGCCCTTATGTCCGTGTCGCCGCAGTGCAGTGCCAGAACCTGCAGACCGACTGTACACTATAAGTATGGTGTGTATACTTGTATATACGCTTCAGTGTTTAACCCATTCTGACCTGAGTTCAGATTCATACGAGGTTTCCACTGGACACACACTGGTCCAATGAACCCATTCTGACCCGAGATCAGATTCTAAAAATGTCAGTCGTTCTTCGATTTCTTCAAAAATAGCAGACCTACAAGTTTGTAGCGCGCCACTCGGTGGCGCGCTATGAGCTTGTAGATCTGCTATTTTTCAATAGCTAAAGCATAACATGATGCTAACATCAAAATGGGTTCCTGGTCAGAATGGGTTAATTAACCACATGAACCCTAGCGTCCCTATTCTGGGCACGTCATCATGATCGACGATCATTCTGTGAAGATAGACGATCTACAAGCCCATCGACACGTTTCGACTTGTGAGGTTGTTGTAGATCGATGTAGAGGGAAAAGAGGAGGGGATACAGTCTGATAATAATAATAATTGATTGCATTTTTATAGCGCTTTTCTATGCACTACGTGCTTACTCAAAGCACTTACAATGGTCCATTCATTCATACTAGGCCAATGGAGGACGCAGTCAATTAAGTATACAGGGGTTAAGGGGTTAACAGTAGAGCCAATAGAGCAATACTGTAAACTGTAGGTCTACTACAGTTAATTTTGTATCTAAGATGGATTTTTTTTTTTCAAATTAGTAATGTTTCTCTATTGGCAGGAATCATGACAGCTGAGAGGGGGAAAGCACATGGTTAGGCACAGGAGAGCAGACCGGGGCCGATAGGCCAGAAGAAGGTCATAGGCTACCGTGTGCTGGTGCAAAGAGCAGGACTTAACCTCCTACCCCAGCGATAGATCTGATAGGACCGTGATTGGTTTTCTTCAGAAAGCAGCTGACATCGTATTCAGCCTCCACACCAGACTCCGGGCGCCGCCATAACACCTCAGGTTCCATTTCCCCCTGGTCCCGCGACCAAGGTGATGATGTATGCTCGGTGTCAGCGGTGTGAACTATGACCTATTAGCGGTGATGAATGGTCATGCCGTGTTTTGTCTCCACGTCTGTTTGTTGCAGCCATGGGTGTTCTGCAGTGCAGCGACGTAACTACCCAGCACCAGGCCCTGACGCAGGATGGTCTAGATGTGCCCCCCCCCCCCCCCCCCCCCCGAAACAAATTAACAACGGTTTTTTTTATCAGACCCAAACACTACTCTAAAATGAATTGTAAAGAGTGAAATTAACTGCTGGGAAAATCCCTAATTGAGAGAGTGTAGGCGTAACAAGCACACCTCAGTGCACATGAAATATATTCTGCATGGCTAACAGGGCTTGGTCATTACCCTACCATCTCTCTCCATATAATTTGATAATGGCATATAAAAACATGACTTATGCACCCAATGGAAATATACACTTCACGGAGTATAGACCACTTGGAATTATAACAATCGATGGAGGATTGGCTGAGTATGGTATGAATTATAGGCTATCTCAACTTTTTGCGGGACACGGCATTGCCCTGGGGACGTTGTGGTGGCGGTGTATTTACCTATACTTGTGAGTGGCGCATTATTGTACTATTAAAAGGTATATTTTCCCTTCATCTTTATCCTTTTTAGTGTAATAGTATTAGTTTACTATAATTAGATTAATACACGATAATCAACAATAACACTTTCATAGTACAACATACGTATTCAATCAAAGCAAACAATACGTTTGCTACAGTTAGTTACAAGGTTGCATTATGTTGCGTGTCATTCTCTTGTTGTATTATTTATTTCTCAATCTCACCACGGAGTAACCTCGCGTCTTGGAGGACAGTCAAGACGGGCCGTGTCAGTAGACCAATCACAGGCAGGCGGGGCGTTACCATGCCTCATGACGGCGATACTCCAGTTGTAAACAAACCGTGGAGTCTGCAGTCATTCGGTTTTTTTATCACTGAAATGCATCAGCGATGTCAAAACAACAACAAAAATCCGCAAAGCGATATGTATTAGTGCACAAACCATTTGTACACTATCAGTTAATACAGGGCAGGCCTGTAACTCCTCAAAGACCCCATGGGGCCCTGACCCCACACTGAGAGCCAGTGGTATTATACGCCTATATGGTGTAATTTAGTTATGTGAATTCATGATTTATGATTATTCTTTATTTCTTACAAGCTTATATTTGGTTTTCTCGTCTTTTATTCAGGTACTCCATTCTCAGTCAATCCGCAACACACCCCTGGAACCCTGGATTATTGCGGAGAAGATTGGTCGGATTCTTGGAGCCCACTGTACATGTGTGGCTGGCCTCGGAGAAGTGTGCACACATGTTTCTGCATTGTTGTTCCTTATAGAAGAAATGGTAAACTTCAGGGACTCAAAGACAGTTACACAAGAAAAGGCATATTGCCCCCCCCTCTCTCTCTCTCTCTCTCTCTCCCTCTCTCTCTCTCTCATTAGCAGGCAACTGCAGCACTCTCTCTCTGTTTCTGGCACAACAGCGCCCCTACTGGTACTCATTCTCGTGCTCATTAACGTCACATAGGCGGACACGGACATTGCTGGTTGTACGGTGGTTGCACCACTCAAAAAAACACAACAGCCAACCAGTGCTGAATTATCAGCATTATTCAGTGCTTTAAGCTCAAGTGGAACCAAACCTTCCATTTTATCACTGGTTAAGCCTTATTCTGAAAGTTTTGTTCCAAAACCGATGAGTGAAAAGTTTCCTCTCGTGCTGACTGAATTGAGAAACGAAGCAGTTCACATGGACTATACTAATCTCTTGTCTATTTGCAATGATATCAACATTTCCGTGTCTGGTGAGCAAGCAAAGGCAGTTGAGCTAGCTACAAGGGATCAAGCTTCTTCTAAACTGTGGTTTCGATTTCGTGCTGGTCGTATTAGCATCTAAAATGAAAACTGCATGCTGCACTGATCCGAACAAACCAGCACAGAGCCTCATCAAAAGTGTATGCTATCCTGAGTCATACAAATTTACATCAAAAGCCACTACCTGGGGATGTGATCATGAGACATTTGCATGTGATATCTTCATAGATGAACATAAGCAATCCCATGAAAATGTGAAAGTGCACAACACAGGTTTCTTCATAAATTCAAGTGTGCCATTCTTGGGTGCTTCCCCAGATGGCTTTGTTTCTTGTGATTGTTGTGGTGTCAATGTACGTAATTGAAGTGAAATGTCCTTTCTGTGCAAAAGGTGGCATGGTAGATAAGAGTACCTTACTTGGTGAAGGATGATGATGGGAAGCTACAACTAAATAGAAACCATCAGTATTTCTACCAGGTGCAAACTCAACTTGGAGTGTGCAAACTGGAATCTGCCTATTTTGTTGTTTGGACAGAGAAGGATCTGCATGTTGAGCCCATTTCATTTGATGAAGAGTTCTGGGGCATGATATACGAGAAAAGCAAGCACATTTTTGACAGAGCCATGCCAGAGTTAGTTGGCAAGCTCTACACTAGGCTTTCATTTACAGTGGATAATGTGTCCTCTCAACCAACTGCCGTAAGCTACCTCAGTTTCTACCAAAAAAGGCCAAGACAAAGTAGATTGTTGTGTAGTTAAGCACTGCAGGCACTTTATTTGGATTTTGGAATATGTACCTTTTGCATTTTTTCCGGCACATTTGAATGCTTTTCTGAAAAATAAAGTGTCTGATAATGGTGTACTGTTCCATTGTAATGTTATCATGTTATGCTGCTGTACCACACAAAACAGACTCAACTTTAGGCTATACAAATAGTATCTTTATTGACAAAATGCATAAAACATTTGTGTGCAATCTTGTCTATGGTACTATAACCATCACTATCCTTGCAGATTAAAAAATCAATTGTCAATGTCCCCCCCAAAATACAATATTTCTGGCACACACAACTAATCACATGCTCAACATGAATCCTAACATTAGCAATTTGACTCCTTGACTTCTCCAAGTCAACAGGAGCTAACTGTGACTTCCCACGAGTAAACGCTGGAGCCTAAAGTGGCCTGAATATTAAAACCACGGTCAGTTAGAACTAAATCACCTGGAAGAATCTTGTCCAAAAAGCCAAAGTTTTCAGTTATGTACTTATCACTAACTCTTCCTCCCCATGCATTTGATATGTAAGAGACTGTGCCTTGTGGTGTATACCAATTAGGCCTACATGTTTGTAGGAAGCCCATGTTTCTGCTCTGGCTATAAGGTTAGATGGACGTTCAATAAAAACCTCAAAGCAGTCGATAATAACGGTGCAGAACCACGAGCAATATACTCACCACTGATGGACCAGCCGACCTATTCACCCAGAACAGAAAAAACATATCGTCGCTGTCGGGAGGATACCTCAAAACTCAAATGTTTTTTTTCTCCATAAATCCACGCTACTGAACACCCTTTACGTCTAAGAGAGATTGACGATGCGAAGCGTTTGTGTTTACTATCTGACTGTCATGATGGAGCCCATATTGCGCCTTTCAAATGGATATATTATATCATTTCTTCTTTGTCGAGCTACTCCAGTCCAGAGCACAACGAAAAGTAAGTTAAGTCTTGTGTCAAGTTTCACTGTGCACAGTGCAGAGCTGTGCAACGTCGCATTGCAATCACATGCAGACCTTGAGATCCCACCATGCGAATGGGAGTGTGTTTGTGTCGGTCCCACATGTGTGATTGCGTGCATGCGTGACGTGTGTGTGACTGTCTGTGAGACTGACCTGTGCACCCCGAGCGCATGTGAGCGAGCGAGAGAGGGACAGACAGACACTGAAAGAGGCTGTGCGCATGTGTGCGCGTGTGTGTGTGTGTGTGTGTGTGTGTGTGAAAATCAAACTTGCACGTGTGTGTTTGCCCGTGCAACATGATGTGAGTGAGCGAGAGAGTGAGTGACAGACATATACTAAAAGAGAGTGTGTGTGTGTGTGTGTGGGTGTGTGCGTGTGCGTGTGCGTGTGCGTGTGCGTGTGCGTGTGCGTGTGCGTGTGTGTGTGTGTGTGTGTGTGTGTGTGTGTGTGTGTGTGTGTGTGCGTGCGTGCGCGTGCGTACGTACGTGCATGTTTGATAATCAAACTTGGAGATCCATTGTCAGTGGAGTTAAGAGGTTTTTTCTGTCAAGAACTATCTTGACAGAGACACCTAACTCCACTTGAGCTGTATTCGGGTAAAGTGGTGATAATATAATGACACACACACACACACACACACACACACACACACACACACACACGCTCTTCCTCCAGAGTTAAAATATGAAACAATATAATATATGTTTAATTACTTGCACAAGCAGAGCGCGCAAGTAATCATTTCGCTTGGTCTCTTCGAAGTGAAGCCAAGTTTTCTTCAACCGTAAGTCTGTGCCTGGTTTGCTGGGACTAGTTACAAGTTACAACATTACGTCATATACACACCATGTACTCTGGTCCCAGTTCTCAATGATGACGTAATGTTGTAACTGGTCCCAGCAAACCAGGCACAGACTTACGGTTGAAAAAAACTTGGCTTCACTTTTTGGAACCAAGTAACCACAGTATACTGCTAATCAAATTACAACTACATACTCTGTATGTAGTTGTAATGTGATTTGTAATTTGTAAATCTGTGCCTGGTCTGCTGGGACCAGACTACACAGATGACCATATCTCTTACGTCATCACTGAGAGCTAGTCATACATATACACACCATGTACTCTGGTCCCAGTTCTCAACGATGACGTAATGTTGTAACTGGTCCCAGCAAACCAGGCACAGACTTACGGTTGAAAAAAAACTTGGCTTCACTTTTTGGAACCAAGTAACCACAGTATACTGCTAATCAAATTACAACGACATACTCTGTATGTAGTTGTAATGTGATTTGTAATTTGTAAATCTGTGCCTGGTCTGCTGGGACCAGACTACACAGATGACCATATCTCTTACGTCATCACTGAGAGCTAGTCATACCAGGGGGGCAGTCAGACAGATATTTTGTGAAGCCACTAAGGAAATCGGGGTTTCCTGAAAGTTCCTGGCCTGTTGTGGCGCTGTCATTCAACTTCACCTCCTGTATTACCTTATGGTCATGAATACTTTCTGCTTCCAGTCACTAGTTTAAAGTCTCATTTCTAATGTCATAATATTATTTTGGGAAAATTATGGTCCCATTTATTAAATAAATGACCATAACGTCGCGTATGTTCTGAGGGGCGTGGCTACCGTTACAATCTATGAATGGGATCCCCCACCCACTCGAGTCAAAATAAAAACCAACGAAGAAGAAGGGGGGAAGTCCCGCCTCGTTGTCTGGGCCAGCCAATGGCTCAGCTGGGCCCAAACGGATCTAGAAAGATGGCGACTTAGGGCCGATTCATACTCCCATTTCGGCGCTGTAGTGCCGAAATGATTTCGGCTCGTCAGAAATTTTCAGTAGCACCGAAGAGCCGACTTTAGGACGGTACCCGCCCCCCCGAACCTCAAATGACGTCAAATTGTAGGCTCTACAGCGCCGAACCGACTTTTATTCGGCTCTAAAATAGGAGTATGAATCGGCCCTTACAGGACTGACAGGCTTCATTTTACGTCCATATCAGACCCAGAGAACGCTTTATCCATATCTTTTACAGTCTATGAGTCATACATATACACACCGTGTACTCTGGTCCCAGCTCTCAACGATGACGTAATGTGGTATCTGGTGGGACCAGATTACACAGATGACCATTTCTCTTACGTCATCACTGAGATACAAATCCAACTACAGATTTCGGAAGTATTTTAGATCATGTATATTTCAACAAATTTGAAAGTATTATTACAGAAATTGAAGTTAGAGACACATATTACTCTGATCATGATTTAGTATTAATATCACTATAGTACAAAATGAAATACATTTAAAACAATTGACAATTTACAATAAGTAATAAAATAATTATACTGTATAATATATTTTAATTCAGTTTATATACCTTTTTTTTCATCACATATCAATGATACATTTTTCTGTAAAAAAGTAGTTAGGTAGCAAATAGTTACACGTAATGATTATACATTTCAAACGTTCCTTCACAGAGATACTGAGATGTGATAGTTTCCAGCGGTCGAAAGTACTTGCGCGCTCTGCTTGCGCACTAGTACTAGTGTGCAACAAGCAAGTATGCACTCGGCAGAGTGCAGTTCTAGTTACATCTATTGTTACATGACTGCCTACTAAACATTTCCACCAAGATGCTTGTTCTGTAGCAATTACCAGTAACTCATCGATATAATGGATATAGCAATAAACGCATATATATATATATTTATCATACCACTTACTAAATAACTGAATAATAACAATAAGAAAAAATAACGCTGGCTGCCGTTACATGATACACACATGTACATAAGCACTCATATGGTGGTATGGTACCAATATTCACAGTGCATCACTAGCAACAGTTCCTCTCCTACACCGGCGGGACACACAGCCGCTGGCTTTCCGTTTGGCATTTTTTGCAACAGCTTGCATCACTTTATTCCATGATGAATGTGCCCGTGTCACAATCCAAACTCCAAATGCTCTGCAGGGAGAATACAGGAACAACACAAATACAGCAAAGATATGCTGTCAAGACAAGTGGTATGAAAAAAAAAAGCACAACTTTAAACACAGTATGCTGCTTTATCACTATTTATAGGGGTTCAGGTATCAGGCGGTGAGTTGGATTAAGGAGGTAGGTATAGTGTACAGAAATGGTAATATCCTGCAGTCTGCACTGTCTCATCTATCATGTCAGGTCATCTTAAAGGATGTTACTGTCAGTGTTTTAGCAAGTCAGCCGACTTACAGTATACAGTATACATAGTTTGACCACTGCTTCTTGCAAATATAGCATTTGGTGGACTAGAAGTGGCCAAGTTAAAACAAGGGGGAGTTGATACACAAGTGCTGTTCCGTGAAGGGTAGATAAATACTGCTGTGACAAACACACACACACGCACACGCGCACGCACGCACGCACGCACGCACGCACGCACACACACACACACACACACACACACACACACACACACACACACACACACACACACTGTGTGTACAGTGCAAATCAATGAACTTGAACAACTTGCTTGGAAAAAAGGAAAATAAGAGGCAAAAATGTAGTTTGTCACATCCTCAAGCGAAGGTTGTTGGACCGCAGAGGTTGCTCTTCCTCCAGAGTTAAAATGTGAAACAATATAAGATATGTTTAATTATTATTATTATGATTATTATTGTTACACGACTGCCTACTAAACATTTCCAACAAGATCCTTGTTCTGTAGCAACCCTATTGTTGTGCATTAGGTAGCAAAATGGAAAGTACACAATATTGACTGTACAGTGAGTGGAATGAAGATAGATGTGTTTAGCTCTTTTGTGCATAATATACTGTGCAGTACAAATGTCAATTTAATAATGCAATTATTGTTAAAGCCTTGCAGCAAGAGCTCATATCTACTACGGCTCAGTTAACTCAATGACATTGTGATCTCCATGCATAGTGTGATGCAAACAATACTTTTCTGAGACCTACTGTAGCAACCAGTTATTACAGCGTTGTTTGTACAGTGAATCTCAGTGGTGTAAGTAGAATTGTGGGGTATTTGTACTTTACTCCAGTTTTTTCCAATTTCCAGTACTTTTACTTCTATACTCCACTTCATCTCGGATCCAAATATTGTACTTTTACTTCACTACATTTATTTGAATACTTAGTTACTAGTCACTTTGTTGTTTTTGATTATAAGCGTGCATTAACCAATCCAGTCCTATATGCATTTCAGCCATTTGAAAGTAGCCATTCTACAAGCTCACAATTATTGTGGACTCGTAGGTCTGCTATTTTCAAAAGATGTTTATACATTTGAAAACTTGAAATGGGACATTCTGCATAATGAGTACTTTCTACGTTTGGTACGTTAAGTACATTTTTGTATACTTTTACTCAAGTACATTTTGAATTCCGTATTTCTACTTGCAACAGGGTATTTATATTGCAGTATGGATAGTTTTACTTAAGTAAAAAAAAAATGTATTTTTTCCACCACTGGGCTTATGTATTTTTCTTGACATAGATGTCCATCAGTAGGTCAGTTGAGAGTGTTTTCAAACCGAACGCACGTCCTCAGGCAGCAGAGTTATATAGCTTTGAATGGCAGACCCAGTGGTATTGTAGCCTTACATGCTTTATTGAACGATAGGCTAGGTTATAAATAAGAGAAAATTATAGAGAATAGTACCTCAGTGAAAGCATATATATTCTCTTAATGGTAAACATCATTTTGAACTTCTGCTGCATGGGTGAAAAGGTATGAAATATACACCCTGGGACAACAGTATACCTCTAGCAGGGACAATGTAACAAGATTGATCGAGGATCTCTGTTTCTCGCCCCCTCGGATCTTCTGCAGCAATTTACTGTGACCCGCCACTTTGAAATAGAGAGAAAGGGCAAACCAATGGCCTTTTGCTCAAGCAAAAAGACCTGTGGGAGTGTTTGGTGTCAAGTCAAAAACCCAGTGGTTTATCCTACCCAGACTCTGGATACTAAATGATCCTTTCCCATGGGACTGATGACTAGGATATGGGCTTGGACCATAAACCCAGAAATGAGGGAAATTGTTGACATAGTTAATTCGGTGGAAAATGACTGTATTCATTGAACTGAAAGCGTTTAAGCACTAAAAATAAGCACCACCAATATCCAATTACTGTAACTAATATAATTACTATTTTGTTGAAGTGAAGCAGGTAATATTGGTCAATATACAGTATAGAGTAATACTTCAAACCTAATCAGCACTTCAATGAACTTCCTAAGTATGCATCTATTCCTTTTAAATGCAATTTGTTTTACGGTGGATATCATTATGAAACAGAATTATTCAGTTGCTCATTATTTCTTTTTCAT
Organism: Protomyctophum bolini; assembly: GCF_963924005.1. Lineage (NCBI taxonomy): Eukaryota > Metazoa > Chordata > Actinopteri > Myctophiformes > Myctophidae > Protomyctophum > Protomyctophum bolini. The sequence goes on from NC_137863.1 coordinate 47,558,136, forward strand.
ACATCTATTTTATTCGTGCATACATTTCATCAGAATGAGCTTGTTTTGGTATAAAGACTTGAGATATAATGGCCTGTCCTGCCGCCCCAACATGATGCACGGTGAGGAAAAGGTTTGGCTGAAACGTGTGATGGTTTATTCATTACAATGCAGAAAGCACTTTTGCCCCAAAATAAATCAAAATTTGGACTTCCTGTGTAAGTTCAAACCTCTGCTGGGTTTTCTCAGTTTGATGCTATGAAGTGCGCGCTTTCTGGTTAAATAATAAATGAAGGTGTGTTTACATGGTTGCACTCCAGAGAACTCTTTCCACAACACAGCGCTATTCTAAGTAACATTACAACTTTCCTCCTGTACGTGGAGAATTATAGTTGCCATTTAGGTTGTTTGTGTTCGTGACGAGACCTGGGCACCATGGCTTTCCCCATGTATGGGGATTTTGAATGATACACTGACTGACTGACGGGAAAAGCATGATTCCATTGTTAACTGTGACCTTTGCGGCAACCACAGTGGTTATCATGAGACTGTCACAATATGATCATATATTGGCATACCCATATATGGCACCTCTGGCCTTCCCTGGCCAGACGACAGCGCCGCTGGGGTTCGGGACAAACAAAGTTGCATAGTTAACACCCCGAACGCCCGGGGGGTATTTGTAACCATTAAATCAGGACGCCCTGACACATCACTCACACTGACTCATCAGACTTGCACAGCATAAAAGACAGTTCTCAGTTTACAAACCTCCGATGTCAACCAACGCTCACGGTCTTACAACGACCTGGGTTAGGTGACGGGGGAAAGTGGGTTTGGTGTCCAAAACGCAAGTTTCATAGTTATCGGCGAACTTCGGTCGAACAATATATACCGGTATACCTATTATATACTTAGTTGACCGAGATCCCACAGGTCTCTGCACATGGTCTGCTCCTATTTTTCATGGTTACTTAATATACTGTAGAGCTATTTACCACTAAACAATATCGCCCTTGACCTGAGTAGGAGATATATGCCTAAAATCATATTTACAAAAAAAACAGAGACGATTTCAATCGAATATTTAGACAAAGTCATGCAAGGGGAACTTTCTCTGGACTCCATGGGCTAAGAAAATTAACTTTAAAATCTCAAAAACGGTCAGAACGGCTGCTCCGACGTCCTAGTGTTAATTTAATATTGTAAAAGTGGACGCTTAAGCCTACATTATCGGTCAATTATTACACAGTTTTAAACAAACCCTTAGGATTTTTCTTCTGTGTAAAGCCTCAACTGACCCTTTCTTCCTAATAACCATGATATTTTCCTGCAAATTAGTTAGAGGCCCTGGGGTGTGAGTTTCTCTGACGGAGAGGCTTGCCATCATATCCCGGCCCTCCACTGCTGGCCCCAATTCTCCTGCATTTTATGGTGGTCCAGCTCCAGCTAGAGAGAGAGAGAGAGAGAGGGAGGGAGAGGGAGAGAGAGAGAGAGAGAGGGAGAGAGAGAGAGAGAGAGAGAGAGAGAGAGAGAATATATGAAGAGAGGCTGAGTAGGAATGGGTCAAATGGGGTGGATCAACCTAGCTCATCTTTGCACTGCATGGGCTAGAGAGACACAAAGATAAGCGAGATGATGGAAAGAACACCACCCATCTGTGCAGATGCAATTTGGTGCTGCGTGGTGTGCAGAAAATCATCCGGACAGCAGAAGTGTGGCATCCTCGTCCACGGTATGTGTGGTCCAGATGATCTTGGGTTACGATTGCCATGCCTCAAAGTATTATATATACCACTGGTTCCCAAACATTTTAGCTCGAAACCCAAAAGAGGGGTCACAGGGACTCACACTATAGTGAAAATAGCAGATCTACAAGCTCATTCTCTCTTATTTAAAATGTTATCCCACAATTTTGTGCTACATCCTCCCCTGTCCGGGTTGATACACACAACAACCAGCTAAACCCGTTAAATAGGATAAGTATGCTGCAAGCAGCAACACCGACAGCAACAAACGAACACAATTACATACAATGTACATATTCGTCAAAATAATGTTTAACAAAAACGTCACAATGTTTGTCCAAAAGACTTCGGGAATTCATAAGGCACCAACTGCCGGTAACAGTAGGGAAAAAAGGGACACGGTGCATTCTGCTCAGGTAAGCATATTTAGTGTGATTGTGAACTAATTTGAAAAGTGTGTGAAAGACAATTTTGCTTCATTTAACTCCACTCGTCAGAACAAATGCAACTGGACCAGCACTATAGGCCTGATGCAGCTCTTGTCGCTTCGTAACATTTTTCAATGCAACACCATATGTGCCTTACAGAATGCCTAATGAAGGTGGCCTGCTGTTTTAACCAAGCACTGATGAATTATGGCCAAGAAAAGTGGAAATATTATCCCGGCTAATCCATCACCTGGGAGCTGTGACAAAGGTGGTTTATTATCATTACCAAGATTGCATCATTATCAATATGTATTAGTATAGTAGGGCATCTCTCCATGCTCCAATAGGCCATGACAGGCCTTAAACAAACTACAGTATGTTGTTGCTTCACTGAGGGAAAAGTTTATTGAACACACACGGAGAGAGGGATGCCTGGTGGCTCAGACAGCGAGAGCACAGACCATATGCTCCCTGTGCTCCTTTGCGCGAGGACCCGGGTTTAAATCCAACCTGCGTCCTGTCACGCACGTCTCTCCTCTCCGCCTGCCCTTGGCACATAGGGAATACACATGACCGGAACACATGAGAGAGGTAAATGTTAGCTAATGTGTCAGATTGTCTCGTCAAACGTTAGTCCCGCCCCTTTTATATAGGTCAACCGGAAGTCCCGCCCCTTTTATATAGGTCAACCGGAAGTCCCGCCTCCTTTTATGTAACTCAGTTATATCATAGGGTTAAAAGGTGGGAGGGAAAAGGGGTGTGCAAATATTGTTTATGTAATTAGATCAGCATATTATGAGAGGTCAAGAGTGCATGCATTGTGTGTTATCTCAGATGTTAGGGGTAAAGAGATGTCAAGGGGAAAAGAGTGGGCATATTGTTTATGTAATAGCTAGATGTATAGCATGGAATATCCCTTTTCAACAAAGACCCTTTTTATGGGTCTCCATAGAGGGGGAATTCCCCCATATCGGACCTACACACACACACACACGCACGCACACACACACACACACACACACACGCGCACTTCCCTGCTTATCAACATGGTGACAATGCAGCTATTCATTAAATTAAATTAAACAATTAAATCTACACCATCTCTCTCTTAAATTCAACTCTAACCATGGATCAGCCTGAAGGTCTGATTGGTGAGCTCTTTCTGGAGACTATAAAAGCCGGAATTGATTCAGTGTTGGATGATGAAATTAAGTCTATATGTAATTGTTGTCAAAATTGCCGCTCAGCTCAACAGGAGCATCCCTGTCTGGACCCTCTTGAGAAGACTTCAGATCATTGATGAAGAGAGTTTGGACAGTGTGTTTCATTCCTGGACTTGTACGTCTTCTCCGTTCTTTTTACATCTGCAGGCAGAATCCAAGGAGTCTGTGAGGTTATTAATTTTTTGAGCTGGAGAATTCTACTGATATTCAAGAAAAGCATTATTGTAGGTTAGAATCTAGGTCAAGGGTTAGGGTTGATCGTAACCCTCCCTCCACCCCCATACCTTTCTCTCTCTAACATAGCCCCCCTCCCATATTTACTATAACTCCTCCCATATCATGCTATTACATAATTCATCCAGCCGAAAACTGTATATAAGAGGGCTAGACTTGTAGGTGTTCAGACATCCCAGTAGTGTTGTAGTCGAGACCACCTAAAGCGAGACCAAGACAAGACCAAGACCTAGGAGGGTCGAGACCAAGACCAAGACCAATAGCGATGCGAGCCTATGGGGCCGAGACCAAGACCAAGACCAAGACCTGGAGGGTCGAGACCGAGACCAAGACCAAGACCGCTGCTAGCCTAGGGGGCCGAGACCAAGACCAAGACCAAGACCTGGAGGGTCGAGACCGAGACCAAGACCAATAGCGATGCGAGCCTATGGGGCCGAGACCAAGACCAAGACCAAGACCTGGAGGGTCGAGACCAAGACCAAGACCGATGCGAGCCTAGGGGGCAGAGACCAAGACCTAGGAGGGTCGAGACCAAGACTGCCGCGAGGCGAGACCGAGTCAAGACCAAGACTATTTTTCCCTCTTCCTGACGTCTCAGAGTATGATTTTCCACAAAACTTGCACTTTGCACTGTGCTTTTCCCCCCCCATTATCCTTGCAAATGTAATTTTTGTGTTCCACAAAGCCAAACCTTATAACAGCTGAATTAGCCGACATCTTTTTGACCAGTACATTTGTTGTTCCCCCAAATTAAACCATGTGCATTGCGCATGCACTGAATTAACCTGTGAACTGTGACCTCACCTGTCACACTGTCCGTCACTGTCAGTTTGACAGTTTCCGACCAAAACCTTTCAGATTAATGGCTATGGGCTATGGCTCACCTTCAAATTAAAACAATAGTTTATTAGTTGGTTTTGGTTGCTGCTGTTTGAGCCTTTTAGTAAATAAATCGGTAGTGAACCAACAATGTCAATGAGGCATGCATGCACGTTATACAACAAAGGATTGTTTTTATGATCGTTTTTATTATAGCCTGACAAGACATGATCACATAAGGTGGACGATGGATGGATTTTAGTTTACTTTAGGTATAGATGTAACGTCAGGTAGGTGGTGGTTCTTAATCTTTACTCTTCTCATGATGAAACTAAACCGAGGCGATGCTTCATAGTTCATACATATGTCGCGGTCGCGCTGCACGGCTGCAGTGCAACGCGTTGTGATAGTTGTAGATTGGCTATTTTCAGATCAGTATTCAGATCACCGCTCAACCTCGTTTATTAAAACGACTACAGGCTACAAGTTACAACTTACAACACAAAAAGAAAGCTTGCAGTCTTGCACTGTTGGTAGAATATATTGAAATGAAAATGCCAGGCTGTATGCCGGGCGCTGCATGCGTATTGCCGTCAATGCCGTGCGTAACTCTCCGCCTCCCGGCCGACACTTTATTTATTTAAGCCCATTGCCTGAGGCTGATATAATTTCATGATAGAATGATCATAATAACATCAACATGTGCTCTTCTTTGGACCTGTATGAACGTCATGCAGCGCTGTTCTCCTTAACAGCTGTCTTTAATTCATTAATGTGAATGGGCTCCCTCTCTCAGTCCTTGCGATCGGGTTGATATAATAGAACGTTTTGCATCTCGTCTCGAGTGGTCTCGGTGGGGGAAGAGACCCGAGACAATAAGTCCGAGACCAAGACAAGACCAAGACAAATGAGGCGCGAGACCGAGACGAGACCACAAGACAAAAAAGGCGAGAAGCGCGAGACCGAGACAAGACCAAGACAAATGAGAGGCGAGACCGAGACGAGACCACAAGACAAAAAAAGGTGAGAAGCGCGAGACCGAGACAAGACCAAGACAAATGAGGCGCGAGACCGAGACGAGACCACAAGACAAAAAAAGGCGAGAAGCGCGAGACCGAGACAAGACCGAGACCACGAAAATTTGGTCTCGAGACCGGTCTCGAGACGAGACCATGTCTCGAGAACTACAACACTACATCCCAGCTTTTCAACATGGGGGTATTCGTTCTAGGTCAAGGGTTAGGGTTGATCATAACCCTCCCTCCATCCCATACCTTTCTCTCTCTAACATAACCCCCTCCCATATCTACTATAACTCCTCCCATATCATGCTATTACATAACTCATACAGCTGAAAACTGTATATAAGAGGGCTAGGTGTTCAGACATCCCCGCTTTTCAACATGGTGCAGCTAATTGGTGAAGAGGCATGTCAAGAAGAACCTAGAAGTGAGAGCTATGATGGTTCTTTCAACCCGTTCAGTGCTCCTGGACTCATGTTTTACCGGCGCAATGAGTACAATGGACCCCCGCCTCCTACGTTGTTCAGTTCTGAAACGGTTGACGGCCTCATGCCTATTTACGAATCTAACCCATCTCCTTTAAATAATCATGCTGGACTGTGTGGTGACAACTTTCTGAAGACAATAAAAAGTGGGATTGTCTCAATTCTACCTATCGCCCTGGGTGAACAGATGAAGGAAACCTGTTATGGGTGCCAGACAGACCACCCTTCTCAGACACAGCATCCTTGTCTGTACCCTATTGAGAGTGGCTACTACAGAGAGCACTTCAGAGCATTGCTGACGAAGGTGTGGACTGAGCGTTTTATTCCTGGACTCGTTCGTCTTCTGCAAACTCGTGGTTTCTTTATGTCATCCACAGCCCGACTCCAAGGAGCTTGTGAAGCTATTCTTTTTGAGCTGCAGAATTCTTCTGATATTCAAGGGAGCATCAATGAAACCCTGGCGGAGTTGGTTGGGGATGATCCGTTAAAGAAAGCTGATATGGACAACTTTGTCACTTTCTGGATGTACAAGGCTGCTGTGGATGGTGATGAGGAAGAAGCAGAAGGACTAGAAGTAGGAGAAGAAGAAGAAGGAGCTGCTCCCGCCGCCTAATAAGACTATGGGGAACTGGATTTCAACATTTGCACAATATATGTTTAGGGGTTTTCTGACCTCGGAAATCAATTCGAGATTAAAGCTTGTAATTGCTAATAAAGTCAATGATGCCACTCTCTATACAACACACTGTAAAGCCAGTGCAGAACATATATCACACTTTGAAACACTTATAATGCATGCTAGAGAGAAGGGGCGCTTACATCAGTGGGAGCGTATGGTGATAAAGTTATCAAATAGTAATGATTTTGAGAAATCGGTGTATCTGATTTTGAATAATATAATCTCTTATCCAACTTTTCAATTAGCTCATCTTTTTTCCTTCTATACTCTGCTTGTAGATGTCATAGTTTATAAACTGATGCATAGTCAGACTGTGGATCTTGATCATATATTCAATGTAGTGCATTCATATATTATTGAACAGAATGGTGTTGCTATTTTATTCAGTGTTATACCGCTATTGTAAATACATTTTTTTTTAAATTGTGACATAATAAATCATGTATTATGTGTAATGAAAAATAAATAAATCACAACGCTAATGAAGATGTAATCCTTTTTTTCTAGAAGTAACACATGTAAAGTTGATGATAATAACAGAAGTACAATAATACGTTAACTTGAATTTATATAGTGCCTTTACAAAACAGAAAAACAAAAACAAACTATTTACCAAAAGCCTGAGTGAACAAATGTTACACTAGCAGATATGTTTTCTTATTAACACAACCGCATAATTACAACTGAAATAAGGGACATTACACTACGATTGATAGTATCAGGACACACCCCCCTACACACTTTAATGATCAATAATCTGCTCTTGTGACAATTCCTGAACATTAGATGGATTCCTGGACAATAGATGGATTCTGTCTGAATAGACTAATGAGTGCATAGATATACCCTTCTAGGCTTTCAACTGGGTTAGTTGAGAATTTTTGACTTTTAATCTATATCTTACCCTCATTCTAACTCACGCTGATTGATAGAATAGAATTTTGATTAATTGATTTGTCTCAATACTGTGTCATACTAACTTTCTCAGGATGAATGTCAGATGAATACTTCATGAATACTTATAGCCTCAGTGACACTGTGCTACATGGATATTCAGTAAACTAATAAAGTATGTAGTGTACGAGATCCGAACGGTTACACGTGAATGATAGGTGCATTTGGCTCTCTGTGTTTAATTTCTTGATGACAGCCAATCTGGCTTTGTGTGTGTATGAGAGAGAGAGAGAGAGAGAGAGAGAGAGAGAGAGGTGAGGAACAGGGCGAGCATAGGAGGTTGGGGTTTTAGATGATTCAATTGAAACGAATGAAACAAGTGAAACGTATGTATGAGGCAAAGATAAGACCGCGAGTGGATTGTGACCGTCTAGCCCTAACCATAATACACTGCATCCCTTTGAAAATATCATAATAACTTTAGCTATTTACTAGTTGAAACTTGTAACTATTCAGGTCTATTTAACTATTGTGCTGTGTGAGTGGACCTAAACAAAGAAATTAATAATAATAATAAAATAATAATAATAAAGATGTGCTCTACCGGTTTGAGCTATGAGGATGATAATAGAAAAGTATGGGCATTATCTGAAGGGGGGGAAAATACGGTTGTACTGTATGCGGTTCAAGAATCATCCATTTACTCAACTCTATACATTGGATTCAGGTGATAGTATCTTTGAAGACAGATTGCCTTACATATGAGTCTATGAATCTGAATTTGAGAGGCTGCTAAATCCTATTTTGGAGTTCTGTAATTATCTGCTGTTTGAACAGCAGATAAACCCTGGCTATATCAAACCATCTCGATTGGTCTGAGTGGATGATACAATTCCTGCTCGTAGTGATGATGAAGCTTTCATTGTCGATTGTTCTAGGTCAAATTCATGGCTGTTATTGAGATACCGTTCTCATGGCCATACTCTTTTTTTGAAAGACCTAAAAGTGTTATTGATAAAGACAAATACATTCCAATCCAAATAGCCATAGGTGTGGAAGATTTAGGGATTTTGAGGCTTATGCTGCAGGGAGGTTTTGATTTTTTCAAAGCAACTAAAGAGAGTCTAAAGATCATTTTGATGGAAGAGCGGATTAGAGGCATCAATCGTGTAGAATCAGGGTCTGTGGACTATCTCATTGAAAAGAAACATAGGCATGTGGATTACCAGGCATGCCATAGAGGGCTTACAGGGTACTCATTCTCGGAATATATACCAAGGAGTAGTATTGATTGCCATGCAATACCACGACCAGCAGGTGCTACATTATTCTCAATGCCAGATGACAAGCTGGAAACTGATGGACCAACAGTTGCAGCTATTATGCCCACCCCCTCTGACAATACAGGTAAAAAGGCAAACTCCTCCTCCTCTACCTTATACATTGTTATCCTATACTCTGTGTATAATTCTGATATTGCCATTCATTATGGCGGAATCTACTTTTTTCAGCAGGAGAAGCCAACTCAAGTGGAGGAGACAGCCAACCCATATGGATATCCAGCACTAATGTAGAAACCCCAAATATGGATATACAGTGGTGACATCATCGTGACACGCATATAATTAACCATATAAAAGTGGGGTGCATAAATGCATTAGTTGAGTTGATTGGAACTCCCAACCTGGACATGAGAGATACTCCATGAACTACACGATGAAGAAGATATGGACTTGCAACTGAAAGAACACCACTACAAAGGGCTCTAGCGAGGCAACCAAACCTGCTTCGAGCTATTCAATACCTATATTGTGAAGGGTGCTTCTCAGTTCTCTGTATAATTCCTGCACGACCCTCATCTCAGAAGGTCTTGGACACAGTGTAGACAAGCAAATCATACCATAGGTCAGGTGTTTCATAAAATGGATAACATACGGCTAGCTCAATCGGATTCTGATAAGTCAGCAAGAAACCCATTTTCTACCTTTAACGCTAATCCATTTTACATCCCTAATGAAGCTGAAAAATCCCGCGACTCAAAAGAGGAAGTTGGACAACCCACAATCTTTGAAAGAATAATTTTTAAAAATGGACAATATGTACCCACTGGTATAGATCCATACTTTGATGGATTTATGACAGGCCGAATAAACTGGATGACTAAAACGGACGGGGGCAGGAATATTCCACCTGACGACAATTCATGCCCGTGAAGCGAATGTGTGGACTACCTTCGAGAAACAATGTCTCCAGAATAAAATCAAACATTGATTATGGGTTCAAATCTAAATCTAAATTTGCTTGGCTGGGGGATGCTGCTAATATGATTCATATTGGTGTGGTTGACCAGCACAGATGTCCAGCATGTAAGCTAGTCCTTTCAATGTTTTTGCCTGGGGATACACTATTAAATCAGCATGTTTACTTCAGCAGAGGTGAATGTTCATTTCTCAAAGCCAACTACTCCCCAGATCGGTTAAAAATTGAAAATGGACAAGAAAGATTTCGCCGGGGATTTATCGCCCACCCAGAAGCAATCATAGTTCCTGATGCATGGAAGCTATCGGATGTTGGATTAACAAACAGGATATATGTTAAGCTAGCTACATGTGAAAAATGTTACATGTGTGGCTGTTCACCTGGTGAACATGCCAGGGACTGTTATAAAAAAATGACAGAACTGAAACAGAGACTTAACATTGGTCTTCAAGAGTTAAAGTTATATGATGTTTGATTGTGTTTGATTATCTTCATGCTGATGTAGTGTTGTATTATTATGACATTATCTTGTGTATTGTTAAAGTCTAAAGAATAAATCAATTGATCTAGAGACATCCAACCTTCATCTTTATAATAAAATTTGAATTTGCATTTTCTGGGCCCATTCTCTGTCTATGTTAATTCATAGCAGTTCTATGTGTGAGTTGTATGAGTGTTATATGAATGTTTCTGATAGTGTAAGAAGGAGTTTTGCAGCTTTTTTCTGAAAAGATATATAGATATATATTATATAAAAGTTATACACCATTATGCTCACCTGTGCTTATGATAAATCAACTGTTTTTCATTTACAGTAGTGACCCGTTTAAAAACCACTAGAAGTAGGTTTTGACAATATAGCTATAAACCCCAAAGGATCACTGAAAACAAAATAATGTGAATAATATATGATGTTGAAGTCATAACACATGCTTCACTATACCCTATAGTCAATTGTATAATCGGAGTAGGACGGGTTTCATCGATCTTCCACCGGAACATAGATCACAAGTCTACTTTTAAGCAGTTCTCTAACCTACAGCGTTACAGTTCTGGTCATACCTTAGAGAATCAGCCCATGCTAACTGGTGGTTCAAGCAAATTATATACATACATGCATAACATGCATACATACATACATACATACATACATGCATACATACATAAGCCCCCCCTTTTAAAATACTACACACATACATACATACCCACCTACATACATACATTTCAGACGTTTTAGCAGTTTTTAAGGACCCACTTTTAGGCCAGTGCACCAGAGCAAGCTTTTGCCTTTTTTTAAACCCCACCCATTTTAACCAAATACATACATACATGCATACATACCATAACAGAGTATCAGGCTTATAATTGTAATTTTTACTTTGTAGTGTGAAGATCTAGATATTATTTTCACTTCATGTTCACTCCATGTGTGTAAGCTATTATATTCCGTGTGTTTGGTGTGTGTGTTTTTCCTTTAGGCATATGTTTACCGTTCGTGTTTTGTTTTCAGTTTTTCTGTTTGTGTGTTATGTTTTCATGTTTGTGTATTGTGTTTTTACATTTGCGTTCTGTTTTCTGTTTGGGTGTTTGTGTTTTGACCATTTCATGTGTTCGGTCTGTTTGAATGACCATTTCATGTGTTCGGTCTGTTTGAATGACCATTTCATGTGTTCGATCTGTTTGAATGACCATTTCACGTTATGTTTTATGTTTTCATGTTTGTGTCTTATGTTTTACATTTGCGTTTTGTTTTCCGTTTTACAAAAAACAAAACATGTTTTGTGTTTTACATTTTCATGTTAGCATGCTATTGCTAACATGCTAATGCTAGCATTAGTATGTTAGCATTAGCATGTTAGCATAGCAATTTCATGATGTGTCACGTAAATGAATGATTATTGACAACCGTATACGACAATGAAATTGCTATGCTAACATGCTAATGCTAACATACTAATGCTAGCATTAGCATGTTAGCAATAGCATGCTAACATGAAAATGTAAAACACAAAACATGTTTTGTTTTTTGTAAAACGGAAAACAAAACGCAAATGTAAAACATAAGACACAAACATGAAAACATAAAACATAACGTGAAATGGTCATTCAAACAGATCGAACACATGAAATGGTCATTCAAACAGACCGAACACATGAAATGGTCATTCAAACAGACCGAACACATGAAATGGTCAAAACACAAACACCCAAACAGAAAACAGAACGCAAATGTAAAAACACAATACACAAACATGAAAACATAACACACAAACAGAAAAACTGAAAACAAAACACGAACGGTAAACATATGCCTAAAGGAAAAACACACACACCAAACACACGGAATATAATAGCTTACACACATGGAGTGAACATGAAGTGAAAATAATATCTAGATCTTCACACTACAAAGTAAAAATTACAATTATAAGCCTGATACTCTGTTATGGTATGTATGCATGTATGTATGTATTTGGTTAAAATGGGTGGGGTTTAAAAAAAGGCAAAAGCTTGCTCTGGTGCACTGGCCTAAAAGTGGGTCCTTAAAAACTGCTAAAACGTCTGAAATGTATGTATGTAGGTGGGTATGTATGTATGTGTGTAGTATTTTAAAAGGGGGGGCTTATGTATGTATGCATGTATGTATGTATGTATGTATGTATGCATGTTATGCATGTATGTATATAATTTGCTTGAACCACCAGTTAGCATGGGCTGATTCTCTAAGGTATGACCAGAACTGTAACGCTGTAGGTTAGAGAACTGCTTAAAAGTAGACTTGTGATCTATGTTCCGGTGGAAGATCGATGAAACCCGTCCTACTCCGATTATACAATTGACTATAGGGTATAGTGAAGCATGTGTTATGACTTCAACATCATATATTATTCACATTATTTTGTTTTCAGTGATCCTTTGGGGTTTATAGCTATATTGTCAAAACCTACTTCTAGTGGTTTTTAAACGGGTCACTACTGTAAATGAAAAACAGTTGATTTATCATAAGCACAGGTGAGCATAATGGTGTATAACTTTTATATAATATATATCTATATATCTTTTCAGAAAAAAGCTGCAAAACTCCTTCTTACACTATCAGAAACATTCATATAACACTCATACAACTCACACATAGAACTGCTATGAATTAACATAGACAGAGAATGGGCCCAGAAAATGCAAATTCAAATTTTATTATAAAGATGAAGGTTGGATGTCTCTAGATCAATTGATTTATTCTTTAGACTTTAACAATACACAAGATAATGTCATAATAATACAACACTACATCAGCATGAAGATAATCAAACACAATCAAACATCATATAACTTTAACTCTTGAAGACCAATGTTAAGTCTCTGTTTCAGTTCTGTCATTTTTTTATAACAGTCCCTGGCATGTTCACCAGGTGAACAGCCACACATGTAACATTTTTCACATGTAGCTAGCTTAACATATATCCTGTTTGTTAATCCAACATCCGATAGCTTCCATGCATCAGGAACTATGATTGCTTCTGGGTGGGCGATAAATCCCCGGCGAAATCTTTCTTGTCCATTTTCAATTTTTAACCGATCTGGGGAGTAGTTGGCTTTGAGAAATGAACATTCACCTCTGCTGAAGTAAACATGCTGATTTAATAGTGTATCCCCAGGCAAAAACATTGAAAGGACTAGCTTACATGCTGGACATCTGTGCTGGTCAACCACACCAATATGAATCATATTAGCAGCATCCCCCAGCCAAGCAAATTTAGATTTAGATTTGAACCCATAATCAATGTTTGATTTTATTCTGGAGACATTGTTTCTCGAAGGTAGTCCACACATTCGCTTCACGGGCATGAATTGTCGTCAGGTGGAATATTCCTGCCCCCGTCCGTTTTAGTCATCCAGTTTATTCGGCCTGTCATAAATCCATCAAAGTATGGATCTATACCAGTGGGTACATATTGTCCATTTTTAAAAATTATTCTTTCAAAGATTGTGGGTTGTCCAACTTCCTCTTTTGAGTCGCGGGATTTTTCAGCTTCATTAGGGATGTAAAATGGATTAGCGTTAAAGGTAGAAAATGGGTTTCTTGCTGACTTATCAGAATCCGATTGAGCTAGCCGTATGTTATCCATTTTATGAAACACCTGACCTATGGTATGATTTGCTTGTCTACACTGTGTCCAAGACCTTCTGAGATGAGGGTCGTGCAGGAATTATACAGAGAACTGAGAAGCACCCTTCACAATATAGGTATTGAATAGCTCGAAGCAGGTTTGGTTGCCTCGCTAGAGCCCTTTGTAGTGGTGTTCTTTCAGTTGCAAGTCCATATCTTCTTCATCGTGTAGTTCATGGAGTATCTCTCATGTCCAGGTTGGGAGTTCCAATCAACTCAACTAATGCATTTATGCACCCCACTTTTATATGGTTAATTATATGCGTGTCACGATGATGTCACCACTGTATATCCATATTTGGGGTTTCTACATTAGTGCTGGATATCCATATGGGTTGGCTGTCTCCTCCACTTGAGTTGGCTTCTCCTGCTGAAAAAAGTAGATTCCGCCATAATGAATGGCAATATCAGAATTATACACAGAGTATAGGATAACAATGTATAAGGTAGAGGAGGAGGAGTTTGCCTTTTTACCTGTATTGTCAGAGGGGGTGGGCATAATAGCTGCAACTGTTGGTCCATCAGTTTCCAGCTTGTCATCTGGCATTGAGAATAATGTAGCACCTGCTGGTCGTGGTATTGCATGGCAATCAATACTACTCCTTGGTATATATTCCGAGAATGAGTACCCTGTAAGCCCTCTATGGCATGCCTGGTAATCCACATGCCTATGTTTCTTTTCAATGAGATAGTCCACAGACCCTGATTCTACACGATTGATGCCTCTAATCCGCTCTTCCATCAAAATGATCTTTAGACTCTCTTTAGTTGCTTTGAAAAAATCAAAACCTCCCTGCAGCATAAGCCTCAAAATCCCTAAATCTTCCACACCTATGGCTATTTGGATTGGAATGTATTTGTCTTTATCAATAACACTTTTAGGTCTTTCAAAAAAAGAGTATGGCCATGAGAACGGTATCTCAATAACAGCCATGAATTTGACCTAGAACAATCGACAATGAAAGCTTCATCATCACTACGAGCAGGAATTGTATCATCCACTCAGACCAATCGAGATGGTTTGATATAGCCAGGGTTTATCTGCTGTTCAAACAGCAGATAATTACAGAACTCCAAAATAGGATTTAGCAGCCTCTCAAATTCAGATTCATAGACTCATATGTAAGGCAATCTGTCTTCAAAGATACTATCACCTGAATCCAATGTATAGAGTTGAGTAAATGGATGATTCTTGAACCGCATACAGTACAACCGTATTTTCCCCCCCTTCAGATAATGCCCATACTTTTCTATTATCATCCTCATAGCTCAAACCGGTAGAGCACATCTTTATTATTATTATTTTATTATTATTATTAATTTCTTTGTTTAGGTCCACTCACACAGCACAATAGTTAAATAGACCTGAATAGTTACAAGTTTCAACTAGTAAATAGCTAAAGTTATTATGATATTTTCAAAGGGATGCAGTGTATTATGGTTAGGGCTAGACGGTCACAATCCACTCGCGGTCTTATCTTTGCCTCATACATACGTTTCACTTGTTTCATTCGTTTCAATTGAATCATCTAAAACCCCAACCTCCTATGCTCGCCCTGTTCCTCACCTCTCTCTCTCTCTCTCTCTCTCTCTCTCTCTCTCTCTCATACACACACAAAGCCAGATTGGCTGTCATCAAGAAATTAAACACAGAGAGCCAAATGCACCTATCATTCACGTGTAACCGTTCGGATCTCGTACACTACATACTTTATTAGTTTACTGAATATCCATGTAGCACAGTGTCACTGAGGCTATAAGTATTCATGAAGTATTCATCTGACATTCATCCTGAGAAAGTTAGTATGACACAGTATTGAGACAAATCAATTAATCAAAATTCTATTCTATCAATCAGCGTGAGTTAGAATGAGGGTAAGATATAGATTAAAAGTCAAAAATTCTCAACTAACCCAGTTGAAAGCCTAGAAGGGTATATCTATGCACTCATTAGTCTATTCAGACAGAATCCATCTATTGTCCAGGAATCCATCTAATGTTCAGGAATTGTCACAAGAGCAGATTATTGATCATTAAAGTGTGTAGGGGGGTGTGTCCTGATACTATCAATCGTAGTGTAATGTCCCTTATTTCAGTTGTAATTATGCGGTTGTGTTAATAAGAAAACATATCTGCTAGTGTAACATTTGTTCACTCAGGCTTTTGGTAAATAGTTTGTTTTTGTTTTTCTGTTTTGTAAAGGCACTATATAAATTCAAGTTAACGTATTATTGTACTTCTGTTATTATCATCAACTTTACATGTGTTACTTCTAGAAAAAAAGGATTACATCTTCATTAGCGTTGTGATTTATTTATTTTTCATTACACATAATACATGATTTATTATGTCACAATTTAAAAAAAAATGTATTTACAATAGCGGTATAACACTGAATAAAATAGCAACACCATTCTGTTCAATAATATATGAATGCACTACATTGAATATATGATCAAGATCCACAGTCTGACTATGCATCAGTTTATAAACTATGACATCTACAAGCAGAGTATAGAAGGAAAAAAGATGAGCTAATTGAAAAGTTGGATAAGAGATTATATTATTCAAAATCAGATACACCGATTTCTCAAAATCATTACTATTTGATAACTTTATCACCATACGCTCCCACTGATGTAAGCGCCCCTTCTCTCTAGCATGCATTATAAGTGTTTCAAAGTGTGATATATGTTCTGCACTGGCTTTACAGTGTGTTGTATAGAGAGTGGCATCATTGACTTTATTAGCAATTACAAGCTTTAATCTCGAATTGATTTCCGAGGTCAGAAAACCCCTAAACATATATTGTGCAAATGTTGAAATCCAGTTCCCCATAGTCTTATTAGGCGGCGGGAGCAGCTCCTTCTTCTTCTTCTCCTACTTCTAGTCCTTCTGCTTCTTCCTCATCACCATCCACAGCAGCCTTGTACATCCAGAAAGTGACAAAGTTGTCCATATCAGCTTTCTTTAACGGATCATCCCCAACCAACTCCGCCAGGGTTTCATTGATGCTCCCTTGAATATCAGAAGAATTCTGCAGCTCAAAAAGAATAGCTTCACAAGCTCCTTGGAGTCGGGCTGTGGATGACATAAAGAAACCACGAGTTTGCAGAAGACGAACGAGTCCAGGAATAAAACGCTCAGTCCACACCTTCGTCAGCAATGCTCTGAAGTGCTCTCTGTAGTAGCCACTCTCAATAGGGTACAGACAAGGATGCTGTGTCTGAGAAGGGTGGTCTGTCTGGCACCCATAACAGGTTTCCTTCATCTGTTCACCCAGGGCGATAGGTAGAATTGAGACAATCCCACTTTTTATTGTCTTCAGAAAGTTGTCACCACACAGTCCAGCATGATTATTTAAAGGAGATGGGTTAGATTCGTAAATAGGCATGAGGCCGTCAACCGTTTCAGAACTGAACAACGTAGGAGGCGGGGGTCCATTGTACTCATTGCGCCGGTAAAACATGAGTCCAGGAGCACTGAACGGGTTGAAAGAACCATCATAGCTCTCACTTCTAGGTTCTTCTTGACATGCCTCTTCACCAATTAGCTGCACCATGTTGAAAAGCGGGGATGTCTGAACACCTAGCCCTCTTATATACAGTTTTCAGCTGTATGAGTTATGTAATAGCATGATATGGGAGGAGTTATAGTAGATATGGGAGGGGGTTATGTTAGAGAGAGAAAGGTATGGGATGGAGGGAGGGTTATGATCAACCCTAACCCTTGACCTAGAACGAATACCCCCATGTTGAAAAGCTGGGATGTCTGAACACCTACAAGTCTAGCCCTCTTATATACAGTTTTCGGCTGGATGAATTATGTAATAGCATGATATGGGAGGAGTTATAGTAAATATGGGAGGGGGGCTATGTTAGAGAGAGAAAGGTATGGGGGTGGAGGGAGGGTTACGATCAACCCTAACCCTTGACCTAGATTCTAACCTACAATAATGCTTTTCTTGAATATCAGTAGAATTCTCCAGCTCAAAAAATTAATAACCTCACAGACTCCTTGGATTCTGCCTGCAGATGTAAAAAGAACGGAGAAGACGTACAAGTCCAGGAATGAAACACACTGTCCAAACTCTCTTCATCAATGATCTGAAGTCTTCTCAAGAGGGTCCAGACAGGGATGCTCCTGTTGAGCTGAGCGGCAATTTTGACAACAATTACATATAGACTTAATTTCATCATCCAACACTGAATCAATTCCGGCTTTTATAGTCTCCAGAAAGAGCTCACCAATCAGACCTTCAGGCTGATCCATGGTTAGAGTTGAATTTAAGAGAGAGATGGTGTAGATTTAATTGTTTAATTTAATTTAATGAATAGCTGCATTGTCACCATGTTGATAAGCAGGGAAGTGCGCGTGTGTGTGTGTGTGTGTGTGTGCGCGTGCGTGCGTGTGTGTGTGTAGGTCCGATATGGGGGAATTCCCCCTCTATGGAGACCCATAAAAAGGGTCTTTGTTGAAAAGGGATATTCCATGCTATACATCTAGCTATTACATAAACAATATGCCCACTCTTTTCCCCTTGACATCTCTTTACCCCTAACATCTGAGATAACACACAATGCATGCACTCTTGACCTCTCATAATATGCTGATCTAATTACATAAACAATATTTGCACACCCCTTTTCCCTCCCACCTTTTAACCCTATGATATAACTGAGTTACATAAAAGGAGGCGGGACTTCCGGTTGACCTATATAAAAAGGGGCGGGACTTCCGGTTGACCTATATAAAAGGGGCGGGACTAACGTTTGACGAGACAATCTGACACATTAGCTAACATTTACCTCTCTCACATGTGAGTCATGACTGATACAGAAGGCAAGATGTCAACAAACGGGAATAGGAATAGATGGGGAACATGATGCTCTAGCAAGCAGATGGCATGTGTACTTCAACGGTGACATCCCGTACCTCTGGGCCTGCATGCACTCTACCTGTACTTCTATCAATCTTGATAAAGAAGTGCACATCGTGGAATCAGAAACTCGTATATATAAGCTTACACAGTTTAAGACTGATCGAGATTAGTTCTAAGATTAAATACAGATACTGGGATGTGGGTCAAGCCTTGTGCATATTACAACAGTTCTGGTTCTTGATATAGCAATCATTGCTTTGATTGCTATATCTTTTTTGAAAAGGACAGTGTGGAAGGGAAAAGTGGATAGAAGGGGGCAGGACTGGTGGGGGGTTAAGGGTCTCTAGGGTCTTAAGCCTATGATTTGTGGATTGATTGAATACTTTATTATTAGTCAGAAATGTAATTTAGTGTAGGATGTGTTAACTGTACAAAGAAAACTTAAATCATCTTACATTTTCTATTCCCAGATATTATTCAGGTAAAGAGTACAGAGACGATCGGTGATGTAGTATTGCTGTAACTTAGTGTATTTAGAGTGCTGTACTTTACAATTTCTTTACAAATACTTTTACTACTACTCAACGACATATCAGAGGCAAATATTGTACTTTTACTCAGCTACAATTATGTAAAAACTTTAGAAACTAGTTAAATACAAGACATACATTGATTATACATTAATTTCGATGAATTGAAAATGGTGGGCCCTATTGTAAACAAGTGTAATGCTTTATGGTGTCGTCCACTCACAGTTAACAGTTTTTTTTGTATTGAGTTGTACTTCAAATGTACTGTAATTCTGCAAACTGTTAATAATAACACTTCGGCTATTTTTTTCTTCTTCTTTTTGAAGACTTTAAATGAGACATTCTGCACAGTGAGTACTTTAACTTTTGGTACTTTAAGTACAGTACATGTGTTTCCACCACTGCACAGAATGTGCTCCTGACTGGCCCCTACAGTGGGAGGAGGTCTGGCCCCTGACTCCTGACTGGCCCCTACTGTGGGAGGAGGACTGGCCCCTGACTCCTGACTGGCCCCTACTGGTGGGAGGAGGACTGGCTCCTGACTGGCCCCTACTGGTGGGAGGCTGCGGTCCTGGAGCAGGCAGATAGATAGATAGATAGATAGCTCCAGGCAGTTTCATCACCAGGCAGGCAGTCCCGTCTCACGACCCACACCAAAATAACCATACTTATTACGGGCTGTTCATTCCTCGCCACCCGCCCGGTCGGTGTCCAGCATTTTTTGGCACCTGGAGTAGAATGTTTTGGGAGAGTGGTGGTGACGCTCATCAATGTCACTGTCCTATCCAGAGGCTTGGAGTGACACGACCAAAAGCTGCAAACATTGTTTGGCCCTTTAAATATGTGTCCAGAACTTTGTCAACTCCCGAGAGAGAGAGAGAGAGAGAGAGAGAGAGAGAGAGCGCACAGACAGCAGTGTGGTGAGGAAGCCCCGCCCACAGACAGCAGTGTGGTGATTGGTCGAAAAATATCGTATCCAGGGGAAATACATCTGACGGATGTTTCCGGCCCGACATTTCCGGCTATGCACTCTCTGCCTCACATATCGTGACCAGGCTTTTCTCTTCGCAGATGAGTAAGGCTGGGACCGAGGCTAAAAGAGGTTGCTTTATGTTAGGTAGTCTTGTAAGTGTCTGCGTACATGACAATGATTTTTTTTTAAATATATATATTTTTTCTATATACTATATAGTGAATGCCAAAATAGTTTGCGTCTGTACATTGTGTGTGTGCTGCTTTGATTGCTTCAAAGGCTTTAACAAGCCTTAAGCGTGCCGTGGGAGGTGGCATTAAGCCCATTTCCATCACACCAGCGTAGCGACACGAGGTCTGCACTTAGGCCTACAGCAGGATCAGAAGAGTACAGAAACATGTTCTGCATTCGGAGCTGCAACAAGATGCCGTGGAACTCCATTCATGTCATGTTTTCACTTCTGACAGAGTAGAGACGGGCAATTAATGTGATTCTGTCAGACCGACACATGCAGCAGGTTGAACGAGGCGCTCGTTTTCATCCCGAAAGAGGAGTCGAGCAGGATCATGACGGAAATCCTGCCCCGTTTTAAACTCCCTTGAGATGGCAACGACAGTACAGCCTGTAGCCAGACATCTGTTTCTCTGTCCACGGTGTACTCCATCATGAGTTGTCACAAATGTGTATACTACTAACGTATGAATAGACTAGTGCGGCAGTCAACACTTTCATCTCTGCTGTGCACCAGTCATTCAATGAACACATTCTACCCACAAGACCCTGACATTCCTCACATCCTACACTCATTGCTGCTGCTGCCTTGGACCCGAGACAATAGAAATAAACATTTCTGAGTGATGACATGGGCCAGGCTGTGAAGAATCAATTGGAAGCCATCTACAATAACGGAAAGGTACGGGATGATAGATTTTACACCTGGAGAAAAAGGAGAAAGTTGATACAAGGCAGGTGAAAAAAGCAAAACCTAGAAAATAATCTTTCCTTCACAGAACATACAAAAGATGATGAACAAGCATCCAAACAAAAATATCCAGGAACAAATAAGACGGGGTGCCACTGCCTACTCATCATGTGGATGTTGTTGTCCCACTCTTCTAGTGGAAGAAGCACCAAGCCGAAATCCAGACTCTCTCCAAAGTAACATTATATCTGTCTACATAGCCTGCCTTAATTAAAGGTAGCGTACAGTAAGTGATAGGCCTTTGTTAAAATTAGATTGGCACAAAGAAATAAGTAGCCAAAATTGGAACAGGACAATATCAAATTGCTGCAGTAATGGAGAAAAAGCTGTCAGTGGTAACAGTATTTTGATACACTTGATGGGGATCCGATGGTAATTCCCAGCATCAGTCCGACATGCGGGAACTACGGTCGGACTTGATGGCCCAGCCACACTTTTCTCTAACACCTGTCCAAATAGCATTTCAATCCTTTCAATTACAAAATTGAAATTACATTTCAATTACAAAATATCCCCAGATTGCTCTCATAGACTTCTATGTTATGGGCCTTTCCTCTCAAATTGCAGACACTTCAATGCAATCTCTATGAGATCCAGGACTAGGGCAGCTCCTCCATGCCCACCCATACACACTGGTCTCATTCAATATGAGAATATGGTCATCCTTTTTTGACCGCGGTCGAGATCATGGATTTCACAATGCCCAGTTCCTGCTTACTGATGCATGTGTCCCTAGCGATGACATCAGGGAACGACATCAGGCAGGATTCCAGAGAAGAAGGGAAGATATAACCTCATGATCAGCCGGCAAACTGTGTTCTTCTGGATCGGACTAGTGAAGAAACATGGGGAAGGTTGCCGTATATTAAAGAAGTCTATGGGTGGCTCTTCCAAGAGAGATTTTGCACTGGATTCTATTTAACAAACTCCCTTGGCTTACATGTGGGAGGGAGAAAAAGAAAGACAGAATATACATCTAAATGGTCACTGGTTTCCCTGAACTTGTCATAGATGTCATGCTTAAGATCATTGCCCGAAGCATAGACGGGGAGGTATGCAAGTTTAAGAAAGAAAATGCACTGAACAGTTGTGTATACTTCATGATTGTTGATGTTGCAGCCAAATGACCTGTGTACTTGCAAACAATTTGTCAGGTGAAAACCTGACTGATGAGAGCCCTTGAAATGTACAACCTCGTCATCAACTACAGTAGTATACTTGATGTGGTGACGAGATTGGCTGCTTCTAGCCAATGGGACGGCAAGCAACGGCAAAGCTACCTCTGGGCAATGGGAACTTGATTATAGACCAGACCGCAAAATAGCAAGGAGGCACGGCCTTTGCGCTTAGAGGCAGGCTGTCAGCCGGGCAGGGAGGTGTCTCTGTATCGTTTACGATAGTCAGTCACTCATTATTTGATACAGTCTGACGCGTGGTCTCGGCCATGCTGAAACAGTGCAGCGCAGCCAATGCAAAGCCACAACAAAACAGTCAATGAATCTCGCACAGGACGTTGGAAACAAACGTAAGCAACGGCCACAAGGTTGTGACACTGACAACAGAGCCATCTAATATATATTTTTGGGCACCCTTTCTGAGAAGTTTTAGGATGACCCAAGGGACATGTCTGTGTACCAAATGTCATGCTTTTACTAACTACTAATAGAAGAGTTACAATATTGAGAGGGTGGAAACCGAGCACTTGAGCGCTGTTTATGCAGCCTGAACTGAGACAAGCTGGAGTTGGAAATAGGCCTACAGTACATACAGGGCGGTGCAAATAAAAGCTATTTTAAGCATGTGTGCAACATGACAACTGTTTTAAAGTATTGTACAGTAACAACTAAAGTCTCTTTAATGTTTGTTGAACTATTACTGTTGTAATATACAACATGCTGTGTACTTGTACAATGTAGTTGTACGTAACTATACAATGTACTTATATGTATTGTGTACTGCCTGAACTGTGCCTGAACTGATACTTTATAGTCAGCTCCTGGAGTGGAGACAGTTAGGGCAGCAGCAAGGTCAGCGTGCTGCAGGCAGTGATTGTGATGTCTAGTTAGTGACGTCATTAGGACATGAGGATCCAAGCTACAGTATATATGTTCTGTATGTATGTAATAAACTTTGTGAATGTTTTAGCGTGATACAGTCTCGTGTCATGTTATTGTTCTCCCGGGCCGGCCCGTCCGTCCGCCGCCGGACCAATAAATGATTCAACCGGGTCGTCACACACTACCTCAGCCTACACACACAAGACCGGTCTGTCAGAACCAGACGAGGGTCCAGTACTTAGTATAGAATCATAACAATTACTACAAAACAATCTAAAGGGATTTAAGATCATTAAAGCTGGGCTGTTGCCTGAGTCCGTCCAGGACTTGTCCCTATTTGTTGTCCCCATTCTCAATAGAAGTCTATATGTAGGAGAGCCGCCATGGACTGACGCAGTTTGCGTAACTCTGTCTATAAGGCTCTGACTGACACACAAACATACACGTTACTACACAAACATACACATTACTAATCAATTCACAGACTACAATTGGTCCAAAATGCAGCAGCCAGGTGCAAGAAATAAAGTTTGACCATATTACTCCCATCCTCGCCACCCTCCACTGGTTGCCTATCTCTTTTAGAATTAATTTAAAAATTCTACTTGACCCCTATGAGCCAGCCCGTGAGTTGAGATCCTCGGGAAAAGCCCTTCTCACCATAAAAACAGGCTGCAAAAAGACTATTGGCGATCGGGCCTTTGCAATCTGTGCACCCTCATTATGGAACTGTATGCCACTGGAGATTAGTTTTGCCGACTCGGTTCCTCGTTTTAAATCACTCCTGAAGACCCATTTCTACAAAGCTGCTTTTAATCCTTTATCGTTGTGATTTCTTTGTACTCTCTGATGTATTTTCTTCACCTTTTTATGTTTTTCGATATGCCATTATTTAGTGTTTTTGCTGTTTGCCTTTAGATGTATGATATGTTGTGTATGCTCTTGTTGTTCTGCACTTTGTGACCTTGTTCTTGAAAGGTGCTATATAAATAAATCTTTATTATTATTATTACAATAATAATCAGACTAATATAGGGGGAGGAGGGAGAACACCACGGAGACAGCGCACGCAAACAAGGTTGTGTTACATGTTATAATTAAACAATAATATGGGGGGGGAGAACACAACAGAGACAGCGCTTCTTTCACCTGACATTATATCACTATGTGATTAATTCTTGTTTTTTAAACCTCATTAATTAACCCTTGTCCTAGTCAAACATTCAGCACAAATCGCGATTCCTGGGTGGGATTCTGAGATGCTCGATAAATACGGTCCATTGTCTGTAAATCTCGCACATAAACATAATATATTATTCAGTGCAATCGAACTCCCTCCCCCCCCCTACACTGCTCTTCATGGCAGTCATCCAATGGCTATAGCGCACATGCGGCATTCTTGTGTCTCAGTTCATTTCAGGTGAATTAAGTTCAGCTGGGTATTCTTTGTTTCAATATAGTCTGGGGGTCGAAGCTGATATAAAGACATTTGCTAACACCTCTGGGTATAGAAGCAAAACCCCTTGCCATGTGTTGTTGCTAATTTTGATAATGCAAGTAGCAAAGCTAATATTAGTTGATGCTGGCTAAAGTGATGAATATTATTTTATTTGGGTGGGATGGAGGGTAGCTGATTCTATTCTCCTGGCATTCACACGGGTATACTGAGCTGTGGTGATTGGGGGCTTTGCATGTCAACCTTCAAGATCATGATGCCCTGGTTGGCTGCTTATGATCAAGAGCCATTACATAAGATGCTGCAATTTTGCTTGGATAAATTATGTTTTTGTAAGGCAACCTCACCTTTTCATTGTCTAATAATAACTATTATTAATGTACTCTAGCTTGTCAAAACAATGCCATGTACTGCTTTTTATATAGAAATTAAATTGATATTATGCATAATTAAGTTCAGCCTTTTGGCCCGGCCCTCAAATATTTTCTGTTTCTCATTTGGCCCCTTGGGAAAAAATAATAATTGCCCACCCCTGCTTTATATATTGTCAATTACTTCCATGAGCCAGGGAGAGTTGGTGGAGTTAGTTGCTTTAGCAGACATTTTGAGGGTCCAATGGAGTTAAGAGGTTTTGTCTGAAGCACTTTTTACTACTTTTCAGAGGTTCAATATTTTCGACACATTTATTTTATTATTTTATTTATGCAAAAAAAAGTTAGGAGGTTTCCTCCCGACAGCAACGCTATGCTTTAGTATTGACCGGCACTGTCCAATTGCATTTAAAGTGACATCCTTTTGTCTCTGTATCAATATGTGCTTAGTCTGTTTTGATAATGTTCCTGTAACAATTAAATACTTGGTATAGATTATGCCTCTGAAATTATCTATACACCTTTTTTTTATCTAAATTTTCACTTGTGGATTGCTGTCATTCATACGATTTTGAATCTATCTTTGGTTTCGTTTTGACCAAATTCTGTCAATTTAGGTGAAAAATACTCACAGATGATCACTGTGGCTGGAAGCAACACACATATTATCCTTATAGCAGGCTGTTCCACTCAAAATGTGTTGACACTGAAGCAAAGCCTGCATGCACATTACTCAGAATACTAATACACATGCCTTCATTGCATGTATCAGAATTGTAGTGCCATACATTTGGGACGGCGTCTGAATCTAACGTTCCACTGTACCCCTTCACTCAATTACAGCAAAACCTGAATATAGTATCTCTCACTCTCTTGTTCTGTTGTTCATAAACTGAGCAGGAATGTTCTGCACTCTGTACTCCCTCTGTGAGATCTGTGAGAGCTGAAAGAATGAATTGGGACAGCTGCACAGGCACTGATAGTCGCATTGTGCCACGACAGCGGAAAGAGCCTCGGGAGTTTGTGTGCGAGCCAGGAGAAAGGCCTTGGAAAAAGCCCTGTGTCAGACCTTTTCACTGCAGAGATGCAAGCCCCCTACCCCCCCACCCCAGCCCAGCCCCCACTCACGCTGACAGAGCCCTGTCACACACCTGATCGCCATGTTGATGGTGGCTAGTGAGCTAGTGAGAGTGACACCATCCGTTCGCACCAGGGGGGCAGTCAGACAGATATTTTGTGAAGCCACTAAGGAAATGAAAGTTCATATAATGGCCTGTTGTGGCGCTGTCATTGGGCTCAAAAAAGCCCATAGCCCCATAGAAGTCCATGTATTTGGGCCCAACTTCACCTAGACTGTATTACCTTAATAAACATGGTCATGAATACTTTTTGCTTCCAGTCACTAGTTTAAAGTCTCATTTCTAATGTCATAATATTCTTTTTGGAAAATTATGGTCCCATTTATTTAAAAAATGACCATAAAGTCGCGCATGTTCTGAGGGGCGTGGCTACCGTTACAGTCTATGAACGGGATCCCCCACCCACTCGAGTCAAAATAAAAACCAACGAAGAAGAAGGTGGGAAGTCCCGCCTCGTTGTCTGGGCCAGCCAATGGCCAGCTGGGCCCAAACGGATCTAGAAAGATGGCGACTTCCATTGCAAGGACTGACAGGCTTCATTTTACGTTCATGTTAGACCCGCGGAACGCTTTGTCCATATTTTTTACAGTCTATGGTTCGCACCCAGATGACAATTAGTATCTGTGGACAGAAAATAAAAATTATAATCTGCTCGGCTCAGCGCCACTTTTTCCTCTCACTCACTCTGCCTGTTCATGATGCTGCTGTACGTGTGAAATATGTCATGTTTTTTTTCTTCTTTCTTTTAACTTGAATTGAATATTTGCATCAGTCCTCAAACATGCTGAGTAAGTCTCATAAACCCTAGAGGGTTCATGAAGGACAGCTATTCCAAATGAATTGTATTATTTAATAAAATGTATGGACGTCGAGCGAAAAATAAGTTTACCTTCTTAGATACCAAGTTTCCAGCTACAGTATATGCATGGCGTACTGAGGAAGATCGAGGTAGAGGAGCACAGAGAAGTGGAGTAAGGAAGTGGGACACAAAATGTGTTTTTTTACACAGTTTACAGATTGTGCACACTCTCCGATGTTGTATTATTATTGTCATTTCTGATACTGTGCATGTTGAGAATTATGCCTGTTGGGAATGCATGACCCTTCGTTTTTACAAACCCATTGTATTCTAGAGTAGCTGTTGTCAGAGTTCATTTTGGTCCTAAACGAAAAGGCATTATTATTAGATTGATCAAATCTGGACTATAAATTGCAAAAAAGGAACTCTTTGAAACACAGTTTTATATTTGTGAAAGCTTTTGTTTCCTTGTCCCAGAATTTGTCCGTGCTCCCCCTGACCATAACAATGTGAACAACGCAGGAATATCTTCTTGTTTACCCCCCCCTTCATGGTCATCTCTTTGCAATTCATCGCAGTGTGATGTGTTGTGACCTGCCATTTTCACAGAATGTAAAACCCAGAATAGGTTAGGTTTTTGCCTTCTGCACTGATTCTGAAATACTGTTGGGTGATATATCATTTAAAGGAAAACATACTGTGTATGTACTTGATGAACCGTACTGTCAGAGTTGCTTTCCCCTTCGGATCCGCTGGAGCAGAAGAGGAAAAGGAAGTTATTTTCTCATGTCAATAGCAGCCACTGGTAAAAAAACAATCACTCATGTGAAGTGAGGGCCGCCTTTTAATGTTTATTTAGAGCACTTTAAACAAACATTACCGGGCAATAGTGCTCCAAGCAAACATTAAAAGGCCATAGACTTGGCTGTCACATGAGTGCTCTAAACAAACATTAATAAGTCCATAGAAGTCCATAGACACATTAATCCTCATCCATGTGTATTCAAGTCGAGGTACTATCCACAAAATGTTATTTGACCTTGGCAAAACGACATTCGGTCATTACATTCACATACCCAGTTTTTTTTCTATTTCTGCATATAGGCCTATAGCTTTTGCTACAGTCTGACTTGTTGCGGATTGGATGGACGATGGTCGGTTATGCAGCACTAATGTGTTACATCTGATGTAAATTTGGTGCAAAACAATTCCACTAGATAAATAGATTTAAATGTGTTCAACGCTAGATTGGAACATGTGAAAGTCATGAGATTGGCTAAAGCCAAGTCTACATGCTTTTATGTGCTATCAGTCTTGTGACACATTTCATTATCTGTATTTGTTATATTTCAGTTGGAAAGGTGTTCCAAAGAAGTCCCCAAATGTACTGTTTGTGATGTGTATCTGCAGTTGCCATTTGCTGTCCTGCTGATTCTGTGTATCCATCTTGTCTACTGATCTGCATGACATTTCTGCATGCGTAATTGTCCCTATGTCACCCCGCCCGTACATGAGAAATGTTGCCTCTAAAATGGGGCTTCTATACAATTTACAATTTACAATTTAGGCATTTAGCAGACGCTCTTAATCCAGAGCGACTTACATTAAGCAAGAACAAAAGCATGGGAATACATCACATAAAAACATTCATCATGAAACATGCGTAAGCTAAGAAAGTAACAGTGGAATATCTATATAATGAAACTTATACGTATGAACTATACATATATACTACTATGCTATTATGTACTATGGCGTGCTATGACTATATACAATGCAATTCTAGTGCTGTCTACATAACATGCTATAAGTCTGTTTCAAATGCTATCTAAGTCTACAGAAGTGCTATCTAGGGTAGAGTAAGTGCTATGGGCCATGATGGAGTCTGAAAAGGTGGGTTTTCAGTATACTGCCTCAGTACACCAGACAATGAGGCAAACGTCCGTCTGCTTCCTGTTTTGAACCCTAAATGGTTTGATGAAATCTGGCAGTATGTGTTGCACAGCATTCATGCCGCTGCGCCTTGAGCGTGTCCTCAGACGACTCTTGCTTTGGGGCGCTCGTGTTTCATGCTTGCCTTAACCTTAATCCTAACCCCTAGTTTACAGGGACGGCCAGTGGACTGTATACTGAATGCATTTAGCTAATTTCTTTCTGCACATACTGGATTTAATTGTGACCGCAGGTCGCAGTTAACTATGACATCGTGCATTTCCCGTCAGTCAGTCAGTCACGCCCCATTATGGTCATGCCTTGTGGCATCAAGTGGTGATGTCAACAATATTAAGCCCATATATGGAGATCCCTGATGTCATCAATATTGGACAGCAACTCTACATCTGACCTCAAACCCTTAGATCTCCATATATGTAGCTGACCTGTTCTGACATTCCATTATTTTGATCCTTCCCCATCCATCCTTCCTCTTCGATGTCTCCCTTTTGACTGATACCTATGTCCAATTAAACTCTAGACGGGCCTGCTCCAAAGTTTTTAGTACAGCCGTACCCGGCAGCCGGCGAACAGGCCCAAAAAATTAAGGCCCTCATCAAACCCATTTACACTCAGGACACTGCTCCTGCTGCCACCCTTAGATCTCCATATGTGGAGCTGACCTGTTCTGACATTCCATATGTTGAACTGACCTCATCAAACCCTGTACACTCAAGACACGCTCCATATATGGCCAGTACAGAATTCATTCTATATGCATTCCAAAGCGCCAGCGCTCGCCCAGCAGTCTGCCGTCACCCAGGCATCCGGGTGCACGCGTCATACTGGTTTATTGTAGGCCTACTTTGGGTTGTAGTAAATTAGCAATCAAGATACACATTGTACGATGCATATTTCATCACGGTTCACTGTCATGTGTTGTCATTCATTCAGTGTGCATCTCTATAGCATGGGTTTCCAAATGTTTTCAGCTGTGACCCAATAGATAGATAATTTAGTTGCCACCCAAACTTACAAAACTACATTATGAATGAATAACCTGTGCGTGCGTGCGTGCGTGCGCAACTGTGCACGTGAGTCTGAGGCACTTCCGTAATGCACTCTCCATTTCTTTCCTCGGGCATGTAATCCCTTGGTTACACCATATTAATATGCAAGGATGAACATGGCTAATGAATACCCTCGGTTCTTGTTCATAGTGTCCATAGCCACAGCAATAACCTAATTTACTGCATATTAACTACACTGTACACCTTGTGGCAGCCAGAAGTCCCAAAAGAGTAACATAGTTAAGAGTGCAGTTGCACTACAGTACATCGCTGGAACTCAGAGCTGTGCTACGAGCACACAGAGCACACGCCAGACACTCAAGGCGGAGAGTTGGTCCAAGTATTTGAACATTATGGTTGGACATATGGAGGTTATGGCAAAATTCAATGGTTTTGACACACGTGTCAAGAGGGCAGCACAATCGGAGGGAGAGCAAGTTCAGATGCAAAGACTTTATCAACAAAATGACAAGGCTTAGCGAGAGGTGAGGCAGGTCAAACTGGGAAGGCGGCCAAGTCCAAACAGGATAACAACTTGAAAGGATCGGCCTATAAGAATCAAGAGACGGGCGGGAGGTCAAACTCTCTTCCGAGCCAAGATCTGGAGGAAGAACTCAGAAACACAGAGGCAGATCTCAGAAAAACTATGAAATACTAACAGAAGCCTATAGGGAGCAACGACACAAATAACATACGATCTGGCAGAAACTAGATCACTAGCACATTTTAGTTAACTGAATAAAAACTATTTTGATTGCATGTGTTATCGGATATTGGCGGATTCCAGCATTTTTACCTCTGCAAAGGTGAGTGAGCTATTGTTCAGTAGAAATTAGCCTTTGGTCGTAAGGTTAAAATGTGGACTGGAAACTAATAACTTCTTGTTCTTATTATGTGAGAGTAGGCTATCCATCATGTGCTGATCTACAAGTTGTCAAATGGGTGCGTCCTGCCGCGTTGTAAAGCTTGTAGATCTGTCCATTTTGCAGAGTGAACACATTTTTCCACCCAGGTTTGTGAATCACATATCAGTTTGTGCTTAGGGTAGATACACACCCCTTTAGTCACTTTATTTACATAGAACAGCTTGTGTACCGATTTGCGTGATGTTTCGACAAATTGTTTGGTGCATTAGTTTTTAGTCTAGGATATGTGTACAGATGAGTGCACACTGTGCAGGGAGACACAGAGGAAACTTGGTGTCTACAATTACTAAAGAGAGGAGACCTTTATTTTTTGTCATTTCATGGGAGTTTGATCAGTGAATATTTCCAACTCAAACATTAAGAAAAAAATCACACCCGTGTGATGTGAGGGGCGCTCTTATCATCATACATCATCATACATCAACTCATTCTCAACCAATGGTACACCCCCACCCAATCACGCCGGCCCTTCACAATTTGCGTCCTCACTTTTGTCTTCAATCAAAGCTGGGCATGAAACTGGCAGAATGAAACTGGATATCAGTTAAATATGTTGTGACATATGTTATGAACCATAGAACGTCTAAGATTTATTTTGGGGCTTTTATGCTTTTATTGATAGGATAGTAGACTTACAAGAAATGGGGAGATGGGGAGTGACACGCAGAAAAGGTCATCAGGATTAGGATGAACATGGCTAATGAATACCCTCGGTTCTTGTTCATAGTGTCCATAGCCACAGCCTTGGGTGCCCAGACCACCCTGCCAGCAGCCCAGGCCACAGAAAGTTTAGATGCTGGGATTGCAAATAGCAACTACAAATGCACTCTGTCGAGGTGCAAACTTGCGCCTTGCACACAAGTAGGCCATACATGGTCTACTTGTGCGCAAGCAGAGCACACAAGTAGTGCCGACCTCTACGATCAGGCCCTCTATACAATTCATATATACCTACCTTGAAACCAGTGATACATTGTTTTAATTTGTCTAATGCTGTTAAATGTGATAAACACAGTTTTGTATTGCTTTTGAATTCATCCTGGTGATTCTGCTTTGTGTTCTACAGTATGTTTACAGAACATAAAAATAGTAAAAAGTAAAAAGCACGTTGAAATTTAAATTGTGCCATAACATCATGTCCATTTGTATGTCAAGACATGCCAATGTGCAAATCCTTGTTTTAACATAAGGATTGTAAACATTCTTCCAATGTTCATGCACTTGTAGAAAGTATGCCTTGCCCTGAAATCACATGATCACTGCCCTCCTTAGTGTATACCACAATAGAGATCAGTGGGAGATCAGTGGATCTCTATTGTGATCTCTCTCTCTCTGTCTCTCTGTCTCTCTGTCTCTCTCTCTCTCTCTCTCTCTCTCTCTCTCTCTGCCCCCACACAAAATGCCTGTGTGTGACCATTAGTTAGAACATGCTCTCTGTTGCCATCTCCTGGTGACAGCATGGAATAAAGTGATACCACAAAAGACGTGGTACCGGGAAGGCACCAGGGGCTAGGCACCACCAGTGACACTTTCAAGTGCTCACCACTGTATGTGATGTATTGCCATGCTTTTTCCTCTTGCTAAATGTAAATCGCTCTGGATTAAGAGGGTCTGCTAAATGCCCAAATTGTAAATTGTAATAATTGTGCGCTCTGCTTGTGCAAGTAAAGACTCCAGGTTGCTACTATACTGTAGTATTCACATAGTGTAGGTCACCTTGAGGACATAAGCCAACTGTGACGGATGTGCCCGTCAGAATGAATAAATATGCCTGCATTTAACATCATCCCAGAAAACCACAAACACTGGGCCATACCCCTTTTTGCTGTATCATTTCAGAGTGAATGCCATTTACAGATAAGACAAAATTGGAAAATCAGTTAAACCCGTATTTTTTATGAAAAAATAATGAATGGTATTTGGATGCCTCAGGCTGAGAATGTGGAGGACATCCAAGTTGTATACTGTGCCTACACTACATATAAACACACAGCAAAGGTTACCAACGGTAAGTGATAAACAACACCTCCAATGGATGCCCTTTCCCTTTGATCACATTCATATCAGCTCTGGTGACTCATTCATTTGGTTCTTTATCTTTACTGTATTTTGAAATGAGATTTCCTTGCCCGAGGGCTGAAGGGTAACAACAGACATGAATGTGGCACTCTGTTGAACCAATCAAGGAGTGTTTCAGGGGAAAACGGAGGGCAGTGGCATCATCAAACTTGTAGAAATGCTGCCTTGTGTTTCTGGTTTGTTTCTGACCCGGAGATGCTGGAGGTTAATTGCCATGTGCTTAGTGAGGAAAAAAAGGGAAAAGGACAGGTTTGTCAGATGGCTGCAGGTCCTAAGAGCAGAATGGAAGTGTTATGTGCACTGCTTTTGACACATATTGCAGCTCTCTTCCATGTCAGGGCTAAATTATCATTTCATTTGGTGAAAATAACTGCTTTTCAAAACATGTCATATCACGGCATGGTAAACAGGCTTCAATCAGACAGAGAAGCGCAGCTTATTACAGCTGATATGTGCTCGAGCGGAATTTTAATTGACACAGGAATGTTAATTATTAAAGCATCTCTGCAGGTCCGTTCTACTGAATCATTATTTTGACAATATATAGTGTACAGTCATGAATAAACGAGGGCATTATTCATGCTGCTGGAGTTACAACAAGACCTTTTGTATTACAGTATCTGTTTATCATTTAAGGCAAACACCTAATAATTCCCTTGGTGGACATAATGTCCGCTGAATGTCAGGCCTGATTGCTGGTTTCTGCATCACATTCTGCTCTCCTGATAAGGACGGCAAGAACACTGAACTTAACGTACTGTAGGTTACAGTGACTTGTCTTTAATTGGCGCAGCTG
Source organism: Protomyctophum bolini (assembly GCF_963924005.1). Classification (NCBI taxonomy): domain Eukaryota; kingdom Metazoa; phylum Chordata; class Actinopteri; order Myctophiformes; family Myctophidae; genus Protomyctophum; species Protomyctophum bolini. The sequence goes on from NC_137863.1 coordinate 47,592,066, forward strand.
TCAAGCCTACTGTAAGCTTATGTCTCACTAGAGTCACTACTACATGGTAAAATGGTAATTTTATAATAATTCACACACATTCATACACCGATTGCAGCGGAAGCCATGCAAGGTACCAACCAGTACATCAGGACCAATTTGGGGTTCAGTGTCTTGCCCAAGGACACTTCGACATGTAGACAGGAGGAGCCGGGAGTCGAACCGCCTGCTCTAACTCTTGAGCCACAGTTGCCATGCACATTATAGCCAAGACCAAGGGCTGACCAACTGAGATGGAAAGACACCCACATACTGTCTACATCAAATGCAAATACAATGTTATGAAATCACAACATTTCAGTCCATAGACATCGTAGCCTACCTGATGAAGGTCTTTGGATTCCCATAACATATTTATTTCTTATTTATGCATGCGAGGATCAACCGGAAACCACCCTCCCTGCCAAAATAAAACAAACCAACATCTCTGCTGGCTCAGTAGGCCTACTCGTCCACTGAGCTGTGAAGAGCGCTAGAGAAAGTAAGCGCGAGAGAGAAAGGGAAGTTAAGGCATGCAACAGATTAAAACAATGTTCCATTATCTGGCAGGTGGAAGTATAAATGCCAGCAGGATTATAGAAATTACATGGGCTCTCTCGCCTTGCCTGTTTCTGCAGTTTATCCTCCCTGTACCTCTCAGTCCATCTCTCCCCCCTCTGCTCTCCCTCATCCTCCTGTCGCTCCTTCCCTCCACCTTCTCCACCTGCCAGTGCCACCCCCTCCCTTCTGGATCTATCTCCCTTTTGCATTCTAGTCTATACCCTCTCTCTCTCTCACGCACGCACATTATTCACCTCACCTCACTTTGTCTCTCACCTCATACGCCTTTCTCTTCATCACTTCCTTCTCCATGCCCCTTGAATCTCCCTCATGTGTGTGAGAGTGTGTGTGTGTGTGTGTGTGTGTGTGTGTGTGTGTGTGTGTGTGTGTGTCTTTCGGCTCTTGGTCTGATGGTTCAGTCAGGCCCCTGTTGGCCAGCCAGCACCAAGCAGGCAGCAGTGTCTTAAAGAGGTGCCTTCCTAATCCCTGAGATCTATTGCAGATAGCATGGCTGACATGGGCGACAGAGATTAGAGGGGGCAGATATTGATTGGCCCCTCTCATCCCAGGGCCAGCCACAGCTGCTTGTCTGTGTAATGGAATGCTGTGATGAATTTCACTCAGTAAGTCAGCAACTCCAAACGCACCAGGACTGGACTAAACACATGTACACTGACTATGATACAGTAGTGTCAGGTGAGAGGAGAGGTTATAGTGGGACCAGGGGTGATGAGTGGTTTGTGTTGCCCCACAGCAAACATGCAGAGTGACATTATGCTGACAACATGGAAGAATACTGAAATGCAGTACAATAATTAGTCTTTTTAATCATTATAAAGCTCTTATTTTTGTCTTTCTTGTCCACATTTTCTGATGGATTAAATTGAAGGAACCAAAATATACATAACTGGTATACTGTACATTAAGGACAAAGCAACAGGGACAACCTCAGATATTTACATTTTAGTCCATATCTAGACAACAATATCAGTTTATTTAAAAAGATAACTGCTATTAACTGCTATTTGTATGCAGCTTGCGTGAATTTACCAAGGTGGACTATAACTCTGACATCACACAATGTTATTTTCCAGCTGTTCAAAACACAGATTTCCAAAATGTACAAACATGAGAATGCCAAACTATAACAAAGTTTCCACACTATTTTCATTTCCAACCTTTAAAATGATCTGTTGCCCTTGTCTTTAAATGTTATCCCTCCCTCCCATACCTATACAATAAGCTGGCAGAATGCTGGTACACTTTTGCTGAGAGGCTATATAATATCACCCACATTGCCAACTAAATGATGGGACAGTCACCTTGCTGTTCATTCCCAGAGGTTGTGAGGCCAATAAATCTTGTGCTCAGTTCCTTCATCTTTGGACATTGATAAAGGCTTGAAATGCATGGCTATGGCTCATTTGAATTGGTACTTGAAATTGTGATAATTCTGAAGCACCACAATTAAAATGGCACATTGACATAATGATTAATAACAAAGAGAATATAATTTCGCAGATTCTGTTGCTTTAGTGATGATAGGGTGAAGGTTTTTGAGATACAAGATGGTCCATTCATATATAATGTATCCTACTTGTGCACGGCCTGTTTCAGGTGTGGCTGCTGTCAGTGATATAAACTAAGTATACAGTACATGTACTCAAGTACTGAAATTAAGTACAATTTTGAGGTATTCAGACATCTGATCTCAGACGCGGTGTGAGTCCCGCACCTTTCATTGGAAAACACCGTCTGCATTTTGGGAAAACAAACTCACAGCAGTGTTTCCCCACCCCCAAATACACAGTAGTGTTATGGGAAATAAGATCACCTCTTTATATCCACTATTGTTGACATTATGTTCTCCGCGCGTGCGACTCAGCTGATCCTCACCCACCACCCCTTTGGTTTAGAACGGAGACTCATGGGGGACAACAATGCGGTACAGCAGTCTGGTATTTTCCCCAAATACATTGTTTATTTGCTTGTTGTTTTGTTAGTTTCTTTCTCCAAGACAGATCTTTTTGGTTGTTAGAAGTAAATATTACACAGAGACAGATGTTATGCAACATGATCGTGGTACAGTATTTCTGTCCCTGTATAATAATTACTTCTGATTTAGGTTGACCACCTGAGTGGTCCCTCAAGAGTCTCCATCTAAACCAAAAGGGTGGTGGATCAGCTGACGGATCGCACGCACGCAGAGCATTATGTCAACACCAGGCCGCATTGCACAGACATTCTAGTTTATTAGACACATGCAGAGAAATATATACAGTATTGAACAGCCTAGACACGACATGGCTGGCTATAACATACTGTATGAAAATGAGGATGAGAACAGAAATTAACAGGAACAGCATGCATGTCATATCATTGCGCACGGATGTTCAGTCTCTCTGATAAAGTAATGATGGTCATCGTATCATGGATATCAACACAGTATGCTTACGCAGATGAGTGTTTTCTAAAAAAAATTCAAACCATTAAAGTATTCAATCAATCAATCACCTGCCTCCTGAGACACTGCCACTAGGGTATCGGCAATTATCATGCACCAGAGTTTATCGCCCATTACAGGCAATGTTCAAATTGACCGTAATTTCTGAAATAGCGTCGGTACTGGGCAGTATGTCACAAGATAACAAAATAAGCACGCATAATTAGACATCAATTAGGCCTTTATGTGGAGCATGAATAGCAATTTTCAAAAATAACTTGCACTTTGTAGTCAACCTCAGTTCTCCTTTATTCATTGTCATGGAGGTTTGGTTGGATTGATATTATTCTTGTCATGGCTGATTTGACAAGTGAATATAAGCCATCAATCATTGTCTTATATGGTTAGACTAAATAAACTTTAATCGCATCTCCATAACGATTTGCAGCCTCATTTACTTATATAGGTTTCTCTCAACAATTTTGATCACACCCGCTGTTTATTTATATTTCGCCTAAGGGTTTATTCTTTCTGCATGTATCCCAGTTTCTCTGCCTTACATAAAGCCTGCATTATTGAAGAGGATAAAATACCAAAATATGAAAACAAACACATTTCTGGAAGGAAAGCTGTATCCACATTCCATGTCTCGTAAATTAACTATTTGTGATGGCTTGGTTCCCTCCAAGTAAAGATGATTTGACATTGTGTTTTAGTTCATTGCCTGAATGTTCATTTAGTTCATTGCCTGAATGTTCATTTAAAGTCAGCAATAAGTGAGCCAAAAGTGTGTGTTGATATTCTGATTAACTATCGGTACTTCACCCTAAGGGCAATAACAAAACTTCAACCCGCTCATAGCAAATTTTAAGAAATTACATTTAAGCGAAACACACTATCTAATAACCTTCAGCATTAGGGATTTGAACCATTGGGTTCAGTTTAATTTGTCAGGTATGGTTTGGAGCATCAGGAATTTAAATGTGAGACTCACTTTTTATTACAGTTGTGCCGGTTTTCTTTAAGAATGAAGATGTTTGGCTTTAAGGGAAGTAATGAAGTGTTTAGGAGAGTGGACCAAACAAGTGCTGCCGAATAAACTTAATACTGAATCAGGTTGGCCCGGGCCGGCCTAGCGGTCCGGGCACCTAGGCTGGTAATCCACCCTGACAGTGTGTTGCGTGTCGTCCCCCATCGCTCCCCGTTTCCTGTCAAAACATATAAAAAATGACACCCGTATGAAGTGAGTAGTGCAACTCTGTGTGGGGGTCCCCGGGGGGAGGGGGGTGGGGGCGAACACACCCAGGGTGCCGGCCTGATTCCGGCGAGCCGCCCCGCGTCCAAAACTGTTGAGAAATGACAGAGTTGCCGTGTGGGGGGGGGGGGGGGGGGGGGTATGTATTGTACTGTACTGGCAGTCTGGCACACCCAAAATCACCATATACAGTTAATATGTGCGTGTGTGTTTTAGGTTGTGCACAGGTGGTGAAAAACAACCATGCTGTGTGTATATATATATATATATATATATATATATATATATATATATATGGAGCGCCATGCTCCATATATGCTGTACCAAGGTATACTTCAACCGGATTGTCACACACCACCCAGCCGGCACACACTACCTGTCTGTCAAACCAGACGAGGGTTCAGTACTTAAGAGTTTACAACACTGATGACGTCAATCGTTTGCCAGCCAAGTCTATGGACTTTAATGGTTGTCTAAGGCACTTAATGACGTCTCTCACTTAAGGCAGCTCAAATGCTATACATACAATCATGTAATTTGCAGTTCGAGGGCAGCTTTTGAATGCTGCTCTCAGGGCAGCTTAAATGCTATCAATACAACCATGTTCATTTGCTGCTCTGAGGGCAGCTTTTGGATGCTGCTCTCAAGGGCAGCTTAAATGCTATCAATACAACCATGTTCATTTGCTGCTCCGAGGGCAGCTTTTGGATGCTGCTCTCAAGGGCAGCTTAAATGCTATACATACAACCATGTTCATTTGCTGCTCTGAGGGCAGCTTTTGGATGCTGCTCTCAAGGGCAGCTTAAATGCTATACATACTGTACACCAATGTTAACACATTGAATGCGGACTGATTCTCAATAATGGAAGTAGGTGCTGCTACAGGATTTTGATCATTCTGACAACTTGTTCAAGGCCCACAGCAAACGTTGTCTTATAGCTAGAATCACCATGTACCTCAAAAGACAGCTTCGGTTGTCTACTCATTTAAAAAAATATATTCTGTAGTTATTGGCCTTTATATAATACCTGGTTTTGTCTAAAAGTGCTGTTTTTGTCCATACAAAAATAAGGCCTATAGTGACATATACGTATGTACATACTATATACCCTATGAAAGAACAGACTCATTTATCCCATTTACCATTCATCGGTTATTGACAGTTGAATTCAGCTTGATTTTGACCAATACAGCAGAAAAATCTGTAAAACACACACTCCGACAGAAAAGTAATTTTAACCCTATAGCTATACTGAAACTACATAACTCAAGGGGCACGGTGGCACAGTTGGTAGTGCTGTCGCCTCACAGCTAGAAGGTCCTGGGTTCGATTCCCGCTGGGGACGCTGTGGGCACTGGTGGCGTGTTCCCTCCTCCGCGTCATCAGTGCCCATACCCGAGGCGGGGGTTGGCGATAGGGCCTTTCTGTGTAGAGTTTGCATGTTCTCCCCGTGTCCCCTAGGGTAGATACCCTCACAAAAACATGCCGTAATCCTGGTCTCTAAAACTACCTCCCCCTGGCCAGCCGGGGCGCCTGATGGAGGGGAAAGGAACTGGTCGGAATAACGTGTCCCTTCCACGCGCTACGTCCGGCCGGGGAAATTCCCCTCTGTCAGGTGAAAAGAAGCAGCTTTGACTCCTCATGCATAGAAGGAGGCATGAGGTCAGTCTGCTGCCCCCCCAGGTTGGCAGAGGAAGTGTAGCGCCCAGGATTACATTAGATGATTGGCACTGGGTGAAAAGAAAACTGGGTTACAAAATCGTGGGATAAAAATTTACAAAAAAAAAAAAAAAGAAACTACATAACTCAAACAATAGAATATAATTTCTACTGTAATCCCCCCAAAAAAGTGAGTCTTTCCCATATTCTGTTCTCTACTTATCGTTCAATACGGCTTGCTATAAACGGACTGAGCCAAAATAAAATTTCACAACAATCCATTTCATTAATGGGAGAACCTAAAGATACGAAAAAACATGGTTGCGTTTTGTTCTAAATCTGAGGGCCTCTGCTACTAGACTATTGTGGCAGAGTTTGCAGCAGACCATGTATCACTGGGAATGTTCTTAAATAACCCTATTCCGGGTGTGGGGGTATATTGGCACAGTGGCATGGGGATTATCTAACGGGTAACGTGAGTGCTGGTATTTATTCCTTCAGGGTATATTGGCACAGCACACGGCACAACACCTACTATCCATTCTCACAAGCACAAGTGTTCCATTCCAAGCCGAAGACAAGTGTGTGTGTGTGTGTGTGTGTGTGTGTGTTTTTGTATCATGCAGTATGCATGCAGGTATCTGTTTTCTATTATCCCTCTGATGGTAAATAAATATGGACCTTGATCTTTCTGGATATGTCAGGAGTCTGTATAAATAACCCATGGTCCGTTTTGACAAATGCAAGCATCCGGGGGGAGGACAAAACACAAATCCTTTCTCTTATACAGTATATCTCACTGTATTCCTCACATTCTGATGCATTCTCCAGTGAATTTGGATGCATTCAACTGTTCATTGTCTGTACTTGCTGCACTGTGGGAGTAGTGATTCAAAAGATACCTACTGCACCATATACACAGCAAGCATTTTAATATTTGTTTTTTTCAGTAGTAGTTCAGAGAGACATGAATCTATACTGCTCTACGAAGCAGTACATTTTGGGCTCACTGACTTACCATTAGTGTAATATGACTATATGGCGATAATATCACTATATGCCGATATCTCATTCGACTGAGAGCAAGGTGTAAATAGTGGCCGACTATTTTCACCTGGCTGTCTCTCCAGTTGTGAGGTCCGCAGCCCAAACGTCTAGTATAACAAATTACTACCGGTATAATTATGAACAAAATTTCCCTTTCATACCATCCCTTAATAGAGATGGTGAGATATCTGATATCTCCAACCAGAAGGGAAGGTGATATAGCTGATATCTAAGATCAGAATCAAATACGGGGTCATGACCAGGCTGTATTGCGGCATTAGTATTTATTTTGTGGTGTCTCGGTCAGGGACCGTGCGCCACCGGTTAGCAACCCCAGGGAGAGAGATCTCAGCAGCTGCAAGAGATGAGCACCGTGGTTCTCCAGATGGCACACGTGTGACTTTGTGTCTGCCGTTCTCCCTGACAGCCACATTAAGCTAAATGTCTCGCTGTAGATTCACTGCATTCAAAGGAAATATGCCTCATGAGAATTACCCCCTTCGGACATTTCAATAATGAATGATCCCTCCTTGTCTGAAGCTCTCCCAATGGGTCGGCGAAGGGCTGACGTATGGAAAGCCAGAGGGGACACACAGGACACATTGACTACTGGGGCGGAAATGAACAATATCAAAATAAACATCACTTCCTCTGAAGAGGAAGTGATGATGATGATGATGATGATTGTCAGCATCATTATCTGACAACTCTCATATAAAACAAGTTATTGAAATTTTGGCTATCATCAATTTATTCCCTCAAAGACTAGAATTTCGTGCATTTTGCATACAGGAACCATGATAAGAGCAAGGGCAAGGGAGAGAACAGCTAGCATAACATATAATTCCTCGCTAGCCTTTGGGTAAGCTGTGAAATGTTTTGTTAATCATTCATTACACCCCTGGTATATTGAATTTCTGTTACGGTGTGTGCCTGCTTTGCATAGAGGAGGCCAATTAATCCAACTAGGCTGCTGCTCCTTTGAGAAACGATTAATGGGATTGCGGGTAAAGCTACGAGGGAGCGTGGGTGACCACGCTTGGCTAGGGGGGCAAGAGTAGAGAGAGAGAGAGAGAGAGAGAGAGAGAGAGAGAGAGAGGTTTGTCTCTGAACTTCAAAAAGCCCTTGGTCTGATGAAGCTCAGAAATATTCAAATCACCTTGAACAGCATCTTAAAACAGAGATGTGCACACACCCAAAGTGATTTAATCAGCACAGGCCCATGTCCACCAAATTAAAACTAGACGGACAAAGTTGAATTAGTTCTAAGCACAGAACAGAACTGGGGCATAATGGATAAAGTTGTTACACACTTTAATACTCTACTTAAAGTATAACCACAACTCAGGATTTCAGTTACTGATATGCAGTTGGAAAGTTCACTATCTCTAGGGTTTGCTGGGTTATAGAAATATGATACAAATGAAGATAAAAGTCAGGTCTAACATCTGTATGCATGGGCTTTATTTGAAAAGAGCTTATTGCTGCTTCACCTCCCCCAGGATACCATCACCAAACTATTATGGTGGACAAATCAATTGGAACCATGGTGTGTGCTTATGTGTGCCGCGAGTCATCACAGTCACAGTTAACTCCGTCCTGCAGGGGCCACGGCCGCACAGAAGTTCAAAGCGGCTCTAAGTGGTCTCACAAATCCAGAGACAAAAGGCAGACACGAGTGAGTAATTTATTGCTAGATGCCCTGTGAAGGGCCTCGCACAGTGGGGTATGCTCACTATGCTGTGCTAAAAGACAAGTGAGGATTACGCTTATCAAGCATCAACTGTTTGGCTGCGCAGACAAAGGCTTATTGCGGTGGGACAACTTCAATGGCCCGTGGCGCACTGCGAAGAAGAGTGCCTTTTTATCTAACAGAAACTGGGCGAGCTGAGGGAGAGAGTGAGAGCAGGGACCACAACAACATCACAGACTGTGCTCTACTGTTCCTACTGAGACCAACTGGATGGACAGAGGATGTGTCATCATGTGCATAGACCATAGTGAGAGGACAGAGGTTGAAAAACAAAAAAATCACACCCGTGTGAAGTGAGGGGCGCTAATATACTAAAGTCTAACTCATGTTGATTAGGTGATGTAATGATGATGTAAAACAAACAAACATTAAACTCCATTAAGAATAAAGAGACTATTTTTTCCCTTCATCGTCGAAGGCATTTACAAAACAAACATCAAAAACAAAAACAAAAACATTTATATACGTAAGTACTGTACTTAAGTACAACTAGAGTTGTCAGAACAGGCCAGATCCATATATGGAGATATAGGGCTGATCACTATAGGTCCAGAGGCCGGGCTGAGGCTTTTGTGCTGGTTCTGGACAACCGGAAATGCATGCATTCCCCACCCATGTATGTATACATGTACAGTATGTATGTACACCAAGGCCCAGGTTAGGTGAACTGGAGGCAGCCAGAGACTGGCAGATGCTGGTGGACTTGGGCCAACGACTCACAGTTCCACCAGAGATCGTCATCACCAACCTGAGGCCTGACCTAGTCCTCATGTGGTCCAACTCACAGCGCTCAGTGTACTTTGTGGAGCTTACAGTCCCTTGGGAGGATGCAGTTCAGGAAGCCTTTGAAAGAAAGAAACTGCGATATTCAGATCTTGCAGCAGAGGCAGAACAGCGGGGCTGGAGAGCAAAGGTCTGTCCAGCAGAAGTTTGATGTCGGCTTCCTTGCAGTTTGAAGCATCCATTCACATTTCACAAGATGGCGGGCGTATTCTCCAAGGCAGTCTCAAGTTCCGTGTGTCATCTCTGCCCTTGTCTGGTAGAAAATTGGGATGAGAAGGATGATGACCCTAAAAAACCTAAACTGAAGTTGGATAAGAAGACACTAGCTTTACTTGTGATGATTGTGGTTCCTGACGGCAATGCATTTAATGATTGTATTAAGCACCGAAATGGTAAAATCGTCAAAGTGCATGTGACTCGAGACACCACCATCCAGGAGTTCATCAACTCCATCAACAGACATTTTCTTCCTCAACGCTTAGGCATTTTCGATTAGATATCCGACATGACTTTCAAATCAGAAATGTCTTACACCACCAATAATCCCAACTACAACCGCAACATGCCCCCCTGTCTGTGGAAAATGTCCAGGATGGAGATCGTGTGAAGATTGTCCAGTGGTTCGAGGCACCGGAACCTAGAGTTAATGTCCATACAATTTCAGAGAAGAGAATGTATCTACAGAACTGACTAAGCAAGTCACATTGTCAGATCAAACAGGACTTTAGGACAAAGATCTACACATTCAGACGACCAGTGATCTCGAATATCCTGTAGAACCGGCAGAACTGACTAAGCAAGTCACATTGTCAGATCAAACAGGACTTTAGGACAAAGATCTACACATTCAGAGGACCACTGATCTGGAATAGCCTGTAGAACCGGCAGAAATCCATACAATTTCAGAGAAGAGAATTTATCTACAGAACTGACTAATCAAGTCACATTGTCAGATCAAACAGGACTTTAGGACAAAGATCTACACATTCAGAGGACCAGTGATCTCGAATATCCTGTAGAACCGGCAGAACTGACTAAGCAAGTCACATTGTCAGATCAAACAGGACTTTAGGACAAAGATCTACACATTCAGAGGACCAGTGATCTCGAATATCCTGTAGAACCGGCAGAAATCCATAAGATGTGATAGTTTCCAGCGGTCGAAAGTACTTGCGCGCTCTGCTTGCGCACTAGTTGGCCATTTATGGCCTACTAGTGTGCAACAAGCAAGTATGCACTCGGCAGAGTGCAGTTCTAGTTACTTTATGTGATTTACAGGCGCTCAGGTGGTGCATTGTTACAGTAGCTGAGGTTGATTCTAAAATCTAAAATTCTAAATCATAACAGCTGTCTGAAAAACCTATGCTTCAATGTCAGTGGTGCGCAACCTTTTTCATGTCAAGCCCCCCCAGATTAATCTGTATTTGGTGCGGACCCCCATCCATAGGCGGCGGGTGCGTTTTACCTTTGCGTAGGCTATAGAATTGCGTTGGGGGGGACTCTCGCCGCCGCATATTTATTTATTTATTTCCCAGATGGTCTAAAAATGAGTTATTTAGCATACTTTTACCAATGAATTAGCCTATACACAGACAACGACTGATCGGCCAACACTCATCTTTTACTTTGTGTAACACACATGGCTTCTTGTTTACTTTCTGTTGTCACATGTGCGAAAGACGAAGAGTTTAACCTTTACATTCTGTAAAAAATATATATTTAATTATTTGAAAAAAAATACACCTGTGTGAAGTGAGGGGGTCCCCGGGTGGGCCCGCGGAAGTTCCAGACCCACAGGAATGCGGCCAGTTACCACGTGGGGGTCTCCGGGTGGTCCCCGAAACATCCAGACCACCAGGAACGTGCCCAGGTTTCTGGCGAACCGCCCCGCGTCCGAAACGGTCGAGAAATGACAACCAAGCTATTTTCGTGCTTGGACAGACAGACCCTGGGACACGCATAGCTGTGTAATGGAGTGGTTGCACCAAAATGTGAGTGGTCTTATCTTGAGTGTAGCTTCATCTCCCTCTCAGCTAAGGGCTCCTTGGTCTGAAAGAATGTTATACTCCACTGTAGTCTCTCTTTCTCTCTGACTCACTCTCTCTCACACACGCATGCACACACGCACATGCATGTACGCACACACTCACTCAGTAGCTGTACTACTGTATGTACCTACTAGCCTGACACTCAGCCTGAATTTTCATTTCGTTTCACTCCATTATTCAGTCTGAACGCCCTCCCATCTACAACCGTTTCTGGGATGGGCGTTGCCAAAGAGGCAGTCTTCGGTGATTGGTTCATACCAACCAATCAGAATAGTAGGAAAGCAGATGACATTGTGTCAATCATGTGGGTATGGCTAACCTGTTTGCTAACCAAACAAACTCAGCCAACGAGCGCTACTAGTATGTAAACAAAAGCGGTAAAATATGTCGGATGATGATGTTTATAAAATCGCTCGTGTCTGTAAAGAAATTATTTATCATACGTCGATTTAATAGCCAGATTGATACGGCCGTGAGTTACCGCAGTGGGGGCAGCCATGTTTGTTTGTGTCTGGACGGCACTGTTGTTTGACGTCATCGAGTTGAAACGACGCTGATTCGTCGGTTGGATTTCCAACCGAGTCTGAGATCTCCTTCGGGAGCGTCACCAGACCCTAATCGCCTGAACATACATTTTTAATGTGGCTAGCGATTCAGGGGCTGGAGCCAGGCTATGTACCTACTGCAATAACCTTGAATTAAATAAGTAATCTTCCCATCTTTTCAGAGCTGCCGCCTGCGTTGGGTTCATTCCCGACTATGCACCATCCAGTCTATGACATGCAGGTCCATGAAGGCTTACTGTATACGTGCTCAGGGGACACAGTACAAGCCTACAGTCTGTTGGTATGCTCAGACCACAGTCACACTCATGACATTGTACTTGACAAGTAATGGACGTGTTCATTGCAATGTGTATGAATTGCCATACACATCACAATTAATTTTGTTGCTGTGATTATTGAGCACATTAGAATGGGACATATGAATGAAAACTGCATTTGTGTTTGGCTTTGTAAACAGATGAACAAAACCTGCCAAATGACACAAGACATATTTTATAATGCAAGCATATTTCTTCAAAGTAAATGGTGAAAAGAGCCAATATACATGCTCACACTTACAGTATATAATAAATACAAACTGTCAAACAGTATATAATAAATACAAACTGTCAAAGCATGTACACAACATTTACATTGTCTATTTTGTATTTGTTTGTCCATCTATAAGTTAGGACGTACATTCACAGTAACCTACAGTACACACTACACAGTTACATTAAAGAGAAGCTGTCTGTGTAACAGTACGTCTGTGTATTTCATTCCAGACCAAAGAACGTGTGGTGGAGTTTGACGGCCACACAGATATGGTCAAATGTGTGCTGGTGTCGTCACTACCCAACATGCCAGCACGCCTCTACACCGGATCTCATGACATGACTGTCCGCTGCTACAGTATCAAGGTAGCCTACAAACACAGGCCACAATTGTTCCCAAAGTTGCTTGTAACGTGTTACAGCGGTCTTATGGAGCCAAATTTAGCTTGGGACATTGACCAAGATCACAGTCTTTGGTACACATTGTATTCTCTCTATAGTCATGTATTCCAAAGGTTGTGGGAGTGAATGCTACATTTGTTTGCTGTGACTGAAACATTGCCACCACAAATCTTTCGAATTGACCTAGTATGTGTATTTCAGCACCTTTGCTGGATTTGCTGCAATCCAACCCGTCATGGGCCTTTGGATGTTTTTAGTTAAAGTTAAAGTTTTACCGTATTTTTTAATTTTTATTTCTGTTATTGCTGAAAGTATTTGTTCTATTTTCATGTTTTTCTTTAAGTAACAAGTAGATGCTTGGGCTATTGTAAATACATTCTGTTGAAAAGTTTACCAGTGAATGTTGCATTGGTAAAAGCGGGATAGGACTTATATTAAAGTCTACTCGTGAATCAATTCACTATGGGTTAGGTCCATTCTTGGACGTAAGACAGAAGAAATCTTATACACTCACGTTCTAATGATATTAGGACGGGCTTTTTTTTTACGTCATGACGCAGTGCACGTACGTCCCTCCCCCGAGGGTATAAACACCTGCGCTGCTCATGGGCGTCATTCGTTTTCTTCTTCTGCGTTAGACAGACAAGCTTGAATCATCACGAGAAAGACCAAACTCCTAAAAATATCTCAAAGAGGATGAGTGACACTGGTAAGTTGCTCGGTACCACGAGGTGGAATTTGCGTTTTTCGCTAGTGTTTTTAAGCTACACTCACGAAGAAAATATACTAAAAAAGGATATTGCTGTTTGTCTCCGTGTTCGACCGGACCAAATAGCTGCGCTAGAAGCAGCTAACACTTCAGTTAAACACGTGTAGCTTGCTAGAAGCAGCTAACACTAAACGCTAGCCCAGTTTGTAACAAGCTAGCGTTAGTATCCCTTGTCGAGGCTTAATAAACCCACAAATCTCTCCTTTTTCCCCGTAGGAAATGGCGGAAGGGACAGCAGCGAGGTCCAAGGCGGAGGCCCGTCGCTATCGGCGAGGGGCCGTACCCCTACCCCAAAAGCTATGCCGCACAGAACACTGCGGTAACTTGATGTCAGGGATGGACCGGCACACCACGTGCCTTTATTGCCTGGGGCTCGACCACGCCAACGAGGCGGTGAGCCTCCCAGGGAAATGCCCCATGTGCATGGAGACTTCTCACCACATGAAGCAGCGACGCCGTAGGCGAGCCCGCCAGTATTTCTTGTCTACAATAGACGACCTCCTCTACGAGGAAGGGGACTACGATGAGGAGGAGGAGGAGTACGAACCCCCGCCGCCGGGTCCGACCGTCCACCCGGACGTTTACTCCAAACTGGGGGCTAGGCCGCGTACCAACAGCCGCGGCGCCTCCACGAGCGCGGCTGCTCCCCCCACGACCCAAGCGGTCACCTTCGCAGGCACAGCGGCAGTGCTGGGCGAACTCCCTTGGCCTCCCCCCCCCTCTGCCACAGAGGGCCGCTCCTGGAGCGGACTGATGGACGAGCAGAGCCTCGTCGATGACCAGGGAGGCTACGGCTACGAAGGTGAGGAGGACCATTTCGATTGGGACGGATACGCTCAGCCGTACGAGACGGAGCAGGCCGAGAACGCCCCCGTCCCGTACGACAATGATGACGCCGTGGCCGTACTGATGGAAATAGCGCAAGGTCTCCCGCTCGCCGCAGCCCAGGCGGCCCCGATGGCGGTCGCTGATGCTGCAGCGGCGCCCGTCGAAGCAGCCCCGGTACCCGACCTACTCCCCCGGGATGAGACGGAGCTGCTCGCGATTTACATGAAAGCGGCGCTCAGATGCGGACGACCATGGCCAGCTCCAGCCGCGTCCACTAACCCAGCTCAGGCTCTTCTATGGCAAGGCGTGAAGGCGGTCGCCGCCAAAACGCCAGAAAAACACCTACTACCCTACGCGGAGGGGGTGAAATTCCTCACCCTCACGTGGGCGCGCCCAAACGCAGCTGATCCACCAAAGAACAGAGCCGCCTTTTCAGTCGACACAGCAGACCCCAAGGTGGCGGGACTGGACGGCATACCAGAGGTCGACCGTCTGCTGGCGGGATATCTAGTCAATCCTACCCGACCACAGTACTGCCCCGTGGGAAAAGACCCCGTTTTTCCAGACCAGAAGGACAGAGCGGCCTCAGCCTCGATCAGCTAAGGCCTTGAACGCCGAAGCGCTCCTACAGGGCTCTCTCACTGTGCTGCTGGAGCTGGCAGGAGACGCCCCCACAGCTGAGCAGCAGGCCGAGATAAGACGTCTGAATGACGAGACAAAACTTTTGACCAGGAACGCCGTCGAGTCCCTGGGCCGAGCCATGACGCTGTGCTTCATGCAGGAGCGCACGCGATGGGCGGACGTTTTTCCCACGACCGGGACACTCGGTGCCACTATCTTGGATCGGCCGGTAGCGCCGGTCAATAGCGCTACTCCAAGAGTTTTTAACAACCCCACGGACCTGTTCCAGGGAGCCTTAACAGAACTCATTGCTGCCGGGGAGGACAGCAAGAGGAACGCAGAAGGGCTGCGTCACCTGCAAGGCCAAGACCCACCCAGACGCGCCGCTCCTCCACACCGTCCACCAACGGGAGGATCAACCCGTCCACCGGCTGAGCGAGGCCACTCGAGGATGCCGTGGAGGCCCCGAGCGGAGCGGGGACAGCCCCGCGGTCAGCCCACAGATAGAGCGGCAGCCGGCCGTGCTCGCAGCCAGCAGCGAGAATATATTCCTCGGGGAGCTCCCCGTGGAAGAGGCTCCTACCGCGGACGGGGACGCGGACGCGCCAGATAACATGAGGAAATAATTTTTGGGGGGGACCAGAGAACCGTTCCCCCCATGCCCGAAGGTTCGAGCCTGGCTCTATGTGTAAAGGCCACGGGCCCCACGTCGGAGCCAGAGTAGAAAAGAGCGAGAATAGTGAACACGAACACTGTGAACATTCCGCATATTGTTCTTGCTGCTATTGTTCTAAAAAATACAAATGCACTTTCGTACAAGAAACGTTCAACGATTGTACAACACTGTTTCGTAGTACAACACTGTTTCGTAATAAAAAAGCCTTTGATTACATCAACGCCTCATATATTACCACAAAACAAAATGAAACAACAAAATCGAACCCATACGGGCATTATGAGCTCACCGCAACGAGAGTCGCTAGGCCTCTCGACAGCGGTGGGACAGTGCTTAGGCACGGGCAATATGAGCCCACCGTGCAGAGAGGTTTTAAGCCTCTCGACAGCGGTGGGACGGTGCTGTGGCACGGGCAATATGAGCCCACTGCAGAGAGAACCACTAGGCTTCTCGACAGCGGTGGGACGGTGCTTAGGCACAAACATTACGAGTCCGCTACGGAGAGGGCCATTAAGCCTCTCAGCAGCGGCGAGGCGGAGCTCCGGCCCTGTAGCAAGCATCAAGCTAGCTACGGGCTGGAAACGCCACAGCCACAAACTCTCCTCGCCAGCCCGATTAGGCAAGGAGAGAATCTCACCACAGGAGTACCGCGTCCGTTACGTCCCCAAACCACTAGAGAGTGCTGTCACTCCACGAATGTCACAGCCCATACTAGAGAATCCTCTAACACAATGCTTCCATCAATGGGAGCAGTGGCGGAAACTCCGTGGGTTCAGAGGCGCGACTGAACCCCCTGGCATTTTGGCAAAGGCGCGACTGAACCCACTGAAAAAGAAAACTTTCCTCGTACTTTAAATGGTACGTCAATAAGCGACCGCCACAAAGCGACTGCTTTACTGTTTATCATTGATCATGTTGAAATGTTGCTGAAACAATTTAATGTGTTCTTCGTTGTGAACTGAAACACTGTGTTCATTAACAAACTGTAATTTAAGTACCAACCGAAAAAACAAACTCGTTTTTTTCCACCGCTGGGGGGGGGGGGGGGGGGGGGGGGGGGCGTGGCTGCATGAACCCCCTGCCGTTATAAGAACCTTCCGCCACTGAATGGGAGCAGTGCGGTGCGTCCCCTTGGGTGTTACGCACAGTGAAGACGGGGTACAAACTACAGTTTGCACAGCCGCCTCCCAAGTTTGGGAAAATAATTCTCTCTCAAGTAAGGGGACAGGCAGCAGAAGTACTTCGGACAGAAATTCTCGAATTACTAGCCAAGAGGGCTGTCAGAGAGGTCCCTCTAGACCAACAAAACGACGGTTTCTACAGCCGCTATTTTCTGGTCAAGAAGAAGGGGGGGGGGCTACGACCAATACTGGATCTCAGAGCCCTCAACAAATATCTCAGAATTTTCAAATTCAAAATGCTGACGGCGACAACTCTACTACGTTCTCTGCGCCAGGGCGACTGGTACACCAGTATCGATCTCAAAGATGCCTATTTCCATATCCCAATTTATCCTCCACACAGGAAATTCCTGCGTTTTGGATTCGAAGGGAAGATATACGAATATATGGTTCTCCCATTCGGGATGTCACTATCCCCCAGGGTATTCGTGAAATGTACTCAAGCGGCACTAGCACCTCTGTGTCACCAAGGAGCCCGCATTGTCTCTTACATAGACGATCTCCTGCTGTGCGCAAGTTCACCAGCGGAAGCGCTGATCTGCACGAAAATTGTGATGAATCAGTTGTCCTCCCTGGGCTTTACTATAAATCATGCAAAAAGCACGATGACGCCTACCCAATCGATAGATTACATAGGCATAGCACTGAACTCCCTCTCTTTCTCAGCCAGACTGAGCCAGGAGAGGGTAGAATCGTTTCTCAAATGCATGGCGCTATTCAAAATAGGACACAGGGTGCCGTTCAGCCTGTGTCTGCGGATGGCAGGACTCATGGCGTCTGCCATCTCGCTAATAAGTTTAGGCAGGCTATATATGAGACCGTTCCAAGAATGGATGCGGTCTCTACGTATCCCTACCAGCCGCCGACATCAGAAAGTCAGAGTGACGGCGGGGTGCGTTCAGGCTCTCAAATGGTGGGAAAACAGAGCCACGCTCACAGAGGGCGTCCCTATGGGGATAATCACATCCAGGAAAGTGGTTACGACGGACGCCAGCATGTCAGGATGGGGCGCCACGTTAGACGGTATGGCGACCAGAGGAGTGTGGGAGGGTGCTCTGAGGAACGCCCACATCAATTACCTGGAATTGATGGCAGTACTACTAGCACTGCATCAATTCGAACCATTCATTCATGGTCGCCACGTCCTAGTGAGGACAGACAATACTACTACGATGTGTTACATCAACAAACAGGGCGGACTCAAGTCCAAGGCCCTGCATCTACTAGCCCACAGGCTGATCATGTGGTGCGACACACACCTCCTCTCAATCAGAGCATGTCACGTACCGGGGCTCCTGAATGCAGGAGCAGATCTGCTATCCAGGGGCCAGCTCCGCTACGCGGACTGGTCTCTCCACCCAGAGGTGGCAGACCAGTTATGGGACAGGTTCGGCAGGGCCAAAGTGGACCTGTTTGCAGCAGCAGGGAACACGAAGTGTCGTCTGTTCTTCTCCATCAAGGGGAGCTCCTCACTGGGGCTAGATGCACTAGCTCACGAGTGGCCCCGGGACCTGCTCTATGCCTTCCCTCCCCTGTCACTGATACGACCCACCCTGGACAGGGTGAGGACTCAGGGCCTGCAGGTGGTTCTCATAGCCCCAGCCTGGGGGTCATGGAGGTCAGAGATAGCCTCCCTCCTATACGACCAGGCGTGGCAGCTTCCGCTACGGAAAGATCTGCTCACACAGGCAGGGTACGAGATATTTCACCCTTGCCCTCAGACCCTAGATCTATGGGCCTGGCCCGTGAGAGGCTAAATTTAAGCGCTGAGGGTTTACCCCCGAATGTGATAGCCACAATTCAGGGGGCTAGGGCCAGATCCACTAGGAAACAGTACGATGTTGCCTGGAAAGTTTTCGAGCGTTGGTGCGCAGGGAGACTAGGCCAAGAATTACCATTCCAGGCCTCAGTGAGAACGGTTCTGACCTTCCTACAAGGACTACTGGATGATGGGAAATCCCAATCCTCAATCAAGGTTAATCTGGCAGCTATTTCAGCATGTCATATTGGTGTGGGGGATAAAGTCCTGAGCGAACACCCACTCATACGACAGTATATGAGAGGGGTTAGGAAGGCCCGTCCGGTTACCAGGTCTATGGTTCCTCCTTGGGACCTATCATTGGTACTAGACGCCCTGACAAAGGCGCCTTTCGAACCACTGGAATCAGTTGAATGGAAATTTCTGACCCTTAAGACCGTTCTTCTTTTGGCTCTCACTACAGCTAAGAGAGTTAGTGATATGCAGGCGCTCTCAGTGAGTCCTGACTGCACTATCTTTAGTGAAGATAGAATGCGGGTCACAATAAAACCAAATCCGGCCTTCATACCCAAGAATTCAAGCCTGGCTAGTGTTCCGGTGGATCTAAGGTCTTTTCACCCACCTCCATTTAGAGTGGAGGAGGATGGGAGGTTGCACTGTCTATGCCCAGTACGAGCCCTACGGACGTACATGAATAGAGTGGCTCAATTCAGGAAGAGTAGCCAGCTGTTTGTGGCTTGGGGGGCCAGTGCGAAGGGAAAACCAGTCACTAAGGTACGGTTGTCCCAATGGATCGTGGAGGCCATACAGATAGCTTACTCCATGTCTGGGGTGGTGCCACCGGTGGGGTTGAGGGCACACTCCACTAGAAGTATCTCGGCATCCTGGGCACTCTATAAAGGTATTTCGATACAGGATGTCTGCACGGCGGCAAGTTGGTCATCGCCTTCGACCTTCGCCAGGTTCTACAACCTGGATGTGACATATAGAGTTAATAGATATAATGTGTATATGTACATAAATGGACATAGACATATATGGTTGTGTATAAATACATATGTATGTGCCTGTATAGGCACATAGGGCCTGATTCTTCAACGCGTTTACGCTGATATAATGACGTGAAGCTAGCGGAAAGGCATTTACGTGGATTTCCCACATTAATTTGGAATTCATGGAAATGGCCGTGAACTTGACGCTCACGTAGGTTGGTCGGAAACTCCGTAAAATCCCACGGGACCTCTTTAGGTGGCGGACGAATTTACGGATATATTCAGAAGGCTTTAGTCTTCATGCTGAATCAATAAATAGTTCCCAAATCGCAGATAAAATATGTAGGCATGTGTCCCGACCCTAACATTGTTCAGCACATAAAAAAATGATATATAAAAGCCGAGTGCACTTGCACTTGTATGCCTATGCATGCATTCTAGAGTCAAGTCCCATAAGGAAACTGCCCCTGCAAGCGACACCTTTTTATTTATTTATTAGGATATTTCTATAGCATGCGCGATTGCGCTGCTCACTTGACAGCCTTCTCTAGGCTACTCGCAGTGCGTTGTGAGCTTGTAGATCGGCTCCCGTGGACTCGCGCTGCATGTTAAAAAACAAACTCACAATTATAATAAGAACATAGGCCTACACTTATCTGCATTCTGCACTGTACGAATCCAACGTTGTTTAGTGTGTGTTAGTGTTGTTTAGTGAGTCAGTTCTCTGACTGTCGGTGTGTGTGTGTGTGTGTGTGTGTGTGTGTGTGTGTGTGTGTGGGGGGGGGGGCGGACAGCAGCATGCGGCCGCTGAACCGAGTCCAATCTGGGTGAAATTTACATTGGAAAATTAATATAACGGCGCGGTGAGCCCGGCAAGGACAGAACACGGCCTGGCCCGACTGTTATATGGTCTATCTATGGCATTCTATGGTTCACAGACTGACAGACATGCCGGTCTGACAGACAGACAGCAGTCACGACGAGGGCTATAAATCCACAGCGTGCAATTTGGCCAGTCAGTTTTAAGCCAGCTCACCTTAATTAATTATAATATGGGCAACGTTGTAGCTGTGTAGGCTATATGCTGTAGGCTACTACATTGATCTCATCATGAGTTTGCCGTGTCCCGCGAATCATTTTAATATGACGACATCATGAAATTAATTTACATCTGATACATCGGATATCTATTTTACTTCTGCAGGCGAGTGTTGTTTCTTTTTTTATAACCCTCAGGTGCATTCATCAGTAGCCTATAAGGGCTTATCATTGCCGAGTTGTAATATAGCATTTGGTCGTGTGGTGAACAGTACAAATTAATATCATGTATTGATATTGATCACATGCATGGATGCCACACACAGAATAGTTTAACTCACTGGATAAACTCACTGGATTATAATTTCTTAAATTCTTCAGACAAGAGGATCCCAATTATTCACTTATGAATGTATATATGCTTGTACTGTTCTTTATCGCGCAAGCCATGCCCCCCTCCCTCTCTCCCCTCTCTCTCTCTCTCTCTCTCTCTCTCTCTCTCTCTCTCAAAAGACGACTTTTGCATTGACATATATCCGATATTTTAAATATCGGATAGCCTATATTTTACCTCTGACTGCAAAGGTGTGAGTGCAGCACCCGCCTTGGTCCCGAACTTAATTAAATAAATTATAATGATATTGCTTCAGCAGCGGAGCACGCACCGTTGTGGACATTTTAATAGAGTGCGGGCTATATTCATGCATTGACCGCGGCTGTGAAGCCGCATAGTCTGCGGCTGCAAAGCCTTTTTTCTTTTTTTGACAGACCAAACTGCTGTCTGCTGAGTCATGCTTGAAGCCTTTTATGGTGCGATATGGGGCGTGGATCAATGCAAATGAGGTTGTCGGGTGCTTTTCCGATCACTTTGCACCCACTGCATTCAGTATGACATACACCTGCGATACGCCAGCGCACCTGTGGTACACACCGCTCTCTGAATAACACGTCATCTCAACGTAGCTTGATCGGACGGATAAATACGATATCTGTTTCCGCCACAGTGTAACGGTGGCGTATTTCTTTTTAATGAATCAGGCCCATAGAGTTAATAGATATAATGTGTATATGTACATAAATAGACATATACATATATGGTTATGTATGAATACATAAATAGTACAATAGTCGACCTAGCTCCATATACTCTGTAGTCTTTATATTAACAGCTAGGATAAAGGGCCAAGGATTTATAGATGGTTGCAACTATCTATGAGTCGGGCCTCAGAGCACATAAGATGACATGCTTCATCAGCTCCTTACGACTAGGATAAGGGACCGTGTGGACCGGGGGTCCATTTCGGTCCCGCCTCTTATAAGTCATTAGGTCTGTGACCTTTTGACCTCAACATTGTTGTCTCATAAGGGATGTGGCCATCACACAGGTGATGTCACAGCCCAGGGGGGACACATGAGGATGGGTATGTTTTCTCGGTGATTTGAAGGGAGTTCATTAGGTCTCCCATAGTGAATTGATTCACGAGTAGACTTTAATATAACTGAAGGTTATGCAATAACCATGGTTATATAAAGGATATGAGTGAATCAATTCACCAAATTGCCCTTCTAGCTTGTTAACGGCAGAAGGAGAAAGTATTACCGAATGACGCCCATGAGCAGCGCAGGTGTTTATACCCTCGGGGGAGGGACGTACGTGCACTGCGTCATGACGTAAAAAAAAAAGCCCGTCCTAATATCATTAGAACGAGTGTATAAGATTTCTTCTGTCTTACGTCCAAGAATGGACCTAACCCATAGTGAATTGATTCACTCATATCCTTTATATAACCATGGTTATTGCATAACCTTCAGTTTAATACGTTTCATACTTCATCCTACTCCTTTTCGGACATTATTGTTTATTTTGTTGTTGTTTTAATGGATTTGTTTTCAAATTATGTTCGAAATAAACTTGTTAATTAATTCAAACTCATGATGACGCCCAAACGTGTCGCAACACAGCCCTTGGGTAGGCTACCTTGCCTGATGCCTTAACGCTGATTACAATCTACTCTAGACATGGCAATGCCCAGCCAGCCTCTGATTGGCCTACCGACACTTCTTCCGTGGCGGGAAATAATAAAAGTACGGTATAATACAAGATAGTCTAATTATAGTAAACTAATACTATTCTACTAAAAAGGATAAAGATCAAGGGAAAAGAGACCTTTTTACAGTACAATGGTGTTTCAAGTTAACACATACAAATACATTACAGATTAATACTAATAATCAACACTTTATTTAGAACACAACACCCAAATCATATTATGGTGTACATGTTGAATCAATTATTCAACCAAAGCAAATGGCATAAACAATATTTGCGTCTTCTACAAAAATAAAAGTTTCAAGTTACAAGGCTTCATTCTGGAGCGTCATCTGTCGCGCCGTACCAAGCTGTCATTCTCTTGTATTATACCGTACTTGTATTTCCCACCACGGAGTAACCTCACGTCAGATTATCCACCATAGCTATCCACCTCGGAGGAAAGTCTGATAAGGCCGGCAGCGTCGGTAGGCTAATCAGAGGCAGGCGAGGCGTTACCATGTCTAGAGACGGACGTAGATTGTAATCAGGCAATACTGTGCTAATAATACTGTGCAAGTAATGACCAAGGAACCGCCTATCGGTATGAGCCTCCATATGCTCCTCCAGAAGGCCCGCGCTTAGGCCCTCATTTATCAATCGAGTGTAAAATCTGCCACAGATTCGAGTGCAGGTTTCGTAGTACACCCACATCGCCACGACATTTATAAAGTGATCGCAAACAGCTGATCCTTCCTTAATTTCGTCCTGACGTTAATAAATGTGACGGCTGAAATCAATCTGGCACGCCCTATAAAGCCGCGCCCTCGGTTTTGCAGCAATGGCAGAACGGAAGACGGCAAAGAAGAGGAACTATTCTGAGGCGGAGATCGATGTCCTCACCATTGAGGTCGATACGAACCGAAAAATTCTATTCGCCGGGGCCAACAGTGGTGTCGGGAATGATGTTAAAACAAAGGTGTGGAGTCGCATCACCAACCGGGTGAACAGTGTCTCCCAGGTCGAGCGAACAAGAGCCGAGGTTTGTTTGACATGCTTGAATATACTTGAATATACTTGAATATTATATAGATTTGAATAATAAATATACATGTGATATCCTAGCTTTGGAAAAGCGCTAATTTATACCGTTCATTAGGTCAAGAAGAAGTGGTCTGATCTGAAGATGTGGACTAAAAAGAAAGCATCCCAGCTCCGTCAGGCTCAGCTGCTGACTGGTGGTGGTCAGGTATGTTATATGACATTGTTTATTGTTTACTTGAGACAAAATTAACGTGTTGATTAACCCTCTAACACCCGCATTCATTTCTACTTGCAAAAAATTGATTTCAACCTTACTACTACTTTGTACTACTAGAACTGACACAAAAAAATATGTTAAAAAAAATTAAAAAATAAAGTTTGGTGAAAATTTTATAATAATTATATAATAATTATATAATATCCTTATTAAATAATATAATAATTATATAATAATATAATAAATTAAAAATTTACATTTGGGGGATATCTTTCACAATAATGAATAAAACATGTTCTAGACATTCTAATGATCACAAAAAAAACATATTACAATTATTTTACCTACTTTTAATTAGGGTAAAGGTCAAAAGTCTTAGGTTAAAAAAAATTCAAAATCGCACAGAGTCCAGACATTTTTTTTTTGTGTGAATTTCAGCCTCTGTGGGGGGTGTTTATATGCAAATATCATGACCAATGGCATTGAAATGGCATTGCAATGAACATCACTGATGACGTTTAGGTGAAAAAAGAACAGAAAAAAAAAAAATAGTAATTACTTAAATTAAATTTGTTGCTAAAAAGCAACTCTGGGTGCTAGAGGGTTAAATGTAATTGCTTAACCCATTCTGACCTGAGATCAGATTCATACGAGGTTTCCACTGGACACACACTGGTCTGATGAACCCATTCTGACCTGAGATCAGATTCTAAAAATGTCAGTCGTTCTTCGAATCTTTCAAAAATAGCAGACCTACAAGCTCGTATCGCGCCACTCGGTGGCGCGATATGAGCTTGTAGATCTGCTATTTTTCAATAGGTAAAGCATAACATGATGCTAACACCAAAATGGGTGCCCGGTCAGAATGGGTTAAACATCGAGAGCTTAATTTATTTCCATTGTGATCCTCTGACCAGACTGATCCAGACCTTCCAGACCTCACAGAGGTGGAAAAAAAAATAATTTCGATTATTGGCTCGGAGTCAATTGACGGACTGGAGGTGCCCGGCGGCGACACGGCCTTGTCCGATGAACGTAAGTAAACTAAACTAAACTAAACTAGGTAGCCTGCCTATATCATATACCAGTAACCAAAACCTATCATTGGACCATATAGGAAATGAGTACAATATTCACACATTCAAATACGAGTTGAAATATTTATTTATTAGGCCTTTACAATGTCATTTCAGATCAGGCTGGCTGCAGCGGTGAGCCACCAGCTCACAGCAGCGGTGGGGGATCCTCCCGAGCCTACAACCCTCCAGAGCCTGCAGCCAGCAGTGCGGGAGGGGGGGCGCACGGTGGCAGAGTGCGTCCGTCCTCTCCAGCGCGGCACAACCCTCCAGAGCCTGCAGCCAGCAGTGCGGGAGGGGGGGGGGGCGCACGGTGGCAGAGTGTGTCCGTCCTCTCCAGCGCGGCACAACCCTCCAGAGCCTGCAGCCAGCAGTGCGGGAGGGGGGGCGCACGGTGGCAGAGTGCGTCCGTCCTCTCCAGCGCGGCACAACCCTCCAGAGCCTGCAGCCAGCAGTGCGGGAGGGGGGGCGCACGGTGGCAGAGTGCGTCCGTCCTCTCCAGCGCACCATGCACCAGAGCCAGCCAGCAGTGCGGGAGGGGGGGCTCGCGGTGAGAGCGCGCGCCCTTCCGCTGTTCCTGCAGGTCCCCCACGCCAGGCTCGGGAACAAGCGCTGGTGCTGAACGAAGCGGTCCTGGCCGGGCAGCGGGACATTGTCCAGGCCCTGAGGGACATAAATACTTCTATTATGAATCTCACAGAGAGTGTGGATCGAGGAGGCAGGCAACTGCAGAATAAATGAATAAAAAATTGTGAGTAAACATTGTGCAAAGGTCTTTTTTGCTATATGCCTTGATTTTACATCGAGCTTTATAAGTGCCCATATTTCAATTCGTTGCCTTTGCTGTTATATGCAAATGTTTTTAAACCCTCTTTGAATGAAGTGAGAAAAAAAGTGCATTTTAACATGTGTAACGTATCTGGGCCAATTCCAAACTGTATACTTTACTTACTTGTTTAGAACCGCCTTATGAGGTCCTCTCGTCTCTGTCTAGCCCTCTGGTATGGGTTTTCCGGTGGGGGGTCCATGGGCATCGGCTCTTCTGGTGGGAGAATAAGGTCTTGATCCAGGGGCACGCCATTGGCCAGGGCACTATTGTGCAACACCGCACATGCCAATATGATGTTGCATGCCTTCACTGGCTTGTACAATAACGTGCCCCCATTGCTGCTCAAGCAAATCCACCTGCTTTTGATACAAACGAATGCAGGAAAAGTAAATATACAAATAATAAATTATGTCAGAAAATAAAGAGCTAGGCTACTACACATGTGACCAAAAGCATCTCACCCTTCAACAGGCCAATGCAGCGTTCTACTGTCCCACGGGTTTTAATATGCGCAGCTTGGAAACTGCGCTCCTGGGCAGTAGCTGGATCTTGCAATGGCGTGACTAAATAGTCAGCCATTGCATAGCCTTTGTCACCTAGAACACAAGTCCCACCGAAAATTTAGTAAATGTAATACATTACAATACATTCGATATTTAACACAGCCTATACTCACCCACGAGGTAGCTCCTGCCGCGTAATGCACCAGCCTCTAGTTGTATTCCTATATTTCCGTTGCGGAAAATAAAGGAGTCATGAGACCCCCCTGGCCACCGGGCTACCACGTTGAGGAGGGATAGGTTGGCATCACAGATCACCTGCACATTGATGGAATGGTAGTTTTTTCGATTGATGTATGAATAATCATTATCCGAGGGTGGTTTAATACGCACATGAGTACAATCAATCGCGCCAACCACATTCGGAAGACCAGCAATCTCATAAAAATCTCTCTTAATCACGGTTTGCTGGTCGTCAACGAATGGGAACCGAATGTACTCCTCAGTGAGGGATTTAATAGCCTCCAACACTGAGGGCATCATTCGGCTGATGGAGGGCTGTGAGATGCCAGACCTATCCCCGATCTCACGTTGGAATGTCCCGGTGGCCAGGCACCCCAATGTCGACAGAACCTGTACGTGGACAGGTATGGCGCGTGAGCGCCTGGTTCGCCTCCTCAACAGGGGATCAAGCCTGTTGACTAGGTCAATCAGTACATGCCTTGGGAGACGGAATCGACTCATGAGCCAGCCGTCATCCTCTGCCAGGAGGTCAGCCCGGTTTCTGAAGACCCGTTGGGCCCTGAGTCGTTCTCTGGGCTCATCCTCCTCCTCCTCCTCTTCTGCTGCTGCTGCATTAGCGTCCTCTAACAGAGCCAGGTATGCCATTGTTGAGATCAGATGACTGGCAAGGCTCATTTAAATAGGTGCGTGAATCTACATTCATGTTTGTAATTGGTCGTTTCTAATGCTTGTGATTATTGTCACCTGGCTGATGCGGGGGTGCATGGCTTTAGGCCTACAACACGCTATAGTTTATTTTCTATTATTTAGATTATTATTATTATTATTATTATTATTTAGATTATTATTATTATTATTATTATTATTATTATTATTATTATTTAGATTATTATTGTAATCCATGGTTAATCTATTCTATACTGATTCAAACGTGGAAATGAGACACGGAGACAGGAATTCCATTCAACTTTTTTTTAATAGTTGTTATCCTTATTATTTCTACATTTGTCTATGTTTATAAGCAGTCAGCAGTTCAGACAATGCTGCTCCGCTTGTGTAAGAGAGAAAAACAGCCAAGGAAAATGCGTACGCCAGCTGAGGAGCAGACGTGGATTTTGAACGTTGTCACGTTCAATTTCAAGCTTTGCCGGAAATGGTAAATGTCAAAAATGTCGGCAATTTCGGCGTGCACCCATATTTTGGCGTACGCACAGTTGATAAATGAGGGCCTTAAAGTGGTTTTGATTGATCCTGTTACATCCTCTGACCAGGAGAGGAAAAAAACAGTGTTTGTGTTGACTCGTTGACTCTTCACCGACACACACACACACACACACACACACACACACACAGGTGTAAAGAAGTCCTAATAAATGTTTTTGAAACAAAACAAAAAAAAACAAAAAAAGAAGTTTGATGTCGGGGTTTTGTGGCAACTTCAACTGTGAGGCTGATGAAGGACCTTGGCATCAGCGGACAAGTCCTACGTTGGGTCATCAAGGAGCTATCCAGACTGGCAGAGCGGAGTAGCCAGTGGCTCTGGCTGAAAAGGAAAGACCCTAGCTGGTCTCCCAAATAAGCAGGCTGGGCAGATGCAGAGGGGGGTGCTTCTGGGGCACCAGCATGCACTGCTGAGCCTACTGGAGACGTCGTGGGGTTAAATCAGCGAAACGTTGGTGAAAGTAGGACCCCACTTGACAACCCCTGTGAAGTTAACTACTGCTACTGAAACTATAGCGATTGGAAATATTAACTCATTAGGAAACTGTCACGTGAAAAAAATCAACATTGACTTTCATAAAAATGGAACAAGGACAATAGAAGTGTTTTTCTCAAAGGCCCTCAGTGCCAAGAAAATGTTTTGACATGTTTAGTCTTTACACTCGATAGCGGATTGGCGGTCATGGCTAACCTATATGATTGACCATTCGACTCCCAGTGAAGCGAGGCCTCAAAAATCTCCCATACACCTTGTGTCACGTCCTGTCCTAGGACGTACCATACCTGGACCGCCGTCCTTATGTTTGCCCTTCCTTCTCTGTGTGTTTTCCCCGCACCCCTGTTAGACTGACTCCTGTTTACTCGGCTGCGGACAATATAGCCATCAAGGCGGGTGGTATTTATGTGTTGCTCCTGTGCTATTCTGTGTTCAGTCTTAATTGTTTCCATGACACGTCGCGTTTGTTTTGTATCCTGTGTTTGTTAGCCCTGTGAGGCACTCCGTCGAATCCTGTGATTCCGTTGTTTAAGTTTAATAAAGCCCAGTTCCAGTGCTCCTGCATTCTTCCTACACCGTGATACCTTGTTAGAGATTTTTTTGGAACGCTCCCTATGTCTCTTCATGTATCGTTTTGCCGCGGTGCCATGTCATTATTCCGACCTCCCAATATTCCGACCAACTATAACAAACTATTCATTTGTGCGTTGGTGTCATTATCAGCGGTCCGGGGTGCCATCGTAGTGAAGATGAATATTCTGTGACTACTTAATAAGTAAGTCAATATGAAAAGAGCCTGCCTGCAGGCACCTCAGGGCTGTTTTGGTTAAATGTTCTTGGCACTGAATGAATGCAGCAGTGGCCCCTGTAGGCCATCACATAGAAAGCAGGTATCAGACAATGTTTCAAAGCTCAAGTCATGTGTGGAATCATCTCTTTGCAACATAATAAACTGCAGGTGAAAAATATACAGTATATACTGTAGGCTACCTTACATTTAACAATTCTTGATTTTAAATTAAACTTCAGGTGGTGCTCGAACCATTTGGTAGAAGAGTTGCTTCCCAAACATAATGTAGGCTGTACCTTTTCTTTTTCAAATTTCAAATTGACGCACTAAGTAAGCTACAAGTTTAACAATAACAATATGGCACTGTTATATATTCCCAAACACAGTCCCCAAACACAATTAGATCTCCCGCTATTATTGTTTTGTCTTGTGCTCTCTCATTGATTACCTCTCATTTAAGCGAAACCTCTCTTCCTCTTTCCACTTTGTTTGTCTGGTTTTAGTTTTGTCTTTCTTTTTTTTGGGGGGGGGGGGGGGGATTTCTGCATTTTCTTTTGTTGTTATTGATTATCTGTGCTCAGTTTTGTCAATTTCTTGAAATGAAAAAGCAAAATAGACAGTGACACTGAGATTTTTTTCTGTGGTTGGGACAAGATTAACATCGTGACATCATGGCTAGGCGGGCAAGGCGGCTGTTCTGGACCCCGGAAATGGACCGGGTCTTTGCGGAGGCCTTAAATATGCCGTATCATAAAATAAAATTGACTGCACACGTCAGACATCATGTTAACATCACCCTTAAAATGGAGTTGACTACCCCACAGGTAAGACAGTAGGTGTCGAGACTCGGTGTCGAGTCGGTCATTTACACGGTACAAGATGGCGGCAGTGGCAGTGGGTGGTTTGGAAGTCTGCAACTGCAACTCATCTGCAAACTTTTTTTGATAACACTGCCCTTAATTCCATCTGCCAGTCTTTTGTGTCATTAACAGGGCTCTTTAGCAAACTACCGCATAACTCTAATTTGAAATGGTGCGGTAAAAGCAAAAGAAAACATAATCTTCTCCAGGCAGGACTATACCTCGGTGTCTGCTGCCTACTTCTGCTGGTGCCTGTTCTAACCACCTACAACTCACCGTGGACTGTGGCTAGAGAGCAACACTGTTTGGAGCACACCTTGGCTCCACCTGGCATTCTACCAGTGATAAAAACAAAACTGACATTTTTTTGGACATGGATATGCTGTCGTCTTTGAACGGGTTCTCAAGGACGGCCGTGCTCAGATCATCGAGTCAACACGCACAACTACTACCAGACGAACGAGCAGCCAAAATGTTTGTATTGCTGTTACTATTAGCCGGGGACGTTCAACTAAACCCTGGACCCTCCTCGCAACAGGGCGGCAATGCAACGAACATCATCCCGCCGGCGCAGTTAACATCTCCAGCGACAGAAACCCTCCACCTGACTGCAACACCATCTTTAACAAACCCACAACTCACCGGAGAGACTGTTGCCCCCGTTGCCGCGGCGTTGGGTGGCGTTTGTCCATTCATAACCGCGATAGACGGGGTCGACTGGCCGACGTGAGGGGTTGTTTGGCAGGAGCACGGACGGGTGATCGATCCATCGTCGCTGGAATCAACGCGCCAGGCCGACAGGAATCCACAGGTGACACAGAGTCTACGGGCTCGTGCAACGACCACCATTATAGTGTGGTACGAGGCGTCAAAAAAACAGCTCCCATAGGATTTTTGTGCTAAAATTGATTTTTTTGCAGATCTTGGTTCTATTCTCCCTTTGCACAATGTAGGAGACGGGACTTCCTGTTTCTATATTACCCATGGCTTCACTTCCGCCCTACCCACAGTACATTGATTTCTACGGACAATATTATTATTTTCTCGTCACTGGTAAAGTACGTTTAAAAATTACTTTTATTTGTATGGTTCATTAATTAACCTTTCGTTTTTATCGGAATTGTTTTATCGTGTGTTTATTTCCAAAGAGAAATGATGTGGATTGTACACTACTAGGCGGTACTAGGCGAATGGCTGTGCACACTGCTAGATTCTAAGGTAAACCTTTTATTATGCTACAATCTGTTTAATAAGCGTTGAGTTAACGTTTGTTAAGTGTTTTTATCAGTGGTGTATTTTAAGCTTTTGGAGCTTTATTTAATGTATAAATAAATATACATCAAAATAAACGTTTACTGTTAGAGCAAGGCACAGTTTGCTGGTTTAATTTGTTTGTGCATATACAGCATATCATCATGAGACATATCAATTAAATTGTGTCATTGTCACCATCACGTTTGTTAGACCTAGACTCGATTGATAATGACAAAGAACACGTTAGCAACATTAGCATCATCATCATGACATTTAGCATCACAGATTAGCTCCGTCTGAAGCCAATCTCTCATATAGCCATTAAACAGTTTACATAATTACAGTACATTCAAGCACAACTCAATACAACAACTGTTAACTGTGAGTGGACGACACCATAAAGCATTACACTTGTTTACCAGAGGGTCCACCGTTTTCAATTCATCATAATGATGAATGATGATGATGATTGTTTATTTATGTTTGTGTCCTGCACACAGTGTGCCAAACCCTCAGCATAACTTTTATAATGTTATGCCAAATATGTTCAGTATGTCTGCTTTTTCCACCACTGCCTGCATCTGATCACAGATAAATGTATTTATCTGTACAAACACTCTGTACTTTATTATTTTTGCATATTATAAGGCCTACATACTCTTATTATTGCATGACAAAAGGTGAAAGTGGGCTATCTACATGCTCACAAGTCACAATGCAATGTGGTCTTGTAGATCTTTTTTTTTTAATTCAAATATTAATAACCCTGTTTCTGTGTGTAGGGACCCACAACCAGGTAGCCTTGATCATCTGACAGATACAGGAGGATAGTGTTGGCAGGTATGTTTTTTGTATCATACCACATCATATGTGTATTGGTCAAGACACTGTACCTAAAGAATGCAGCATTTTTGTGTCTGTGTTTCTCACAAAAGACTGATTCTTTATAAAATCTAATTGTCTATATGCGCCTCGTTTTTTGCTCCAGGATGAAGAAAGGCACTGTAAAGTATATGAAGAGGGCGTGTGGTTCTGCAGAGTTTTGCTCAGTCCCTCTTTGCTCTACATCAGCTTCAGTCTGTTGGCTCAGTTTCCATGCCATCCCAGCTAATGCTGAACTGAGGGCAAGGTGGCTTGTCAACATCAAAAGGGATGACTTCATAGTTACTTCTAAGAGCAGGGTGTGCCGCAGGCATTTCCTCCCCGAAGATGTGGTAACAACTGCAGGTGGATACCATCGTATCCGAAAGGGAGCAGTGCCTGTGCTGTTCCAATGGAATGGCTATGATGTCCGCCAACGTGTCAGTGTTTGGGAGAGGAGAGAGAGACCAGTGGATAACTGCACCGATCAGACTGACGATGATGACCCTGGAGGTGCTGAAGGTAACTGGTCTGATTTACATCTAAACTTAACACCAGACATCCCCCCACCCCAACTGTTTACATATATTTTTGCTACTAGTGCTGATGTAGGGCATAATATTGTATATTATTGTGTGTCTAAATGTCTCTGGATTGAATACACAGGACCACATTTGGAAACAAGTCCTCAGGACATTTTTGGGTTACCAGTTGTATGACTGTACTCGTGCTGTTAGCATTTCTGTCTAATAAAGTATTCATTCAATCAGCAGATCAGACTGTCAGTGACGAGGATGGAGCGGGTGCAATGGAAGTGTCTGACCATGACTACTGCACATCTCCTGAACCTGCCGCAGTTGACCTGGCCTTGAGCGAGAGGGACGAATTGAGAGATGAAAACCTTCAACTGAGGAAGCAACTCGAGGACATGACGATTCAATCTCGGTTTGGGCTGCATAGATTTGAAGGCTCAGACTCACAAATTAAAGTTTTCACAAGGTGAATGTAATATTGCACAAAGCATATCAATTTCATATGAATAACTTCACTAATGTATGATGCTGTAAAGGCCATTAATTGAAACCTTGCTTATGACTGTGTCTTAATGTTTCTTAGATTTGCTATGAGCATTTTTTTGGCAGCAAATTTCTATTTTAGTTTAGTCATAGTCTTTGGAATGAAACTTCATTTAGTTTTAGTCACATTTTAGTCACCTGGAATGTTTGTGTTAGTCTAGTTTTAGTCGACTAAACATAAGATTTTAGTCGACTAAATCTACAGCTGATTTAGTCATCTGAAATGTATTTTGTCAGGCCTTGATGCCGTCGTAATGACTGATTTTACACTTGCTGAAAATAGCCAATCTACAAGCTCATAGCGTGCCACTCGATGGCACGCTACGAGCTTGTAGGTCTGCTATTTTTGAAAAATCGTGAATCTTTGAATATATATTCTTTCATAGCCAACGTTTTTAACTCAAATCTTTGCTTCTGGGGGATTCCTGGAATAACATATTTTCAGATGGGGGTCGGTGTGCATATGTTTGGGGTCCTTATTGAAAAGATTTCCAGCACAGTTTTCTTATCTACAGTTTTGAGAGTCTCTGCAGCAACATGACTTTTCATAGGAAAGTTTCACTTAACTACACACAAGCCTCTCAGAAAAAGCCATAAATATATAAATACAATATCTACAACATACATGTGCTGTTCATGTATATAAGGCTGCCTTTGTTTTTGTAACGGTTATGATTAACATATGCTCCATTCACATTGTACGAGAGTGAAAGGTTGTTTTAACTAACATCTGCTAAATGCCTAAATTGTAATTAAACTTCTGGAAATGAAGCAACCACATTTTTTTAGTTGGAATGTTTTTTCTTTTTTATGTTCACCAGGTCCAACAGCATGATGCTTTAAATGTGCCAATTGTAACAATCCAGGTCTAAAATGGCTTGAATACTAAAATAATGTTAAAACATTTTTAAAAGTCTGCACACTGGGTCATGCTCCAAAGGTTAAAAATGTATTTCTTCCTTTACACCACGAGTAAGACGCGCGAACACGGGAAGCGAACGCACTCAGCTCCATATATGGGCACAAAAGGGGCCAGGTCCACAACAAACAAATCACTGGCCCCTTTTGTGCCCATATATGGAGCTGAGTGGACCTGGCCCCTTTTGTGCCCATATATGGAGCTGAGTGATTGCTGATGCAACACACTCCATATTTGGATAGCGGGACAGACAGACAGACAGACAGACAGACACACACACACACAGACATTATCTGCTAGGTCTCATAGTAAGTGCTCACTGCATTCGCAATCATTGGACGTCACGTGACGTTTCGAGTCTACCAGCTGTTCATCAGACCGGTAGGCTCAAAATGTCACGTCCAATAATGCTCTTAAGGAACCAATACATTTAAGATTTGGAGCATGAGTGCAGACTTTATTCTTTGGATTCTCACCTCAGCCCAGCACCTGTTTTTTAATGAGTGGATGTGCATGCTTTGTTTGGTTCTAAAATAATAATGTTAACATATTTTTACAACATTTGGTATTTGGAAATACAGAAACCCTTTTAGTAGGAATTGTAAAGAAAAACAATATTCTATGAATGCAGCCTTAAAGACATATTAGTGTTTCAATGACTTTGCATTACTGCTAGATCAAGGTTCAAGTTTATTTAGTGTCCCTGAAGGGCAAATTGGGTTGCAGCATAGACAGTACATTAAACAATGAATGAAACAGTACAAACAAACAAACAGTTCACATAGCGGATACCAGAGTACAGAGGTGCACACAACCATTAAAGTGCAGGCGTTTAAAGTGCTATGCGATAGGTCATAAAAGTGCGTGTGCATAGACATAGGCACGAGATAATACAGTAAAAAGTGAAAGTGCTCATCATAAGGTTATATCCTCGATCATGCACTGTAACTGTTAAATAGTAGTAACATCAGCTCTCTAAATTCTTGAAACCGAACCAAATAAAAATAACTAAAAGAAACACGTAATATTTACAAGCGCCATTGTTATCTACAAATAATACGAAGCTCGCGAGGCAGTTCAGTCAGTCAACCTCAAGGGGGTTCATGCCATGCTCAAGGGCACATACTATACTCAAGGGGTTAACATGCTGCATTACTATGTGGGCGTATATGTAAGTGTGTGCAAGTCTCACACGTCATTCGCCGATGCGGCAGTCAGCTGACCAATCAGGCAAGCTACTTAAAGATGGAGTGCCACAATTTTTGTATTTTTCCAGCTTTTTATGTGTCTATGGGGTGACAGTACTTCATTAGACACCCTGGAGTCGTTTTTATGTCCAATGGTGTAATAACTTTGTATTTAGGGTTTCTTCCTGGAGGCTGAACCCTTGACTCACCAACTCACCCTTGACTCACCAACTTAACTAACTGCCTCTCTGACATCAAATGTTGGATGGCTCAAAATTATCTCCAACTGAATGACAGCAAGTTTGAGGTCGTATTATTTGGTCCACCTGATTCCACCACTCATATCCAAAACAATCTCGGCACCCTCTCCACCTCTGTCAAACCCCACGCCAAAAACCTAGGAGTATTTTTTGACTCAGGCTTTAAATTCGATAAACAAATCAATACAATAGTCAAATCCAGTTTCTTTCACCTCCGCTCCATCTCCAAAATCAAACCATTTCTCTCCACGCACGACCTTGAAATAGTCATCCACGCACTAATTTCATCCCGGTTAGATTACTGTAATTCCCTCTACACTGGGATCAGTCAGTCATCCCTGTCCCGTCTACAACTTGTCCAAAATGCAGCAGCCAGACTCCTGACCGGCACCAGAAGGAGAGACCACATCACCCCTGTCCTCGCCTCGCTCCACTGGCTGCCGGTAAAGTTCAGAATTCAGTTCAAAACCCTCCTGTTTGTTTACAAAGCCCTCAATGGGCTGGCCCCCTCCTACATCACTGACCTCCTATCCTATCCCCCCTCTACCAGGACCCTCAGGTCAGCAGATAGAGGTCTCTTAGGGGTTCCGCACTCAAAAAAGAGGCTCAGGGGCGACCGCGCCTTTGCCGTCTCAGCCCACACTCAGTGGAACAGAATTCCCCTTGCGGTTAGGTCTGCGCCCTCCGTTGAGTCTTTTAAATCACAACTTAAAACATTTTTATATTCACAAGCTTTTCCACCACCGACATGATCCTGCACCTTCTCTTTTAGACTATACTGTTCTATTTTTCTGTTGTTTTATTATTGACGTCTTCTACACTGTATTATATTGTATTGTATTGTGTATTGTATTTGTGAAGCACTTTGGTACAATGAGAGTTGTTTTTAAATGTGCTATATAAATAAACTTGATTTGATTTGATTTGATTTGACGGTCAAACGGGCCAATGAAGTAAACACGGATAGTGTGACGTACAAATATTGCACGCACACACGCACCTCCCCCTCTATACATATTTTTTAAATACGACAACCTCTGTGGGCGGAGCTGCCTGCCACATACACGTGTGAACTGAACGGAGCAGCCAGTCAGTTTGCTGCTCTGTGTCTAACTGTGTGGCAGATTTTCAAACAGTCATTTCACACATTACCAGTTCACAGCAGAGCAGACTGTTTTTCGTTAGATTGGAAGCAAGTAAATGTTCACGTCGGGTCCTCAGGATTAATCAAGGAAACCACAACAAACCAGCCTTATAGCCTACCTGTGACAAAGTTTAACGTGAGAGCAGATCAACTTGAAATTGCGTCTCCGTCGTCCTAGTAACGGCTGATGTTCCATTGTGGTCCTACACGGACCCCACACTGCGTAGCTGTCCTCGTCAATGCCAACTTATCAAAACATACCGATCTGATTCTCGTTTGGATTAAGAAGCGTCGGGGAGACGGACGGACACTCACATTGCGTTGTGGTTGCACACCCTTTAGCCCTGTATTTTGTTGTTGTGATTGTTGTTGAGAAACAGGAACACACTCGCCTTCTTCCTGTGACTGTCTATGTACAACAATTCGTTTTATAAATGCAACTATGAGTAAACATGTGTCACATACATTAACTATGCAGCCCATGTAATACGTCAATATAAACGCATCGATGAAATAATAAATACATAACGTAAATAAATGAACGTTTTTTTCTGACGGGGTTCGAACTTTGTCCTCCGTTTGTCGGCATAAAGTTCCCCAGTCATGGAGCGTATGCCTACTACAGTGAGCCATTCTAGCCATGACATTTTGTAATCGTAATTCAAATCATAGGTTATAAAAGCAGCCATCACAACTCAAAACGAACTGCATGGGAACTAGATCAACTTGAAATCTCATTCAGATTCACCGATTTCCAAAACGGCTGTTTAATAAGCCTACAGATTTGTTTTTAACATCACCATCTCACCATCAACACCAATATAAGTTCACCTTATGGTAATTAATGTTATACAGGCCACATAGAAATAGTAAATATATGATGCATGATAGGTTAAAGTAACAATTTCTTTATAACATGACCTATGCCAAAAGCCACATTACACTGACGTGACTTGGTCAGTCAATGTGCTCCAAATTATCAAAGCGAATGGTGCTAATGTTTCTGCAGTTTCACACACAATATTCTGCCCATTTAAAGCGTCAAAATAAACGCATCAACGGATGGATGAATATAAATAAAAGGCTCTCATGGGATTCGAAGTTTTGAACTGTCAGCATCTGTGCACCAGTCAGAAGCATGTGCACCATTCTATACACACTATCTGTTATCAGCACCTTCCAATAGAATAGGGACAATATGGCTATACTGGCATACTCAGTGTTTCAGCTTATGTGATAATGTCACAGTTGTCACTGATGTCAATGACGGAGGCGCGCCGTGTCTGGTGGCCTTGAGCCACGTGAGGCACCGCCGAGCGAGGCGCTAGCCGAGCGAGTCGCCGTGCCGAGCGTTGCGACGGCCACCAGACCCGACTCAGCGCCGTCCGAGTTACGTCCCGATAGGCAGAGAATAGTATATATTAGTAGCCCCTAGTTTCCATGCGCCGACAATAGAGTTGGAAATGACACATTCAGCCAATGAGTATGCCAGTATGGCCATTGGAAGGTGCTGATAACGGACGATCCAATAGCCTACAGAGATCCGCTGATCTCCTAACTAAATAACTCTGTAGGCTACAATTTCTCTAATGTTTTTCATTGCATGTTATAGTGTACTGTTGTACTCTTTAGTGGGGTCTTCTCTATCCTAGCATTGACAATGTGACCATTAAGTCCTATATGTAATTTTGTCACCCCGGTTTGAATGTTATCAGCCTATAATCAAGAATATGTGCATGATCAGGACCTTAATTGGAATAGAGCCAATATGTGATAATCACACATACGATGTGCAACAAACCCATGTTTGCCACCATGGGAATTAAAGTGCAACACAGGTTCATTGTAACTATTGTAACAAAGCATAAAATATAATTTTTTAATTTCATTAATCAACATATACAACATAGTACAACATATTTAAAAAGTTGAACACAATTGACTAGGGGAAGGAGAGAAAAAGAGGGGTGAAGGTGAAACTACCATCCACAGCAAACCACACTTGCACAGTGTTGCCAACTTAGCGGATTTGTCGTCATATTTAGCTTCTTTCCAGACCCCCCTAGCGACTGAATTAGTGAAAAGCTTCTGGCGAGAAATCTAGCTTTTTTCCCCTGGTGAATTGGGGACAAATCGTGTTGACAGGCGCCAGATATGCGCCAGAGGTAAAATCTTTTTTTCTTTTTTCTCAGCCTCAAATCCGCGAAATTGGCAAAACTAAAAGTGGTCGGCGCGTCTGGTCTGGCTCACAGGTCACAGCAGGCTCAGTGGCTTCCTCGGCTCGGTTATGTGCACACTGCACAGACTGTCTACCAGTGCTTCCTCCTTTCTTGCTCTGCCTAGGCGAGTGCGCTCCGGTGCGGTATTTCCGAACGCGCCCCTCGAGCTCGACAGAGCAAGAAAGGAGGAAGCACTGGCAGCTCAGTTTAGTCTGCTAGTAAAAATAAAATACACACTCGGATGCATAAAGTATTAACCTTCTAATTCCTGTATGGATCGGAACAAAATAGCGTTCTAAACATTAGTTGAATTGAGGTATTTTTTTTTTTAAATATTACAATGAGTTTAAACGATGTGTTATCAAATGAAGAGATGATACAAACTAAGTGCACATAAATGACAAATGTTTTTCTGGGCTGGCTACATATTTTCGTTGCTAGGGGCGCCTAAAAGTCGCTAGGGACGCAAAAAAGTCGCTAGGGGCGGCGCGCGCTATGCGCGCGCATATCCCACCCCTAGCGACTTTTAGCTACTTTTCGAGGAGCCACTAGCTACTTCCGTTACTGGAGAGTTGGCAACACTGCACTTGCACAGTGCACTACACAACCAGACACACTGGTGATTAGGAAGATGGGTAAAGAGCCCTCAAGATAGTCCTCCCCCACAGTACAACTGTCCGCTCTTCTCTGAGTACACCAGAAATAACAAGTGAATTAGTAACAATTAACAGCTAATTGGCAGTTGGGTTATCAAAAAGTAAAATACAATACAAAAAATGATCTAATAATTCAAAATAATCTAGAAGCACAGCAAGGAGCTAAGCCTCAACAGTCAAGGTCTGGTACATTGTTACTCAAGACACATTGAAAGAGTAGGCCTACACACACTGAACATTACATGACAGTACACCAGCCTTCAGTTAAGTGCGGTTTTGGCCCTAAAATGGCTTACAAACAAACTTAATTTGGTGCTCAACACTGAGGCCTATGGGGAGGGCACCTTGTTCCCACAGAAGTCAGTGCATAGCAATAGATAGCCAAACAGGAATGACTGACTGGCACCTGGCTTAAGGGGAGGCAGTAATCAGTATCAGTAAATGGTGAATTTTACATTGATTGTTTATTACATTCACAATTTCACACACACATTCACTACACCGATGACAGGCAAGGGCCGCAAGGCACCAACCTGCACATTGGGGGTTCAGTGTCTTGCTCAAAGACACTTTGACACCAACTCTGGGGGAAGCTGGGATCGAACTGGCAACCCTGCGTTCACCATGCGTTTACTCTACCCCTGAGCCATTGCTGCCCAATCAGTGATCACTTACACCTGAGTAATTGGGGTGTGATTAACAAACAGATATAAGGTGGTGCAGAACTATAACACAAAGCGACAAGAGACCAGAGACCAGATAGCATATATAGATAGCGTATAGGGTTAGGGTTAGCATAGTATAGACTAGTAAAGAGTATAGTATAGTATAGAGTATAGTTAGTATAGAGCAGAGTATAGTATAGTATAGAGTATAGTTAGTATAGAGCAGAGTATAGTATAGTATAGAGTATAGTTAGTATAGAGCAGAGTATAGTATAGTATAGAGTATAGTTATATAGGATTAGTTATATATATATTATAGTTATATATCGTATATAGTGTAGATATGGACCCAGAAAGGTACAACAACATCATGGAGTATAAACTCCATGGTGTCATCCCTTCTGCCAGTGCCATAACCCCTCAGGGGAAATTTAATTTCAAGAGGACGGCTGAGCACTATATGCTTAAGGGTATGTATTCTGTTACACTATCAATTCTACATAATATATTTGTCTTATAAAATTAGAAATGTAATGATTAGAATATCAAATATATAAATACAGAATTGACCAACTCTAAGGCCGCAGTCACACCTATCAGACAAGCGTCTTATGGTTGTCTGATGAAAAGCATCAGACAAGACAGCTCCCAATGCATTTCTAATGGGAGTCACGTGGTTTCATCAGACAAACGTGTTTCATGTGTGGGGGGGGGGGGCAAGACACAAGACAGAAAACATTTTGTAGGCGACAAGCTGAAGAACAAGGCGGGACTTCAGACAAGACAAAAAGGGTTGGGTTTACCCGCCAACCAATAGGAGAGAAGGTCCGTTTGTTACGCTGCACTGGGCGGTCTTTTCACACTCTGTTGTTTTTTTTCTGCAGAGTGCACTCAGTGCAGACACGGAAGAGGAAAGAGCCTATGCACTTTCGTAACGAAAATGATTTTATTGTTAAGTAAAGTAGTTTGGTCTGTTCCAGTAAGCAATTCAACAGGAAAATATAATCCCTGCCCGTCGTGGCCGAACAGAAAATTTAAACAAACGTTATAATTCAAGGTGCATGCATTTTATCATTCACTCCTAACCTAGCTCTGGTCTATATAGCCTAATGCTTATATGATTCCCCCCCCTTTTTTTTTCTCTCATTTCTTTTAATAACATTAACATCGAGGTGTCCACTGACAATGCCAAAGCAGTGGCATGCACTCTTCAATCTGTCGTCTCCTCTCCTGAAGTAACGCTGAACGGTCGGACTGCAGATAGGAGAGAGCCGTGCGCCCAGGCGCAACTATAGGCTCCAACTTGGAGACGCATGTCATCTCTTATCCTATATTTCGCCTATAGCCTGCATCGACGTCTGCGTCATGGCTAACAGCTTGAAATGCAGCAAGTCGTGTGTTGTGGTAAAATGGATGCGCTTTATTAAAAAAGAATGGAGTCGTTGCTAACAGAAAATATTAATTTTCCACAATGATGCCATGCTTAGTCTGCGTACCTGGAGGCTATATACATACACACGGAATCAGTGCCAGACTTGGCACCTACTGTGGTAGTGGTACTGATAAAGTGGAGACGCAACACGTTGACACAACCAACAAGCTACTAGCTACTGTGTCCCGCAGCTAACAGCGTAAGGACAACAACAGGCAACACGTGGATCTGTTTCCGCATGTCCTCGCACCGCCCACGCACCGCCCAGATTCCGCAAAGCATTGTGGTCAATTGATGTGACAAACGACAAGACAGATGAAACCATAAAACATTGATAAGACGCTTGTCTGATAGGTGTGACTGGCGCCTAAAACTGTGGTGTTCACATACGCCTGAGTAGATGATCAAATGTCTTAAAGTATCTTGGAAAGCTCTGCTTTACATTTCTCATTCATCTGTACTAGATGGAGTTCTTCTTTACCTCTGCCAGCGCCGCAAGAATGAGGAGAACCATTATGCAAAGGTAAATGTGTTTCATGGTTACTTTTAGTGCTCAAACAATATTGAATTGATCAAAAGAGGAATCTTAAAGGACCACTTCACCACTTTTAAACCTGTCTTCATATAGTGAGGATGAATGCAATTAGGCTATATATAAATCATATGAAGATGGGTTGAAAAGTGGTGAAGTGGTCCTTTCAGTATCTGTCAATCTCATCTCTATATGCTATTTACCTATGCAGGTGGTGTCATCGGCTGCTGAGGCCTCTGCCCTCTTTAGGGAATTCCATGCCAGTGATATCGGTGGTCACTGCGGCGTGGAGAAGACCCATGACGCAGTGATCCGCCGATATTACTGGCCTGGAATGCAGAATGACATCCGCAAATGGGTATGTTGGAAGGGTCAAGTTTCATCCAAATTAATATTCTTTGTACATGCTGGCCAATTTAGGAAAACAATGTCAAATTGAAGCATCAATTTAAATTCATGTGCTTGTAGATCACCTTCACTTACTGTTTGTGCTTGACCAATAAGGCCTGTGATATACATTCATGTTCATATCATTTGATTTAAGATCAAGGAGTGTCCCGAGTGCCAGGTCAAAAGAGGCAACCTCAAGGAGAAGGTCCAATATCAGCCAATCACTGTGAGTGTTCAACTGAATATAGCATGCATCTACATTTGCTGAGATGGGCTACAAACATATGTCTAATTTCTTTATTTTTCAGGTTAAGGAGCCATTTGAACTGGTCGGTATGGACCTAATGAAGCTAAAGACCACAACCAGTGGCAACACCTATATCTGCGTTATGGTAGATTATTTTACCAAGTGGGCAGAGGCATACCCACTGCCAAACAAAAAGGCAGAGGTAAAATAAATCTTTTTTTTTTTCTTTCTTTCTGTATGTCTTTAAATTTCCTGATGAATTTCACTCTACAAAAAAATAAATAATAATAAAAAAAAAAAAAAAAAAAATCCAATTTTCAATCAATCAGGTGGTGACAGACTGCGTCCTGGACTGGGTGTACAAGTTCGGGGCCCCCCAGCGTCTTTTGACAGACCAGGGGACCGAGTTCCGGAACCAGGTACAACACTCAAAGCATTAAAGCAATTTAGCACAAACAATAGATATACATTTAGGTATGTGCCAAATTTGCACATTACGCTATTAGGGCTATTGCACTTATTACACTATTTCACTATTCCACTATTACAGTTTCTATTATTGTGATGGCATCCTAGTGCCTGTGTAAAATCCATTGCTCGCTGTCTGAATACTAAAAATAAAATGGCATCAAAATGTTTATAGCTACTTTACATTTGTATTGGTAAACTATAATTTTTTTCTGTGTATAGTTGGGGAGGGACTCAACCCGTTGATCGGAATGTTAATTGTAGTGTTATGTATTTAAATATTGTGTCAAATGTTACGAATCCCCATTTATTCTTAATGGAAAATGTAATTTAAGGTGAATTATGGGCTGTGCCAAGCTCTGGGCATAAAGCGGAGCTTTTCTGCCCCATACCACCCCCAAACCAATGGGCTGGTCGAAAAAATGAACGGCACTATCCAGAGGTACGTTGCATACTGTCAATTTGTCAGATACACCTCTACAACATGACTGGTGTATATTAAAAAGCGTCTGAATGTCTGCTCTTATGTTATGTGGATATTTTCAGGTCTCTGACAGCGCTGTGCAACCAGCACCCCGCACTGTGGGACAAACATTTAAAAGCCACCATGTTCGCCCTGAGGACAAAAAACAGCTCACTACGAAGTACTCCCCATACTACCTCATGTTTGGCAGGGAGGCCAGGTATCCCTCGGAGGTCCTGGAGGACTATAATGTAAGTGGCTCAATTGCACCAACTCAGTTTAACCTCCTTTATACAAATGTACAATCTACAGTCTCTCAACCATAGAGTATTAAAAGGATAGAGACTAAACTAAC
This sequence comes from Protomyctophum bolini, assembly GCF_963924005.1. NCBI lineage: Eukaryota > Metazoa > Chordata > Actinopteri > Myctophiformes > Myctophidae > Protomyctophum > Protomyctophum bolini. The sequence goes on from NC_137863.1 coordinate 47,636,433, forward strand.
GCGAAGCTCCGCCCCCTCTGCTATTCATGTCAGTGGAAGTTGCTCAGTGGCGTTTTGAAGCACCCGGAAGGCTGCCGGAAGTACCGTCTTTTCGCTGATTCAGCATTTCACCGAGGTGCACTCTGGGTGCACTTCCGCATTTGGACACCAAAATTTGGTGTCCAAATGCGGAAGTGCACCCAGAGTGCACCTCGGCCGTGAACGCCATGTGAACGCGCCTGAAGCCTGAATCCATTCATGAACGCGCTCCGTGTCGACTACGAGCAAAGACAAAAAAGAAAAAACAATACATAGATTTCCGTATGTTTACATAGCGCACAGGCGCTGAACCAGAAACTTGAGAATTCTGACATTATCTAGGGATTTATATCGAAATGTTAGTAAAGACTTAGCAACTAGGTGGTCTATTTTACTTACTATTTTACTATTTAATTACTTACTTTCTAGTGTACTGTAGGCCTACACATGACATGATGGGTGCATTTGGTTCCATTGTACACTGACTTGAATTAGATTAACACTATAAGACATTTACTGTGTATGAATTCATAAATTACAGACTAAATTAAAACCACAATCTTTGAACATCTTCTGTTTTTTAAACTCAGTACCTCACCAGTTGTGTAAAGATGCAACACAATCAACAAACTCAATGTGGGAAAATTATAAAATTACGGTAGTTTAAAAAAAACACCATGTAGTGATCCCAGGAAAATATCGTTCCCATCAGAAAATAGGCTATACATTACTTTTCTTTAATTACCTACCCTACAGGAGTGGTTCTCAAACTTTTCAGCCCACCCACCACCAAACAGGGTAGTTTATTTAGCCTAACCCCTTCCTATAGTGACAACATAAATGGATCTGTAAGAATTCTTAAGAAATAAGCATTTATTTTCAAATTCATAAAGTTACAGTACTGCACACTAGGGCTTTCACTTCTAGTGATTTTTACTAGTTGACTAGTTGTTTAACTATACCTATTATGTAAAAGAAAAAGAAAAAAAGGTATTGTGCATTTAAAAACGGTATACATTGGTGACTATAATGTAGCATTCTAGCTGATCTTGAGGCCTACAAAAACGGGGGAAAATAAGCTCAGAAGATCAGAATTTGTGTCCTCATTACAGTATAAATGTATGGAAGTCAGGTATGTCACACAATTCAATTCAATTCAAAGGGCTTTATTGGCATGAGAAAACAACATTGCCAAAGCAGAAAGAACACTACAACAATACAGCAATATAATCAAAACAAAAATTATGTACTTTGAAGGTCAGAATCTTCAATAGATCAACTTCTATGTACCAAGATCACTCGATGCAGGAATATACACAATGATTAGTCTTGAGGGTGGTTGTGTTACATTTGATATCCTTCTCCTATCACAGCAACTCACAAATATTGCTGCTGTGTTTGCACATTGTGGTACTTCGCCCAGCAGATATGGGAGTTTTTTGTCATTGGTCATGTTTTCAAAATCTCCGTGTGTAAAAGGATTGAACCCAAGAAAGGACTACCGGTATATATGGCTTATTTTTCCCAATAATAATAATAATAATAAAACGTTATTTGTATAGCACCTTTCATGACATGAAATGCAGCTCAAAGTGCTTTACAGAGCAATGGAGGAAAAAAAAGAAAAGCAAGCCAAAGACATTAAAAAAACAACAAAAAAGATCAATTAAAAGCAATGTTGTACAAGTGGGTCTTGAGCTGTGCTTTAAAAATGTCTACACAGGCTGCCTGTCGAAGGTACAGTGGGAGTTACATTGGGGTGTGATTATATACCATAGAACCATATAAAATGGTTAAGTTTACTGTTGCTACTATTTAAAACGTCTCGCTTTGGTGACAGTAATTTGGAAGACGCACATATTACAGCAGTTACAATTAAGAACATAATATAAAAATGAATGTATAGATTATAGAACTATAGCCTTTGCGTCATTATTCATGACGAGAGTCAGAAAAACACGAGCTCCCACAACACAGCAATTAACGTGTCAGTTTTAGTACTATTAGCTGGTAAACCAAACCAAACTCCGGTTTACGGTGGGCTTCTTATCTGTAATATAATAAATCAGTTATGTTTTGAGATGTGGTACATGATGCGAGCACTCGAGTCGTGGTTAACAAAAAGGCTGCTTTATCCTCCAGAAAACAGAATGTAAACACAAACTGCCCTGTGCGCGTCCACGAAGCAAACCAGCGGCGCGCTTTCTTGTGCTCGTGCATGAATTTCATCCGCCTGCAGTCCCAAACTTGGCCACTAGGGACCAGCGCTTCAACATTGGAGTGCATAGCTGGCCCCTTGCTCTCAACGCATTGTGAAATGGTGTTCTGTGAGGTCAATGCCAGTTGCATATTGATTTTCAAGGGTGGGCAACTTTGACCATGGAGCGGGCCACTATATTTCCACAAGCTTTAAGCTTATAGATCAGCTACTTTGCTATATTTGAATTTAAATCCTGAATTATTGTTTTGCTATTTAATTGGAATCCTGAAAAGTAACTTATTGTTTTTCAAATACATTTAGTTATACTTAACTTTATGAACTTAAATGAAAATATGTTGAACATACTGTCAATAACCCCACCTGGTGTTTTTGTACTATAGGTGAGTCCAGAAGAAGTGGAGGGCCTCATGATGAGAGAGGAGGTCTCGGAGGGGCTGAAAAAGCAACCTGCCATTTATGAGGCTGTGCAGGGCAATGTCCAAGTGCAACAGGTCAGGAAGAGGAAGCTCGCGCAGGGCTGGGATGACGTCATGGCAGTTGGGGATAGGGTCCTCAAAAAGAATATGAGGGAGGATCAGAGGAAGGGTGGGAAAATGGCCCCAGAGATGCTGGGGCCATACACCATCACTGAGATAAAGGGGAAAGCGGTGTACTTGGTTGGGAACAAAGGAGAGAAGCAATTTGCTAATTTGGACCAGCTTTCACGCTACATAGAGCCAGAGGAGAGGATTCCAGCAAAGCTTCTAAAACCAGCTGAAACCTTTCCTCTGGCTCGCCCCCCTCCACCACTTTGTCCTTTATCTCCTCCTCCTGGTCCTCACCTTCCCCAACTGTCACCCAGTCCCTCGAGCCCTCTTCCTGACCTGAGCCCTGCACAGCCTTCATTCAGCCCCTCTGGGCCTCCTCCTGCCCTCCACCACCCACCATCCGCAGGCCCCTCCACTCAGTGGCGTGCACACGTAGACGCTAAGGGGTGCTTGAGCACCCCTTGGTGGCCCTCTCTGGACCAACATGCCCTTTTGTCAAGTCCATTTGATACACTTTTCTTTCCTTGTTTTGTATTATTTGTACGTGTATAGTATGTGGCCCATGGTGACATCGATCAATTCTGGATTAAAAGCTTATAATATATTTATTTATACATTTGTCATGATGTTGTATGTCTGCAGTTTACATCCAAAATAATGCGTCACTCTCTCGGTTCTGCACTGCTGTACTGGAGAAGTATATCACTGAGGGCAGGCAAATTTGCTTTTTGTAAGCGACTTCGTCATTCTGGGCTTGTGTTGTCTGTAACGTCGCGTGGGCTTGTTTTTCCATACCTGGTTGCTGGTTTCTCTCTCGAAATCTGGCGTGTGTGTGTGTGTGCGTGTACTACACGTGGTGACGCGCAAGTTTGTTTACTGTGTGACTAGTGTGAGTGTCATGGCGGAGCCCGCGTTTCAAATGGATATATTCTTCCTTATTTCCTTCAACTGCTCCAATCCAGCACAAAGAATAGTCAGAGTAAGTTGTTGAGTCCAATGCATATTATGATCCCATTCCCACCGCCGCCACGAACGTACGCTTAGCTTGATGCTAACGCGACCCCCCCCCCTCTCTGTCTCTCTCTCTCTCTTTAATGCGCGATAGAGACGCGTCTCTCTCTCTCTCTCTTTAACATGCGATAGAGAGATGCGTCTCTCTCTCTCTCTCTCTCTCTCTCTCTCTCTCTCTCAGCAGGGAATGCTTCAAATTGACATTGGTTGTTCAAGTTAAATTGATGTGTTGATGTTATTATGATGTACCATGTACCATAGGCAATATGCCAATATTGAAAAAAGTTAAAATGACCAGAGAGCAGGCTCATCAAAAATGTAGGTTAGGCTGTTTCTGCTGTGCAGATCTGTTTTTGACCCGAAAATAATGACTTTATAATCGGAAATAACCGATTTTTTTTTATGTTGGCAATTGGACCCCTCCATCTGTGAAGTACTGGTACTGGTGCATGGTTCCACGCGCCAGATAAGGTGCCCTTTTGTTTCACTTGAGCACCTGCCCCTCAAAGTGTCTGTGCACGCCACTGCCTCCACTGACCCCCCTCCTTCAACTTGGATGGTAAATGGTAAATCCCATTTAATAATGCAACATCAAGAATAATGATGCCCAATGTACAACTTTGAATGACTGAAATGTTCTATATTTCCAGTTCTCACAGCGATATGGACAGGGAGGACAAAGGGCCAGGTACTGTGGGCCAAATTTGCCAACTACAAAGTCCTGACCCTGGATCTCCACAGCCTGGCCCCAGGGGAGAGATTACAAAGTGAAGTAAGTCTTGTTTTGCAAAGTGCTCTCTTTGATATGAAAGTAATATTAAAGTGATTGTTTGTTTTTTGTAGATTGTAAATGCCTATCTTCTGTGGGTGGCCCGAATGGCCAACAGGCCAATAAAGGTTCTATCCGTGGAGGAGACCACAAAAATGTGGCAGAGTAACACCAAGGGAGTCAAAAAAGTAAGGATAATTGTTGCTTTTAAAAGTGTTGCTTACAATCACACGATGTTAACAAATTAAATGATCACTTGCAGATTGATGCCCTGGACTGGGAGGTCATTATGGGGGTGGTGTGCGAGAATGGCCACTATACTCTGCTAGTAAGTGACCTTTAATCAATTCAAATTAAAACTTCAAAGGCTTAGTTGTAAATATAGTTGCATAAAGTATCCTATCTGCTGAAGGTCCTGTATCCCAAAGAGGACCGTGTGGTCATGGTTGACCCAATGGGTGCCCGAGAAGAAGGGCTTAAACAGGCTACAAACGCAACAAGGCAAGTAAATCAAGATTCATTGTAATGTTCAATGTTTTCTGATATGCAAGTAACAAACTTTTTCTTCTTCAGAGCTTATTATGCGCCGGATGAGAGGGGGAACCATTTCACGGCGGTGGCGCTGTGAAACTATCCCCCATCCCGCCAAAGGGATCCCACATCATGTGGGGTGTTTGTGTGCAAAGTAAGATTATATATCCTAACAATGTAATGCATTCTTAAAGAACACGGCTAACACTAACTTTATTATTATTTAAGCTTGCAGAGATGTTGGTGTTGGGCACCAGGGTGGAGGAGGACCTGCTGGACATCAGTACAGTAAGATGCAGCATGGGAATCATTCTCATGGAGAATTCTGGTAGGGTTAAATCAAATGTATTTCATCTTCATCAAACCAAAATATTTTACTTCAATTAACTGAATGTGCAATTTAAATATTTTTGAATAGATGATCTGACACATCTGTGTCGTTTTTGTGGGGAAGTCCACACGGGGACAGCGGATATGGATAATTGGGTAGGAAACCATTACAGTTCTTTACATGGAGAGCACATTTCTTTACATGGAGAGCACATGCTTTCTTTAACCAAAACAATGACAATATATCCATCTTCTTTCAGATTCAATGCGATACATGTGCATTGTGGTTCCACTGGGTGTGTGTAGGAATCACAAGTGACCACTTGTGGTTGTGCCCAGCCTGCACATAACCCAGTGGAATCACAATGCACATGTTGAGCATATATCCATTCCTTTTTCTTTTTTTTTTGAGGGGTGCTATCCAATATAGCGCCGTTCCGTCCATGGCAGCCGTGGTAACTGCATTTGTAACTGTAGTAATTCCTATGTTTTACATGTATGGCAATAAAGGCTTCTGATTCTGATTCTGTGGCAGCCAAGTCAATGGACTATATAATGTTTTGTGTATTCTTTAGGGGTGCTAGCCCCTCCTATGCTCAATTTTGTGTTTGTGTACCCCATAGCGATTATTTGATTGGCTGAGCATGGAATGTGAGGATAAAGTGATGACAGAAAAGTGAGGACGTGAAAATGTATGATAGTGCTCCTCACTTTACACTTTTTTTTAGGGCCCAAAAAACATAACCCGTCTTGTGGCTCTTGACCTAGTCTGGACATGCAGACTTCTGCAAAGGTTAAATTTTAATTTAAATGCAATGTTATTTAGACAGATGCTGAGTTCATTGTTTACATTATCCTATGGTTTTCAAAGTACAAATTCTAATTTGGATAGTAGGCTATATTGTTTAGAGTAGACTGTCTTTGCTTTACCTGTGTTCCTAGTTTACTGAGCCTAAGGGGTCACGGATTAATGGGCCTGTCTTGGTCTTGTTTTTTTCTTTTCTGTTATTTGTTATTTTGCTGTTGTTCACCTGCTTTTGTGTCTGTCCTGTGCCGTCTGTTTGTCTTGTTTGTCTTGTCTGGGTATGACTTATCACTTTTTATGTCTGTAGCATGTAAACCTTGTAACCTCTACAAACCTTGGGCTTGGATCCATCCATTACCTAATCTATGTTTAAACAGTGAGAGTGAGACAATTGTTTTTAATCATCAGTCTGGATAATATCAAGGGATTAAAAGTTATTCATGTGAATATCCGGAGTCTAGAACATAAAATGGTGCTACTTAGGCCATGGGTTGCTCTATATAAACCTAACATTATTACACTCTCTGAAACATGGCTTACCAGTGACATTCCAGATAATAGATTAAGCATCACTAATTATGTTCTCTATAGATCTGACAGGTGCTCCAAGAGTGGAGGAGGCGTGGCCATATATGTTTCCACTGATCTCATAAGTGAGTTAATCACTCCCACAGTAGACCCTCTACATTTTGAAGGTATCTTTGTTAAGATACATTTTCACGAAAATAAGTACATAACTATTGGTAGCATATATAGGCCACCCTCCGCACCAGCTGAGTCATTTAACTGTATCATTACTACTATCAACTCCATTCCCTTCAGGAATGAACTGATTGTTTTGGGTGACTTCAATAAAAACTATTTACACAGATCTTGCTCCAAAGAAAAACACATGATTAACAATATAAATCTTACTCAACTAATCACTGAACCAACACGAATCACACCTACTACTCAGACACTGCTCGACTGGATACTCGTTTCACATCCTAACAGAATTCTGAAATCAGGTGTGTTAGCTGACTGCTTTAGTGACCACTCCATTATATACTGTGTATGGAAAATTAAATTACCCAAATCCCCCCCAAGAACAATAAAAATCAGACAATATAAAAAAATAAATGTAGATATTTTTATTAATGATTTGTTGGCGATAAATTGGGATAGATATCAACTCATACCTAATGTTCAAGATGCCTGGGATTTTTTCTGTTCAGAATTTACCCTGATTGTTGACAAACATGCACCATGGAAATTAGTGAAAGTGAAGGGCCAACATCTCCCGTGGGTCAGTCCTGAACTTATACAGCTTTTCAGGCAAAGGGACAAAGCGTGGGCAACATTTCGGCGGACGAGGAGCGGTGCTGATTGGGAAGCTTATAGGCAGCTTAGAAATAGGAGCAAGACAAAAACCAGAGATGCGGAAGCAAATTATTATAAAGAAAGTCTCACAAATGATTTTAAGAATCCCAAGCAATTTTGGAAAAAAATCAAATCGGTTATGAATACATCAGATAAGCATCATATCAATCAAATAAGATGCAATGACACAATATTAAATGACTCATTATCAATTGCCCAGGCTTTCAATCAGCATTTTTCCTCTGTCGGCTCCACTCTAGTAAATGACACATATCTTACCCCTGGTTCTTTCAATAATGGTCCACAGTGTACTAGCCTGTTTAACTTTCGGAGAATTTCACCTGTTGAGGTCCAGGAGGTCATCAATGAATTAAAAATTGATGGTGGTGCTGGACTGGATGGAGTTGAAAACAGATTTCTAAAATTAGCTGCCCACATTATTATGTATCCACTTGCCGATTTATTTAATCTTTCCTTGTCTACATGTGAGCTTCCTGTTATCTTTAAAAGTGCCCGTATCACACCACTTCACAAAGGTGGTGATGTACTCAATTGTGATAATTATAGACCTATTTCAATTATTTGCTCTACAGCCAAAGTCTTTGAAAAATTGATATATAACCAACTTTCGCAATATACCAATACGAATAACATTCTTTCGGAATTTCAATCTGGTTTTAGGCCCAATCATTCCACTACAACTGCCTTACTTAAACTTACTAATGATGTATACTCTTCAGCAGAAAAAGGTCTACTCACTGGTGCCATATTTATTGATTTAACCAAGGCGTTTGATTTAGTTGATCGATATCTTCTTTTGGATAAATTACATGCGATTGGCCTCTCTCAAAATGCAATTCTGTGGTTCAACTCATACCTCCATAATAGAAAACAGTGTGTTGTCATGCATGGGAAGAAATCTGATATGGTGGTTCAACTTAAAGGTGTGCCCCAGGGGTCAACTTTAGGACCCCTTCTTTTTTCTATTTATGTGAACAATCTGCCATCAATTTTTAGACATTGTTGCTCCCAGCTATATGCCGATGATACGGTCATCTACACATCTAACTCTGATTTAGCACAAATCCAAACTTCTCTTCAATACGACTATAACATATTACAAAATTGGCTCCTACATAATAAATTACTGCTCAATAAGTCAAAATCTTTTATTATGATCTTTGGTACTAGTCCTAAACTCAAATCCATAACAGATTCCCTTACTATAACCAGTAATGATGGCACGACTTTGCAAAAAGCTGACAACATTAAATATTTAGGCGTATGGTTGGACCCAGAACTTGCTTTCAAATCTCACATTAACCATGTGTTAAAAAAGGTTAACTTCGGAATAAATGCTTTATATAGATCCAGAAACTGCTTTTCACTCAGTGTACGTAAGAAACTGGCTTTGCAATTAGTACTTCCACTATTTGACTATTGTGATGTGGTTTACCAAAATGCCTCAAAATCAGATCTTGTGCCGCTTAACACTGCATACAATAGACTCTGTCGATTTGTCCTTGGCTGTCCTTTTCTCACACACCATTGCATAATGTATGAAAGACTTCAATGGACACCTTTACATATAAGAAGACACATGCACTGGCTTCAACTGGTTTTTAAATGTATCTATTTCAATTATCCTATTTACCTCAAACGTTATTTAACTTCTATCCCTTCAACACAACGTACCAGACACTCCACTCAGGTTTATTTTAATGTTCCTTTGGTCAGTATTGAATTTGGTAAATATGCCTTTTCCTTTAAAGCCCCGTCAGACTGGAATACCTTGCCAAATAACATTAGATCCATCTCATCATTCCCAGTTTTCAAAAGTGCATTGTCTTCATACTTCAAAGTCTTATGTTCTTGCTTTCAGTAAATATGCCATTATATCACCATGTTTATTCCGTTATTTTATTATAATTTTTTTAATTTTGTATTACTATTATCATTATTTAATTATATTTTTTGCACTCACTGTATAGGACATAGAATCTTCATATGCTACATTATATTATGGGATGATTCAAAGCCGTAATGAGGTTGTAAAGGTTTTCAAGGTTTCAATGTTTAATGTTTTGTGTTTTGTGTCCATGTTAGGTGTATGTAATTTGTTTTGTTTTACTGTTTACATGTACAAAAAAGTTGTGACATGTAACTGTTGGGAGCCCCTCGAAAACGAGATGATACATCTCAAGGGGTCTTTTTCCTAATAAAGAAACTTTAATCATCACTGAGGCAATATTTGTCTCTTGATTTGATGCATTTATCCCTAATTGTGTAGTAGTTTGTGTAAGTTCAACCCTACCAAAGTCAATTGATGGTGCATTTCTACACTGCCAATCGATGTCACATGCTCTATCAGCATTGAGCAGACTGTAATCACTGTCCTGAGGTGATCATTAGCAAGCTGACATGTTTACACTGTAGAAAAATTAAAACTGAAATCTGTAATGGATAAACATAAATATACAAAGCAGTTGATTGATAAATCCACTCGCATCACTAGGATGAGTGAAACTCTTATAGATCTGATTTTCACAAATAGACCCGAGAGAGCAATAAAAACATATAATCTTATCACTGAACTTTCAGATCATAATATGACCTTGATTGTAAGAAAACTAACAGGAAAACGTCTGGTTCACCATAGTAAAATTCCTAGGGCGAACATGTAACTTTGAACACGATTTTAATGGAAATAAACTGGGAATGTGTAACTAGAGAACAGGACTTAAAATACTTTCGCCTCAATTTTGGGCAATTTAATAAATAAATACACCAAAACATGGACTAGTAGGGTAAAGAAATATTCTCTCCCCTGGTTTAATAATGACATCTTCCAGCTCGCTAAAAAGCGAGATTTCGCTCTTAAAAAGTCTCTAAAGACAAAAAAACACTACTGATTACCTGCTCTTCACAGGTCTGAGGAACAAAGTGCTGTCTGAGCTAAGGAAGGCCAGGAGTAACTACTTCCACAAACTTATTGAAGAGGCCAATGGCAACAGCTCTAAGCTATGGCAGCACATCAACAGAGTAGCAGACTCTAGCAGGCATAAACACGCTAAAATAAATTGTTTGAAAGTGTTATGGCTGGCTCTGGGGCCATAACGAAGAAGGGGAAACCACACCGGAGGACAATCGAAAAATAAGTATTTTATTTAATACGACTTGTGGAAAAAGATAATGCAAGTAATTAAATTAAAGTTTCCAAATCATACCTGCAGGGAAACATGCTGCCCAAAGTCTAGAACCAAAACAAATAAATGAACAAGGGAACTCTCCCATGGCCGCCCCTGCAGCCTGTGGAGAAAAGAAGATCTGTAGTGCTTTGAGAGCAGGTGTCTTAAATAGTGTTTGGGGAGGACATTGGCCAGGTGTCTCCCCTTCCACTCATCATCTCTGGCTCCGCCCTCCAACACTGCAATGGAACTGTTAAAGGCACAGCCACACATACACACACAGAAACCCCACATAGTAGACTAAAGGCCCAGGGGGCCGTCACAAAAGTAAACAATGGCATTGTGGATAACAATGTAGCCATGGCAAATGCTTTCAACAATTTTTTTATTAAGTCTGTAGAGGAATTGTCTAGTAATTTCAGATCCACTGAGTCACCCTATGAGGAGACTGACAATGCTCATCCAGATGATTTCCAAATCAAAGAGGTGTCTAGTGATGCAGTAAAAAAAGACATCCACGGCTTATATGCTGTACTAATAAAAATAAATCTGACCTGCTTACTAGAGCCTATCACATACTTAGTTAACTTATCTATAAAAACAAAAAGATTCCCAGAGAGCTGGAAAACGGCAATAATTTCCCCGGTCCACAAGTCAGGGGACAAGGACTTGGCTAGCAATTATAGACCCATTGCTCTTCTTCCTGTTGTCTCAAAAATATTAGAAAAGATCGTTGCCATGAAACTAACATAATATTTGGAGTCTAAGCAACTACTGCACCCACAGCAGTTTGGATTTAGACCCAAACATTCTACCGAGACAGCTAACTGTTACTTACTTGACAGGTTCAAAGGTCTACTGGTGAGGGGACAAGTTGTGGGGACAGTGTTCTTGGACCTAAAAAAGGCCTTTGACACTGTCCATCATGGAGTCTTGTTGTCTAAGTTAAAACATTTCAAAGTGTCAGCAGAAGCTTCACAGTGGTTTAAGTCATATCTGGGAGGGAGACAGCAGTGTGTCAGGGTCAATGGGGAGAAATCATTGCTGCTCCCCAATAACATGGGAGTGCCCCAAGGGTCGGTACTTGGACCACTGCTATTTACTATGTACATTAACGATCTTCTTAATACCTGCCCAGGCGTTAGCTGCCAAATGTATGCTGATGACACTGTCATCTATACATCTGCTAAAACAGCCAGCATGGCAGCTGCAACTGGCTAGAGTAATCACAATTAACTTTAAATGTTCAAAAAACTGTTTCAATGTGTATCTCCATCCGCAGCAGGCCTGCTGCTGATACCTTCAAGGTACGCATCAAAAATGAAACTCTTATGGTAGGCTTACCATACGTCCTCTTTTGCCCGGACAAGTCCTCTTTTGAGAGGCTGTCCGGGGGGGTTTTATAAAATCCTGCAAATGTCCGGGGTTTTAACTTAAATACACGCGTAGCGTGTATTTTTACAATGCACGTTCATGTTTGGGGCACGTTCGGAAATAGCGCACTGAGCGCACTGTGCAATGCAAACTAATGGGCGAGTGTGCTCTGGTGCGATATTTCCGAACGCGCCCGAACAAAGCACTCTGAGAGGCGGAGTCCATGCGCAGATCTAAACAAACTAACTGGAGGCGAGCGCATGCATGCAGTCACAGTGTGTGTGTGTGTGTGTGTGTGTGTGTGTGTGTGTGTGTGTGTGTGTCACTCAGTGCACAGAGAGAGATAGAGAGAGAAAGATGCCGAAAAGAAAATGCAACTTCACCGATGATTTGCGGAAAAAGTATCCGTGTTTCCGTCCTGGCCGTGACAAAGCAGGAACGTACGTATCTGTGGCAAATAAAGGTGCCAGTGATCTACGAGCCCATATAGAAACCACAAAGCACAAAACAGCTGTACGGGGTGAGAGCTCGTCTGCTAAATTGACAGACTACATTGTACGACCTGGCAAAGCAGAAGATATGGTGAATGCAGCGGAGGGAGTTTTAGCATTTCACACTGTCAAACACCATAACAGTTACAAGTCGATGGATTGCACCAGTAATTTGCTGAAAAGGGCATTCCCAGACTCAGACACAGCGAAGAGGTTTCCAAGTGAACGCACCAAAACAGAGGCAATTATCAACAGTGTTTTAGCGCCCCACTCTGTCGAAATTGCGCTAGAGGCGCTCAAAGATATACAGTACTGTGGCATCGCTACAGATGGGAGTAACCATGGTGCAGTGAAAATATTCCCAATCATAATCCAGTATTTTGACTGGAAGAAAGGTGGTGTACAATCAACATTGCTTGAGGTCAAAGACACACCTAATGAGACAGCCGAAACCATTGCAAACTACTTGATTGAAACATTGAGAAAAAACAATTTGTCAGACAAATGTATTGCATTTGCTGGTGACAATTGCAACACAAATTTCGGAGGAATCAGACGTGATGAAGGGGGGAAGAATGTGTTTGCAAATTTGAAGAAGTTGCTGCAGAACAAGACTTTGGTCGGTGTGGGTTGCCCAGCACACATATTGAACAATTGTGTCCATCATGGTGCAGACACACTTGATGTTGAAGTTGAGAATATCATGTTCAAGATTTACCAGTACTTCCACATTTACACTGTGCGCACTGAGAATTTGAAGGAGTACTGTGACTTTGTTGATATTGAATACAGAAAGCTCCTTTCCCACAGCAAGACACGATGGCTGTCATTATTCCCTGGAATTGAGAGGCTGCTGCAGATTTTTCCAGCATTAAAGGGGTACTTTCTGTCTCAGGAAAAGCCACCCGCAATGATCAAGAGGGTTTTTTTACATACATTTAGTGAGATTTACCTTTGGCACATGCACTCACTCATGTGTGTATTCCACTCACGCATTCAAGAAATGGAAAAGGAGAAGAATTCCATTGTGGAAGTGTGTAACATCTTGCACAGTGTCCACACTATGCTTGAGGAACGCAAGAGAAGTTTTTTTATTAAAACCAGTAGATTAATCATCTACCGGACCCTGGTTAAGATCCTGAGGTTATATTCCAACTACAATACCCAGAAAACCCGTGTCACGTGACACACGTGCATCGTTTGCTATAAAAGCTGCCCCCCCCCCGATCTGCGTGGGGAGACAGTGTGGAGTAAGTCTATGGTGCCGTGTCGAAAGTGAGTGAGTGATTTAGCGAGTTTTTCAGTGGTTGTAATAGTAGTTGGTAGTTGTATTGGTATTGGTTGGTAGTTGGTAGTTGTATTGGTTGGTAGTTGGTAGTTGTATTATATATTTAATTTAGATTTATTAGTTAGTAGTCTGTTGTCTGTCTGTCTTTGTCTGTGAAAAAAAAACCCCAAAAAAACCCCCAAAAAAGTGTCCACGTCTTATCTGTGTTTAGTATAGCTTTAGATCAGTGTTTAGATATATAATAAATATTCTGCTGGTTGGGTTTGTGGGCTATGAGCTGACCACCCAAGTATCCCCGGTCAGAGAGAGTATGTGACACCAAGGTATATTCTCAACAAGGTCAGGTTTATTATCTCCTTAATCCATGGTTTCTACAAGCAAGATATAAGAAATGGAATACATATTAGCTATAGCATGACAATAAAGTAGATCAAATATAGTTCAGAATATGGCAACAGAATGGGTACGTATCAACAGGTAGACTGGGCATTTATACATATGTGAACAATCATAGTAGGCAAGGTGATCAACATAGCATAGAATACATTAATTCAATACAGAACATAAGGGCTTACTTTGGTCAAGTACGCATGGCTGGAGTAATGCGTAGACTCAGTGAGGTCTGCAGGTGCTGCATGTTGCCTGTGTGAAGGCTGGAGACTTAGTGAGGAGTGTGGGGTGAGTTGCTGGTTATATGTGGCACACCTAGACTGTGATTGGCTCGTGATTTGAGTGGTGTAATGGCAAACGCATGTGTGATTGTGGGTGCAGGGAATGGGGAGTGTCCACCAGAGGCTGCCAGTAAGACAGCATGCAGATAATTCACAACAGCCGCCCCCACGGTAGCTCAGCTACTGTGAATATAGAGAATTGTCTTTGCTGTTGAGGTGGCAGTGAGTGTAGTGCAGGGACAACCGGTGTAGTGTGCTGGGATGGACACAAAATGTTCAGTTGTTAATTCAGGGGTAGAACGTTGTCTGGGAAGAGGGGACATTCAGCCGCCCCATGGGATACAAACTTGGGGCTGGTGAGGGGAGGCATTCAGCCGCCACGTGTTGACCAGATATTTTGGTTGGTGATGGGAGGTTACCTCAGGCGGACGGCCTGGAGGCTGGGTAGGAGCAGGACTGGCCGCCCCAGTCAGGAACGACGGACGCAGGTGCAGGTGGTGACCAGGTGGTTGGGTCCACCCAGGGGACTGCAGCCGTCGACGCGACCACTCTGGCGGGCGACCGCTGTAGGGGAGCCAGACTGGAAACCGTCGACGCTGGCGAGGCCATACTGGAGGGTCTGTAGGATACTTGGAGTGGAGCCACAAGGGAGACCGGTGCTTTCGGCGGGGCCGCACCGGAGGTCGCTGATGCAGGTAGGACCGGGCAGGAAGTAGTGCGGCAGGTTGGCTTGGCTCAGAAGGCGGATCTGCTGCATCCTGTGCACGTGGACCTGTAGTGGCTGTGGGCCCCCGGACTGGAGGCTCTAGAAGGGGTACTAGGCAAGGTGATGACCACGCCGGACTGGATGGCGTTGGACACGCTGGATTGGGGGGCGTTGGCCACGCCGGGTGTGGAGGCGATGCACACGCCAGGTCTGGAGGCGATGCACACGCCAGGTCTGGAGGCGATGCACACGCCAGGGCTGGAGGCGATGCACACGCCAGGGCTGGAGGCGATGCACACGCCAGGGCTGGAGGCGATGCACACGCCAGGGCTGGAGGCGATGCACACGGGCTGGAGGTGCCGCAGAAGGCACCAGGGCTGGAGGTGCAGCAGGAGGCACCAGGACTGGAGGTGCAGCAGGAGGCACCAGGGCTGGAGGTGCAGCAGGAGGCACCAGGACTGGAGGTGCTGGAACAGGTGGAGGACTAAGCAGGTTGAATGGCTGTGAGTAAGATGGGCTTGACTGGGGAGCGTTTTTGAATGATTTATTGAAAATTCTCTGTTGTGACTGTGCGACAACAAAAGACCTTCCGAGAAAGCTTGACTTGTCTGCTTCCAGGAAAAAATACAATGTTTCGTTTTTGTGTTGGAAGCCATTTAAAAGAGCCTGCATTTACATCATGTAGTGTTTCTAGGACAACGAAAAAAGTTATGGCTGTTTTAAGTTTTATTTTCCTAATAACTTTTTTTCTATAGGGAGTACATACCTATGACATATCTCATTTTAAAGGGTGAGTTGTCTAGTTCAATAATAAAAAAATAAAAAGTTTCCCACATGTACCACTGTAGATATTTTGCCATCTATAAATAGCATGGTCAGTCATGACCAAACTGACCAATCCAGCTAAAACTGCTATTAGCCTTGAACTGGAAGACGATAGAAACTCAAAGTTTTCTTTTGATAAAAGTAGACATTCTAACGCACATTTTTATGTATACCATGTTTACATAGTCTTACCAATACCCTAGTCTATTCATTCGTGTATCTCAAAAACCTGTTATGAAGAAACATAGTTTTGATAAAAAACACATCCAAGGACATTGTTTTGATATGACTTGGTGCCTATGATATGTATCAAAATATAGACTTGAATGTATACTGTATTATAAAAAAAGAAATTGGGTTCTTACCATCTACCGTTACAGAGTAAATCACAGTTTAAAGTTAAGGGACTACTGGCACAGAAGCGCACAAATGGACTTGGAAAGGAATGTGACCAATTCTGTGCTAATGTACAAGGTCTGTACAGTGCATGTCTGCAGTATCTGGAGAAGTGGATGACACCCATGGAAGAATTCACCCCGTTCATGTGGATGGATCTGAGTGAGACAACAAATTGGAATGATGTAGGAGAAAAGGGGGTGCCAATTGATGATGCCAAGTGTTTTAATCAGGTCACCAATCTCAAGAAATTCACTGAGAGCTGCAATAGTGATGGAGAGTTCAAAGGCCTGCAAGTGCACCAGATGTGGTCAAAATATTTTGAGAAGGCCAAAAGCATTGCATGTTACTCAGAGCTACTGAAGATTGCACAGTTTGTCTTTGCCCTTCCTTCTCACAATGCAAATGTTGAGAGGGTTTTCTCACTGATGCAGAGCCAGTGGAGCAAGGAGAAAAGCAGGTTGTCTGTAGCCCCTCTCGGAACCCTACATAAAGCTTTTATGAAATTTGATTGTCGCTTTATGTAGGGTCCCTGTTCGTTACTTTATTTTCGAATGCAATTGTTGGAACGCGGTCATAAACAAACCCCCCATTAAGTCGTCCTGCGCACTCTGACGATTTTCTTTCTTGTGATGGCTTATGAATGTGCGAACTATAAGTACCTATACATACCTCTGAGAATATCTTGTGTGTCGCGGAAGCCGTTAAGTATTTTTAATCCATGTTTGATTAAAAATGTCGCTTTGATTCTTCTTGTTTATTTACCGTTTTATTGTACCGCCTCCCGATGTGCGGTTGGCTTTGCGGGCTACGTCCCTGCCTCTGATCTGCTCCGTCATAGCTATAGCGCCACTAGCTAGCCTGATAGGCGGTACAATGAGGTGTCAATAAACAAGGTAGGAAGAAGCGACATTTTTAATCAAACATAGATTAAAAATACTTAACGGCTTCCGCGGCACAGGAGAATTCGCAGCGGTATTTATAGGTACTTATAGTTCACACATTCAGAAGCCTTCACATGAAAAAAAGGCGTCTTAAGTCCGCGGATCGACTTAATGCAAGCTGTTTACGTTTATTTATGTGTGCGTAACCGGTGGCAGGCTGACGCCGGAATAGGACCCAATGTACTGAGTCTACAAAATGTCAGAAACTTCAGTACCATTTGGGTTCTGCTTGTGGGGCTAGGTTGTCTGTTGAGTCACTGAAGGGGCTTCTATGTGTGCAATACAACTTCAAAGAAACGCCCTGCAAGGACTTTAATGCTTATTTGATGAGCTTATTTGAAACTGCTGGGGAAAATAAGCTCTTCAGCTAAATATGCATGGGCAAACAAGGAAGTCCAGGGAGACGAGGCAGACCAGGGAGACGAGGAGGAAGACCAGGGAGATGGGGATTGAAAAATATGCTACCTCTGTTTTGTTTGTTTAATTCACATATTTTGAGGCATTATTTATATTTTACATTACAGAAATATGCTACCTCTGTTTTTTTGTTTGTTTAATTCACATATTTTGAGGCATTATTTATATTTTACATTACAAAAATATGCTACCTCCGTTTTTTTGTTTGTTTAATTCACATATTTTGAGGCATTATTTATATTTTACATTACATGAGGTTATTTTTAAGAATGTTACACCACACTTTTTCTAAAGATCTGAATGTTAATTAAATAACTATTACAGGATATAGTTGTATGTGACTCATTATTTTTATGTCACGGTTCAGGACAGCAAAGAAGGTCAAACCAAATCTAAATTGTTTTCGTCATATTAGAAGGGACCAATCAGCTAAAACTGCACAGCTGTATATGCATGCTATGATTTTCTCACACCTATCATACAGCATCACAACATGGTCACAATCCTCTCAAACTGTCTTAAAACCAATAACATCAATATACAAACAGGCTATAAAAATCATGGATCAAAAACCAATGAGATGGCACATTTGATGTCCTAAAAAAACACAACCTTTTTACATTTGAAAATTTTGTATTTTTTTCTACTATCAAATTGTTTTTTAAGTGTTTACAGGGTCATGTCTCACCTCTGTTCTCTGGACTGATAGTTAGACTTCCGAGCTCTGGTAGAGCAACCACTCGCGCTTCAACAAGTGGTAACTGTGTTGTTCCCAGGTGTAACAGCACATTCGGACGGATGGTAATGTGTTCTATAGAGGTCTCAAACTATGGTTGAAATCAGATCAACTGTGCTCACATGTATAGCTCCTGACTGGTAACGAGAATGATTATTTTTACTTTTGTACTGGAGGTTATGTAATGTACTGTAACCTTGCTGTAAATTTCACTTGAATGTACTTTTTATTGAATGTACTTCTTATTTTTAGATTGGGTGTTCTTGGACAAGTGGTGAAAACTAGCACTCGTGCTAACACACTGTAAACGATGCATCTACAAGTTGTACAATTGTGCAATGAGCAATGTGATTGTTATGTCCATATCAAATAAATAAACATAAACATAAAATAGAAATCCTAAAAAAAAAATAGATGCTTCTGTCCTACGGACGGCTGCAATTCGAAACTGGACCTTTTCCCCTCACTGTATATGTGTTTCCCCCTTTTAGTGTTGTACGATGTGTATTTCCGTAGGATTTTTTTGCTAAAAGTGATTCTTTTGCTTTTTTGGCTTTCATAGGGACCAAACTGTCAGAAAATGATGGGGTTCAAATTTTCCCGACCCCCACCCCTTATTTGGGGGGTCATATCTTTTGGGACCTCCCATAATAGTATGCCAGATAATTAATGTCCGATTTTCATAATATTAGGGTTGTTTTATAGGTTTTTAAATATTCTGAGTTGATTTCTTACACTTTGAAAGTAGCCAGAATAATCTTTTCTGACTTTTGGTTGGGGTCTTTCTTCACCCGGGGCCCCCCGGACTCATCTCAGTACTGACTACATTCCTCGCTCTGCTCCTGTTCCAGAACAATGTCAAATTAAATTTAAGCATTAAAAGTTTTTGTAGCTGGGCACTGATTACAAAAATGAGTAGTATTTAATACCAGGGGTCTTCCACAGGGGGTCCGGGACTAGTTTTGCCCCTATTCTTGCACCCATATGTGATTTGCAAGTATTTCGAATAGTATTAGAATATCTTCCGTTTATGTAAAGTACTTTGATAGTTTATTAGTATTCTACAATTATTGTTGACACTGCAGGGAATAAAGGTATTGCAACTTCTCACTTTGGGCACGCAGAACGTGCCCATTTATTTCACACACTGCACTCACACTAACACACACACACACACACACACACACACACACACCTATCCTCTTAAAGAGCCCATGGTAAATTATGCCTACAATACATTATTTGTAGGATATATTTATCTTCGTCATCATCATCTTGAATGTCCTCCCTGATAGTGTTGACACAGTCTCCACCATAGCATTTGCAGAGAGGAGTGCAAGGCAGGTTATTGTTTGAGCAGCTGCACCGTCCCTTGCAACCTGCTTTGCAAGCACATTTGATGAGCTCAAGTACTGCCTTTGGAGCAGGGAGGGCAAGACACCTGACTGGAACATACCCTCCACTATCTGAATTCCATCCATTTTGTTCGATTGGTGGAAGCTCTGGGCAATTTGCCAGGTATGAATGACCTATCCCGCATTGTGGAGGTAGCATCTCACCCTCAAGTTCTTTGACCAAAATAGTTCCCATCTAGTAATGGCAAGGTTGTTGGACCTCCATGCTCCAATGGTGATGGAAGCTTGCCGTTAACAAGCTCAGGTGGAATGGAACCCATTCCAAGGTCCTTGAAGCAGTTAATGGCAGGATCATCATCATCAAGCCTCAAGTAGGCATTGACCCATGTCTTCTTGGAGATTCCAACTAATTTTCCTCCCCAGTCAGCACCAGAAAAATTGTGTAGGCCCAGGAAAATTGTGTAGGCCCAGGAAGAATGTCATTTTTTGCCCCATCTGACACAAGCGCTGATGAAACCAGACTCTTCAATGGTGTGTTCTCTTTGAACAGATTGCCTCCACAGTGCAACTCAATCAATTTACATTGCTTGAGAGCATTTTCTCTTGACCTCAATGCAATCTCTCCTGAGAGCTGATAATGTTCTTTCCTTGAAGACCTGGAAGCTTTTGGGAATATGTTGAGGTACTGATTCACTAGACCAGAAAGATGAGGTGTGGTAGTGACTAGTCGGTCCATAGCTGCTTCATCTCTACTGATTCCAACCATCCCACCATGTCGCTTTAGATTCTTGATTTCCTTCTCAAGGGCTTGATCTGTGAAGAGATGAGTGAACGGTATCTCTGACTTTGCCACAACAAATTAACCTGACTTCAGTGCGTTCCATGTTTCTGGGTCATCCTGTTCAAGAGCGTTCATTTGGGCAAGATAGAATGGCATCAGTCGAGCATATTTAAGGAGATCACGAGCAAAGAAATACTTGATGAGTTCCTCTAAGGATGACAAGTAGCCCTCTTAGTCACCTGACCGACAACAGAAAAACAAAGAGAAAGACAGCAGCAGCCTGGCTGATCTTGGCTGATCTTTATTTAGCAGCAATAGTTGCTACACTGAGGCACCTTACTTTGAAAATAGCTGATCTACAAGCTCAAACTACAACCTTGTAGATCAGCTATTGTTGGCTAAAGTTCTCCCTAGAAAAGGGATGCTATGGTTCAAGGGGTGTAATGTAAAAAAAGAAGTTCCTATCCCACAATGATTAATTGGACCCCTGTATAGTAACTCTGAGGACCCCCTAGGGGTCATGGGCCCCCTGTGGAAGACCCCTGGTATTGGCTACTACTATTTATTTTATATCAGAGCCCAGCTACAAATACTTTTATGCTTCATTACTTGCACAAGCAGAGCGCGCAAGTAATAATTTCGCTTGGTCTCTTCAAAGTGACAGCCGTCTTTTTCAACCGTTTTTATGTGTATGCAAATCTGTGCCTGGTTTGCTGGGACCAGATACCACATTACGTCATCACTGAGAGCTAGTCATACATATACACACCATGTACTCTGGTCCCAGCTCTCAACGATGACGTAATGTGTAATCTGGTCCCAGCAAACCAGGCACAGATTTGCATACACATAAAAACGGTTGAAAAAAACGGCTGTCACTTTTTGGAACCAAGTAACCACAGTATACTGCTAATCAAATTACAACTACATACTCTGTATGTAGTTGTAATGTGATTTGTAATTTGTAAATCTGTGCCTGGTCTGCTGGGACCAGATTACACAGATGACCATTTCTCTTACGTCATCACTGAGAGCTAGTCATACATATACACACCATGTACTCTGGTCCCAGCTCTCAATGATGACGTAATGTGGTATCTGGTCCCAGCAAACCAGGCACAGATTTGCATACACATAAAAACGGTTGAAAATAATGGCTGTCACTTTTTGGAACCAAGAAACCACAGTATACTGCTAATCAAATTACAACTACATACTCTGTATGTAGTTGTAATGTGATTTGTAATTTGTAAATCTGTGCCTGGTCTGCTGGGACCAGATTACACAGATGACCATTTCTCTTACGTCATCACTGAGAGCTAGTCATACATATACACACCATGTACTCTGGTCCCAGCTCTCAATGATGACGTAATGTGGTATCTGGTCCCAGCAAACCAGGCACAGATTTGCATACACATAAAAACGGTTGAAAATAATGGCTGTCACTTTTTGGAACCAAGAAACCACAGTATACTGCTAATCAAATTACAACTACATACTCTGTATGTAGTTGTAATGTGATTTGTAATTTGTAAATCTGTGCCTGGTCTGCTGGGACCAGATTACACAGATGGCCATTTCTCTTATGTCATCACTGAGAGCTAGTCATACATATACACACCATGTACTCTGGTCCCAGCTCTCAACGATGACGTAATGTGGTATCTGGTCCCAGCAAACCAGGCACAGATTTGCATACACATAAAAACGGTTGAAAAAAACGGCTGTCACTTTTTGGAAGCAAGTAACCACAGTATACTGCTAATCAAATTACAACTACATACTCTGTATGTAGTTGTAATTTGTAATTTGTAAATCTGTGCCTGGTCTGCTGGGACAGATTACACAGATAACCATTTATCTTACGTCATCACTGAGAGCTAGTCATACATATACACACCATGTACTCTGGTCCCAGCTCTCAACGATGACGTAATGTGTAATCTGGTCCCAGCAAACCGGGCACAGATTTGCATACACATAAAATCGGTTGAAAAAGACGGCTGTCACTTTTTGGCACCAAGTAACCACAGTATACTGCTAATCAAATTACAACTACATACTCTATATGTAGTTGTAATTTGAAATTTGTAATTTGTAAATCTGTGCCTGGTCTGCTGGGACAGATTACACAGATGACCATTTCGAATAGGTAGCAAATAGTTACACCTAATGATTATACATTTTCAAACGTTCCTTCACAGAGATACTGAGATGTGACAATTTACAGCGGTCGAAAGTACTTGCGCGCTCTGCTTGCGCACTAGTTGGCCATTTATGGCCTACTAGTGTGCAACAAGCAAGTAGGCTATGCACTCGGCAGAGTGCAGTTCTAGTTTATGATCTAATTTGACGATATTCTGGAACAGGAGCAGAGCGAGGAATGTAGTCAGAATTTATAGGCCCAGAGGTCAATCCGGGAGGTCCCAGGTGAGGAAACACCCCTACCAAAAGTCAAAAAAGATTCTTCTGACCACTTTAAAAGTTTAAGAAATCAACTCAGAATGTTTTAAAACATACAAAACAATTGTAATATTATGAAAATCAGACATTAACTGGCTGGCATACTGTTCTGGGAGGTCCCAAATAGATGACCCCCCCAGAAACCCTCCTGGTGGCGAGATTACTTTTCCTAGTATGATTCTGAGATTCGAGCACTGTGATTGGTTGTCAGTGGAGTAGGAAGCGCTGGGCTGTGTTTTGGACCGCACACAAGTGTTTATGCGTACTAGTACTCTAACTCTAACTCTAACCCTAACCCTAACCTAACTCTAACCCTAACCTAACTCTAACCCTAACCCTAACCTAACTCTAACTCTAACCCTAACCTAACTCTAACCCTAACCCTAACCCTAACCTAACCTAACCCTAACCCTAACCCTAACCTAACCCTAACCCTAACCCTAACCTAACTCTAACCCTAACCCTAAACCTAACCTAAACCTAACCTAACCCTAACCTAACTCTAACCCTAACCCTAACTCTAACCTTAATCCAAAAACTATTAAAAAGTATGCGGTTGTAAAATATTGGCGGCAGTGGGGCGCGAACCAGCGAAGCATATATTACAAGTCGGCGTAGCAGTCCACTAGGCTAGCGAGGCAGCTGGCAGAATGGGGTTTGTGTTTATATTAGAAGGTGAAGTTCCGCCCGCGCGGGTGGCGCTTTCCTTGACTACTAGTAGTAGGGCGGGGCGAACTACTAGCCGGTGTGGTAAAACAAGCGCTCCTTCCCGCGAATCATACTAGGAAAAGAAATCTCGCCTCCTGGTGGGGGTCAGGAGAATTTGAACCCCATCATTTTCTCATAGTTTGGACTCTATAGAAACAAGATCTGCAAATTTTAGCACAAAAATCCTACGGGGGCTGTTTTTTGACGCATCGTACCACACTATTTTTACTCCTTTATGATGATTTCCTGTTTTTGGCTGTAATAGCAGTGTAAATTTGTACGTCTCTAAATGATATGACGAATTGAAAATGGTGGACCCTCTTGTAAACAAGTGTAATGCTTCATGGTGTCGTGTAGTGCACTCACAGTTAACAGTTTCTGTATTGAGTTGTGCATGAAATGTACTGTAATTCTGTAACTGTTAATAAATACTTCAATCAATCAATCGATCAATCTGTGACGCACAAGTAAGCTTGGCAAGCTTCCGCTATGCTTTCGCGAAATCTTGCCTCCTCTCTTGATACACACGCCCCAGAGCCGAAGGAGGCGTCTGCCTTTTTCTGTCTATGGAGCTGTAGTTTTCAGGTTCAGAACTCAGAATTCCCATAACAGCCGTGTCCATTCAGTTCTGGGTAAAATATTTCACAGGTCGGTCAAATTGGACCCGAGAAGACCGTAGGCTACCATCCATTCAAAGGCAACGTTGTGACGGTCTATCTGTAAACGAGAAGAAATTATTTGGCATGTTACAGGACATCGATGAACCTCTACCGCACCACTGCTCACCATCACCAAACTGCCCTGTTATCTCCGACTCTGTCTTTTATGTTGCATGTGACATTAAAAGGTGCAGAGAAACATTCCATTATTGTGCTCCGTGGTGTCTAGGAGCTCATCTCCCATGCAGTAATTGAGTAAAAGGGTCAATTACAATATCCTCAGTGGCAAGCAAAATCAAACCCGCCATTAGCTACCTGGTTACATCTGCCTCATCGCAGGGTGAGCACGCAGAGCAATGTCATCCATTTCCGCCCAAGTATTATTGTTTTTCAGGGAACATACTGTGCTGAGTTTCCTCCTGTTGTACTAAACCATTATTATTGTCGAGGAGGTGTATCGCAGTAAATCTAAGTCAGAGACGGAATAGCATAATAACGAATGGCTCGGGGCGACTGCACAACTACTGCATGCAGTTGTTACTGAGAATAGTTCGTTGAAAAATGATAAGGTCTGCCTGTTAACATGCTCTGTAGGTCTTTAATCTATAATTGCATGTACAGTAAGTGCAAAATAAATCAAGATTATATCATTTATAGCAGCACAATTCAGCACATTTACAATTCAGCGGTGGCCGAACGGTTTGCGGAGCGGTCTTGATATCGGAAGGTCGCTAGTTCGTATCCCCGGACCGGCACATTAAAATTACCACCGTTGAAGTGCCCTTGAGCAAGGCATTGAACCTGTAAACAAGTTCTTGAGCTTAGTCCAGTTACCCTGGGTATACATGGTAACTTTTTCTTTTTTAAGTGGTGCAACCACTTCTACAACCAGCTCGCAAGGCATGTACCTGTTTGTGTACGTCAATGAGCACGAGTGGTGTGCGCATGCGTGAAATTGGAACGAGAGAAGTATGTGACATTGCTGCCACCTGCTGGACGCAAATCAACTTCTCACTGCCACGGTCTGTGACGCTGCGCACGCAGCACAGAAACTGATGTTGCTACATAAATAGCATCAATGCTAGCGAGCTAACGGAGCAGAGAGGGGGAGAGGGAGAGAGAGAGAGAGAGAGGGAGGTCCTCGACGCACGTCCCACTGGGAGGAGACCCCGGGGCAGACCAAGGCGCAGTTGGAGGAAACACATTGACTCACTGGCCTTGGAGCGTCTCGGAATCCCCCAGGAGGAAGTCACTAATGTTGCTCTGGAGAGGGAAGTCTGGAGCTCTCTGGTGGAGCTGTTGCCCCCGCGACCCAACTACGGATAAGCGGTTGAAGATGGATGGATGGATGGAACCACCCAATAGAATACCAGTGCATAAAACTCAGCACAATTTACCACACACATACACACACACACACACACACACACACACACACACAAACACACACACACACACACACACACACACACACACACACACACACACACACACAGCATAGGGAATGCAAGTCAATCAGGCATCCGCCGATTGTTTCTCAATGCCAGAGCCTTTGCTGTGAAGTCTGTGGTGGCTGCATGCTAAACAGGGACCATGCAGTCCATGGCTGTGAAGTGTGCAAGTGGCACCGGCCTCAATCAACTCCCGCTGAGACTGCATGCGGGTGCCCAGCCGAAGCCAGAAAGGAGCCAAGGTAAAGAGTTTCAAATGGCTGGAATTACCTGATCAATAGGTGTGATTAGCAGTGGCCTTGTAGCTATTGTGTGCTGTTGGTAATGCATCACGCCAAGCTCAGCCCAAAGGAAGGACTTACTCCTGCTGCTGCTAATGGGGGTCCAAGGAGGAAGATAAGGGATTGGGAGGGACTTTACAGACAGACAGACAGACAGACACCTGAATAAAACATTGAACTCAGACCTGATTCAGTATATAGTTATATATCCGTGTGTGTGTGTGTGTGTGTGTGTGTGTGTGTGTGTGTGCGTGCGTGTGTGTGTGTGTGCGTGCGCGTGCGTGTGTATGTATGTGTGCATATGTGTATGTGTATATCACTCATTCTTGAGATAAGGGACAAAATAAACATTACACTCAAATAGATGTATTTGTAGACACAGGTCTCAACTACCAATCTTGAGAAGGAACAGGTTTTTCACGTAACATTTCTTTCTAAAATGGGCACTTCAAAATGGCACTTCATAACTGATTCATGTCAACTCCGTCACTCCCGTCAGACACACTAAAATCCCTTTTATTTTAATTTGATAATTTCAACAATAATATAAAGTCCTCAGTTATCTTATACTGGCTTTCAGTAGTCAAGTTAAGTAATACAATTAATTTAATATTGTTTGGTTCCAATATCACACTATTATTAAATATCCCATTTCTCAAATCCTTCATTTGCAACCTCTACTTTCAATATTATAACATATTAGCAAAAGGCCGATGCACACCTCAGAAGTCTAGTGACAGGTGCGTAGGGCAATAAAGCATACTTAAAAAGGTTATCTTTGAAAAACAAAGAAGGGTCCCGCACACTGCCTATTCTGTCCTGATGAAGGTCGAATAGACCGAAACGTTGACCGATAAAGAGCAACATTTTTCTTTAATTATAACATAAAATGTAAAAAAAAAAGCATCATTACGTAGTATTTCAGTTGGTGCACAAAATATTTGACATCGAATCATCTATTTCTTTGGAAATTAACAAAAACATCATGTGACCAACGTCTGACGGAGTTGACGAACATCTGACGGAGTTGACTTGAACTGATTTAGGTTCTCTAGACCACCTAGGATCTTGATTCTGGTGACTAATCATACATTTTCAAGGATGTGGGATACATTGGTACTATTTAGATTTGTCCTGTGACAATGGCAGCCATTTTCAAAAATGGTGGACCTGCTATTATTTTACCAATTTAGTCAGGGAATATTATCAGAATAATGTCTGTGAATACATTTCTTACCATGAATTTTCTTCACCAATGTGTTTGTAAAGGTGTCTACTAACCTATCCCACATTGGTTTCTATTGAACCACCCTAGGTAGGGGCAACATTTTTTGACAGCTGCTGAAAGTTGGGTACCATCAACAACCAATATAAGGCTAAATGTTCTAAATTTCATTATGACCTTCATATATGGAGCATTAAGTGGAGCAGGAGCGGCAGCGGGCCCGGGAGAACAATAATGCGACACGAGACAGTATCACGCTAAAGTTTCACACAGTTTATTACACATACAGGAACATATATAGAGCTGGATTTCAACTGACGTGACCACAAGATATCAGACATAATAACGTGCCTACTGCAGCAAGGCTGACCTTGCTGTCACCGAGATGTCTCTCGTAGCCTAACTATTAAAGTATGCTACAGTTCAGGCAGTACACTGTGACACAATACATACAGTATCAAGTACACTGTGCTCTCACATACAAGTACACAGCCATGGGCGATCAGATTATAACAATCAGTAAAGTCCATACAGTGTAGACTTGGCTGGGTAACAATTTCAGTGCTCCAAACAATTGGAGAGGCTATAGCGGCCCTCAAAAACACAAGGTCTTGCTAGCGTGCACTATCCTGCAATTGGATCCTCACCAATGCTAGCTTGATTGGAACCATTTGAGATGTTAAACACAGCTCTCCATTTACATTTGAGTGGATTACTAATTTACTACTTTTGGCCCATCTAACATCGCAGCCTAAAATGCACTGTCTCAAAGTGTATAATTTAAGAGAAGATATTTATGTCAAGCATACAGCATCTCTTTGCACTGACTGCATAAAGTCTGAAACTGTAGTTTTAGGTCACAGTAGGCTATACGTTTTGGATAAGAGAGACATAGAGAGAAAAAGGAACATTGCCGCTGGCCCATGAGTTCTACAAACTCTACTTCTCTGGGGACTCACAGGAGAACTGTAACGATTTCTATTCTGATATGAAGCGATATCAACTCTCTGCGTTTGAACTCCCGACCAGCTGATTTACATTTGGAGCACCTATAATCTTCCATTTATCAGAGAGAGAGAGAGAGAGATGGAAAGAGAGATCAGGGACCGTGACAGTTTGTCTTTTTCAACAGAAAAAGTAAAAAGGAAGCAGGAAGACAGTTAAATGCTGGGACGAAGACTTTCAGAGAGAACTGAGGCCCATTGTGTCTGTTCCTCCTGCTCCTCCTTGTGGATAGGGGAGGGCTGTCTTACTGGGTGTACTTACTGTATGTAGTCCAGGAAGTAAGTGAGCCCAGTGTTCATGGACACTTTGAAATACTAAAATATATAAAAACACCTATTACCCACATACTGTAACACCCCCAGGAAAGTGTTTCTTGTCTCCCAAACATCATTAAAATAAGATCTGGTTGCAAAAGGGGTGAAGTGTCCCTTTTAGGGTTTCGTATACTGTCTGTGAGATGAGCTGCCACAGAAACACATTGTTTTTCATCTCCGTCTCTATTTCTCCCTTCTGGCTTTATGGAGGCTCATTTGGGAGGATAGATGCAGTTTAACGAAGCGAAGCATTAACTCCGGGAACGTACACGCTCGCGTGTGTACTTCTAGAAAAGTGAAAGGATGCACACCTTATGTTGTTCGCAGTTATAAATGTTCTCGGCGGCTGAATCACGTGACCCATTTGGACTGACCTAACGAACCCCTTTCTTTCTCTTCAAGAGATTTATTGAAAACGTAAAAACAAAAACTACTGTAGTTAATATACCACATAACGTACGATAAGCCCATATGGAACACACAGCACATCCAGAAGTTACAAATTCAGCTTAATAACCTATTACTTTGTTGCTTTTCTTTGCACAAATAGCAGGATGTATATAGCCTGTGGATACATCCAGGTCTCTACTGTAGCATTTAGTATTTCTCAGTAATCCTGGTCTCTAAAACTGCCTCCCCCTGGCCAGCCGGGGCGCCTGATGGAGGGGAAAGGAACTGGTTGTTCCTTCCACGCACTACGTCCAACCAGGGAAACTCCCCCCTGTCAGGTGTAAAGGAGCAACTTGGACACTCAGGCATGAAGGGAGCATGAGTTAAGTCCGTTGCTCTCCCCAGGTTGGCGGAGGGTGTGTAGAGCCCAGGATCACAGTAGATGATTGGCACAGGGGTGAAACATGGGTTACAAAATCGTGGGATAAAAAATATATTTTTGAGAGCATTTAGTATTTCTTGGCTGTACGCCTGCATAGTGTAACATCCTGTTTCTCACCGTCTGCTGTCCTTCTCTCACTTTAACACATGTATCTCTCTTTTTCACGCATCCACGCTTGCACATGCAGGCTAAACCAGAGGGGTACTAACTAAGTACGTTGACTCAAGTACTAACTAAGTACAATTTTGAGGCATTTGTACTTTACTTGAGTATTTCCAATTTCCAATACTTTTACTTCTACTACACCCCAGAGGCAAAATATTGTACTTTTACTTCACTACATTTATTTGACAGCTTTAGTTACTATAGTTACTTTGTAGATTGTGATTATTATTACAAAACATATTAACCACTTTGGCCCTAAACATTTTGGCCATTTGAAAATAGCCGATCTATAGGCTACAAGCTCTCAATGTGTTGCGAGCTTGTACAGTATCTGCTATTTTCAAAAGTGAAACTGGACATTCTGCATACTGAGTACTTTATGCTTGTGGTACTTTATTTACATTTTCATGCCAATACTTTAGTACTTTTTGAGTGGTGCAACCACTCCTACAACCAGCTTACAACCTGCGTACCTACCTACCTACCTACCTACCTACCTACCTATGTGTATCTGAGCACGAGTATATGACTTATTAGTACCAGTTGGGGGACGCCAGAAACAGAGAGGGATAGTGCTGTGCTGCTGCCTGCTAATGAGAGAGGGAGAGAGAGAGGTGGGGGGGCGGGGGGGGGGAATTGCACCACTCAGTTCACATGTTTTAAATACATTTTGAATTCCGGACTTTTAGTATGAAAATGTAGCACTTTTTTCCACCACTATACACTTGTACACAGGCCAAACATACTACACACTTTCTCTTCCAGTCTTCATAGTCGCTGTACAACACCGACGCACGATACAATACAAATTAGGCTTTATTCTCACCCCACTGGCACAGGTGGCCTGTTCCCTGTGAGGCAGCCCAGCCCGCCTGCTTGATCCTCCTGCCATCCTATAGGAAGAAGGAACGATCCCGACCGGATCAGTTCCATTCGCTCGGCTTTGAGTGCCATCTGGACGCGTGGTATTTGCCTGGCATTCTAACAGATGTAGGGGGAAATCTGTTTTGAGCACAGGTTGTTTGGTTTACGGGCAAGACGTTCATAGTATGCATGTATGCACATACTGTATGCAGTATACATATTAGTCAGTGTGTTATTCATCCCAGGCAGATGGGGGCCCCGGATGACAGTGAGAATGTACACGTATGCGTTGTGATTTATCGACGACTTGGGAGGGTGTTGTTGCTGAATCTGCAACAGTGCTGCGGCACCGTGCACTGATCTCCATAACAAGTTTACATTTGTATTACAGACAGGAGTGAGTACAGAGAGAGGATGGAGGGAGGGACAGCGCAGACTACGACTACGTGTGTGTGTGTGTGTGTGTGTGTGTGTGTGTCTGTGTGTGTGTGTGTCACCAGCTAATCTCCGGCACCGTTAACCCGGTCGAAGGCATGGGGACTGGGGAGAGGGTATGTTTTGCACTCCGTCCGTCCGTTACCAGCTAATCTCCGGCACCGTTAACCTGGCCGATGCCAAATTTTGCACACATACTCCCTAGATGCCAACGATGAACCTCTGCCCCACATTTTCCAGAACGGCCTGTTATAGCGCCACCAGAAGACCGACTTTTGTGAAACACATTTATTACTCCTCCAGATTTTGTCCAAAAATCCCGCAAATCGTTACACAAAAAGCCTCAAATCATGAACGCAGCGTGCAATGTACGTGAAATCTCTCACTCACATTTCCTACTAGGCTGAGGAATATATCCCACCCT
Organism: Protomyctophum bolini; assembly: GCF_963924005.1. Lineage (NCBI taxonomy): Eukaryota > Metazoa > Chordata > Actinopteri > Myctophiformes > Myctophidae > Protomyctophum > Protomyctophum bolini. Next base: position 47,668,008 of record NC_137863.1, read on the forward strand.
TTTCACATTGGCCTGTTATAGCGCCACCAACAGGTGGATTTTAATTGTCATCAAAGGGGTAAGAACAAATGGCACCCTTTTCACATTGGCCTATTATAGCACCACCAGGAGGCCACAACCTGACCTGGCCTGGTGGAGACCTGTACCCTGAGGGGCACTTTTTCTAGTTTGTACTGCAGTTATTTGAAAACTTTACTTTACTACAAGTTACTTAGATTTAGGTAATTATTACAAAACATTAATCAATGAAGCGCTGTTTTTCTATTCAAATTCGAATAGCCAATCAACAAGCTCAGAATGTGCCGTAACGCCATGCAACTTGTAGATCTGATTTTGTGGGGGCATACAAACACCTGTACAGGAAAAGTGGTGCCCTAATGTACACTGATGAGTAATAAAAAACATGGACAATTGTGGATGTCTTCTAAAATGTCTGCTACAACTTAATTTCACTGTGCATTTTGTCATCAACATTTTTAAATTAAATTGTCCTTTGCGGGCAGTAAGATAAACTTAAATGACAAATTGCACACCTTGACCAAACCACTTTGTAATTATAGAGACCCCGGAGGGCTCTGTCTGCAAAGCGTTTTCAAGAATAGTAAAGGTGCACTTGGTCCTTTAGAGGCTGAGAAATATGGGTTTTCTTTAGTCCAAGAAAAACAAGGCAATTTGATTGGGACTTGGCCGGTCTAATCGTCTCTGGTGCTGGAGGATTTTTTTCAAAGCTTTCCTCCTCCATCTTCTTCCCGTAAGGCATTGGCAGGACGGCCAGGAGAGCACAGATAAGCCCAGAAAACTGTTCTCTCTCCCCAGGTAGTGTGCAGCCCTCTCACTCTCTCTCTCTCTGTCTCTCTCTCTCTCCCCACCGCCCCTACAAAGAGGTGTTCAGTAGAGAGGCACGACTTCCACTGAAGATTTGGACCTCAGAGTGACCACAAAGTGCCAAGAGGATTGGTAGGAGGGAAATGGATCGCTCGGAAATACTCCCAGAGATGAACTGCTTAATCAGAGGTAAATTGCTTGGAGGACACGCTTGGGCGGGGGGTGAGGGTGTCGTGTGGGGGTGGTGAGGATGTAACCAGGCTCTGCTTTTACAGTTCCTTCCTCTTGGATTAGCCGTGCTGAGCGACGGATGACCTTGGGCTGGGACTGCATTAAAGTGATGTTGGGTTGGCAGCGTGAAGGGCGACTCTGGAGAATCCTGCCGTCATAAAGCTCTTTCACTCAAAAGGCGTGGGTGCAATTTAGTGGTGAAATGCAGCCTATAGGTTAATACTGCAGATGTGCTGTGTGCGTCTGCAGTCAATCTGAGGTCACCATCAATATAATTACTTTGATTTAACATACTGTCTTTCATTAAATTAACTCAGCAGGCAACAGAGCTATTTCATGTCACGCCGAACTACAGTAGCATGCAAGTGAAGCCAAAAACAACAATGACAAACATAATTGTGCAATCTCGCATCTTTGCTATTTCGTCATGATAATTGCCCCTCAATGTGACAAATTTGTTAATGCCACAAATATGAGAAACAAATTGCTATCAAGCTATTACTATGCGTCAGCTCTAATTATTTTCCCCCGCAAACTCCCCCCTACCTCCTCCAATGAATCACAGTAATTCCTGAGAAAAAGCCTGCTGCCTAACAGATAATGTTATTGTCACCGCATCCCTTCATAAAATGTTGTTTATTCCGTTAATTACTATTCCCCTTTAATGTGTCGCACCGTATAGCCATGGGGGCTATCTGCTGGATGCAGCCAGGCAGAGCCTGTAAAAACCCTTCTGGAAGATTCATAAAAATATAAACCACAGGCAACTCCTCCTGAGGGCCTCCTAATGGGCCAGTGTCTTTCACAGAGAGTTGAAATGTAAATTATGGAGTATATTTTACATTTCTCAACAACAGCCTGGGGAACCGTGAGAGGTGGACCCTGGGTGGGTACTTATCTCGGCCAGAGCTCTCCCTTAATCTTCCACGAGTCGTTGCCTATAGCCAGCCTACAATATTATAGTATTATTAAAGTAATAGGAAATAGGGAAGCAATATATAATAATAATAATAATAATAATAATGATAATAATAATAATAGTAACATCATAGTATATATAAACAAATATGTATACTATATATATATATATATATATATATATATATATATATATATATATATACACACACACACACACACACAGTTATTTAGTAGTGTACCTCATCTGTAACAGTATCTGAACTCAATTTCCATTTCCCACATCGTGCCAGCTCCATAGCTCGTACATTTATTGGCTCTAACAATGCCATAACACTCAGTGGGGATAGCCTCACTTGTCAAATGAGCAGCACGACTGACTTAGTTTAAGGAGCTGTTTTTCCCAGAACAGTCGCTGCTGTTAGCGAGTGGAAATGGGAGTCCCTCCACAGAGATGTCGTTGCATCCAGTTATCAGCAGCAGCTCCATCAGCCAGCTGCCATTCCACTGGGCTGACAGAGGGAAACCATTAAAGTAAAAAGAAAAGTGTCCTATATCTATCTCAGGCACTTTGGGACCAGGTTGTTTTACTTATCATTTATTTATAATTCCCCCCACTGTGTTGTTAGTGTTGTTAAATAGTAGTCATACAGGAATCATGCTGATATGAAAATGTCCTCCCATGTTAACATGTTGTGCATTGTGCTGAATATGCAAAAAAGGCTATTATCGCACACGAGTTATTTAAAAGTTCTATACCTTTGAGTAAAGATCAATGTGGAAGGAGGGAAGAAGGTGGAGAACTTTAAAGAGGATCCAAGGCAGCTCTGTGCAGTTGAGGTAGAAAAATCATTTATTTCATTAGATTTAAAAAACAACGGTTAAAAAACTAACAAAGGTGTTCATCAGGGTCATCATTGACTACTAGAGTATTTATGAGACATTCCACAGATGTTTCACATGAGAACAAATTCCATACTTAAATAGGACATACATTATAATTCAATTAAAGTTTTATTAACCAAATGTATGCCAATAACGTGGAATTCCGTTTTATTCTCCTATTGCAGATTGAAAGAGGATAAATCAAGCTTTACATACAGCTGACATGTTGGTAGTTTAAGTGGTTTAAAGGCCTAGTGAAATGGAATATTTTTGAAGTTGTCAGACTGAAGTTGAAACACTGCTCTGAAGTTTCTGAACCAATCAGAGCGTCGCATCCCTTCGATTGTATGGACTTTTGATATAGAAATACACAAAAATTAGAATTTGCCCATTTTTTTGGCATCCATTGTTCGGTATGCCCATATGATGACCATGGATATGGTCTAAAAGTGTGAAAAACATATTTTCATTTCACTACGCCTTTAATACAAGCAGACTTTTCTGTTTGGATGAATGGATTGTCCATGGATGGTGTTTCATCTATAAATTCAATAACCCATTATAAAAGATCTAGTGCTGCAAATTGCAGCTGTATTATATTATAATACCCATAGTCAGATTTTCAGAAGTATGGCACACCTTTATCATAATATTGTCTGTAACCATGTCAAGGTGTACAGTACATTAGGTGTTCCTCTATAGTCTATAGGCTACCTAAAATGTAAATAAGAAAGAAAAAAAACATCCATGGAAGATTGAGGTCTGTGACTGATGGAGCAGAGATTAATCAATGCCAGATTTTCATTGTTGTTCCACGCTGATTTCAAAACCATAGAATCTCAAGGGCACATATCTCATTAAATGTGAAAACAGAGCAGACAAGGTTGTCCTTTTTGCTCATTTAAAAATTATATAGCGGGCCACGACAGCTTAGTATTACCACCTGTAACTAGGTATTTCAGGCCAAAGAGTATGACAAACTGTCAGAGTCAGAGCCATGTTCTTATGAATCTTTGATTAGGGGCATCATATCGCTGAGTGAGCGACAAAAAAAAAGAAAGAAAGAAGTAAATCATTAGCTAGAATGAAGTGCAGAGGGCAGGCAGGAGGGTAGAGGGAGGTATAGAGGGAAGATTGCAGGGGTCTAGATTAAAACACACTTAATGCGTAGCAGCTGAGCAAAAGAGACACGGCAAAAACCCCAAGGAGATTGAGAGGTCTTTGAAGTGACACTCGGTCCTTCTTTGAAGCTGCATACTGATCCAGGAGGAAAGATGTCTCAGTGTGGATTTAGCTGCAATAATTTCAGCTTTGATATAGATGAGCACAAACAAAGCAGAGTATTATCAGGACCTCTGCAGTGCTCATCTATTCATTGTCTCCACCAGGCCGAAGGCATGGGGAGAGAGTATGTTTTGCACTGCGTCCGTGTGTCCTTCCGTCCGTCCGTTATCAGCTAATCTCCGATCCATGCCAAACTGCACACCCTGGATGCCAACGACGAACCTCTGCCCCAAATATTCCTCAAAGGCCTGTTATAGCGCCACCATGAGGCAGATTTAGACAAAACACATTTCTGTAGATAACTCGTACACATTTTATCCATACATCACACAATTCGGTATACACTATCTCCATAGTCATGTGATCAACACAGATCTGCACAATTTCCCATCTTCCATCCTGATTGGCTAAGATTGGCTTCCAAAGCTCACATGATTGGTCCGTTTCGAACAAAATGCCACAAATCACAAACAGTGTCCAATTTCCATGAAATTATACATGCACAATAAGGGTGCATCAAAATACACATTTCCGGAATATTGATTTGCCTGGGTGCTGAAAGTGTTACCATCCATGCAAAAACAATAGATACAAAATATTAAAGCGATACGAGGTGATTTAGAGGTGCAACGGTACGTCTGATTTTATGGCATAAGGGGGTAACAGGAACTGTGTCCCTTCACTCTGCCCTGCTCGCACATGGCCTGCTGGTGTGTGTGTGTGTGTGTGTGTGTGGCTAAATTAGTACAATGTGGAGGTTGCAACATTGTTACATTTCAAGCACGGAGAACTGTCTGCTCCTATATTCCCGCACCTCTGTGTTTGTGTGTGTGTGTTATTCAACAACATTGTTTGTGTTGTTGCAATATTGTTACATTTCAAGCCCGGAGACCTGTTTGTTCCAATAGAGCGCCGCAGTCCCGCCCCCTTTCAGAAAAGCGAGTGGCCCAGGAAATGAAACCCCAATGCATTCTTCCATCGGCACTTCGAATATAATTTATTTAAAGACGGTTACGCCGCGGACAAAGCCAATTCGGATCATGACAAATCATGACAATGAACACAATGTTTTGGGACGATCAAATCATTAGAAAGAAGAAAATAAAGGCAGGAGACAACACTATTTGTTTTGTTTTTCGTCTTATAAATTATTTGATCGTCCCAAAACATTGTGTTCATTGTCATAATTTGTCATGATCCGAGTTGGCTTTGTCCGCAGCGTAACCGTCTTTAAATAAATTATATTCTAAGTGCCGGTGGAAGAATGCATTGTGGTTTCATTTCCTGGGCCACTCGCTTTTCTGAAAGGGGGCGTGACTGCGGCGCTCTATATTCCCGCACATTTTACCCTCTGTTTTGCGGGAACTATTCTATTTTCACGCACCTGCATAAAAATGGGGGGGGGGGGCTTTGCCTATAAAAAGCTCTGCCTGTGTAGCTCAGTTGCTGAGTCAATTCCCTCAACGCCACCATCACACACCACAGGATCCAGCTCTCACAAGATGGCCTTAGGCCCCTGCCAGAGGAGCCGCACCCTGTTTTTTGGTCTGGGCGCCACTATCACCGATGCAGATGCCATTATCACTGGCGCCAAGCTGCCAAGTGGTCACCAGATCTTGCGGTGCTTGCTGTATAACTGCGACACACAACTGCATGCAAAGCGACCAGGTTTGACTGGAGCCATGTCACGGTTCCAGGCGGCTAAGATTGTTTTGGAGCAGGTGCGTCCATTTTATGGAAAGGCCAACATCCCAATGGTGAGTGATCAGCGAGCATGTGAGAAGATGATAGCCCTCCTCGATGCCAACAACAAGCTGCGGCGCATACCAAAGGAAAGGCGCTCCAGTGAGGCTACTGCTCGACTGGTGGACGCAATGGAGCACAAGCTGGATGCCACGTTCCCGCTGTGGACTCCAAACGCAGAGGAGCTGATCCGTGATACAGAGGACCTTGCTTTTCTAGCCAGCATGAAGGGCGACAGACTGGCCACATTTGGAGCATTCGATGTCAAGCTGCAATCCAAGGTTTGCTTTTATTTTTATGTAATTTTATGTTTCTGCTTCTATTTTCTTATTTTAATGTTTTGTGCTTGATCTGTAAAGCACTTTGAGCTGCATTGCATGTCATGGAAGGTGCTATACAAATAAAGTTTATTATTATTATTATCATTATTAAGGTGAAGCGGCGACAGGAGCGTGAAGAAGCGCAGCAGGCCTACCTCACCAAGGAGCAGGAGATGACGGCGATGTCTACCAGCATGGTGGTATTAGAAAGCGAAAGTGATGAGGATGGCAATGCAGATGAAGCAGTTGCTCCACTGGCTGAGAACACACCCATCCGTGAACGCAAGAAGACAGGCACCACAGCCTTCATTCCATCTGACATTCTCAGCCGGCCAAGCCTTGTGTCACTGGCTACACGATTGAAGATGACACCAACGCAGCAGGCTGCTTTCACACGGGGCCTGATCGAGGAGTCAGGTGGAAATTCAGAAATGGTCTCCACATCCTACGCGACAGCAGACCGATCACGCCGTCAAGTGCTGAAGACCATCAGTGAGGAACAGCACGAGCAGTGGACACCCCCTCCCATGTGCACCCTGCACTGGGACAGCAAGTTGACACCAATGCTCAACAATGTGCGTCAGTTCGAGGAGCGTCTGACGGTGGTGGTCAGAGATGCGGAGCGGCTAAAACTACTCGGCATGCCAGCATACATGAAGGGGACTAACGAGGCATGTGGAACGATCATCGCCCGGCTGACATGCAAGCTGCTGCAGGACTGGTGCTGTACCGATCAGGTTGTCAACATGGCATTTGACACCACGGCCTCAAACACAGGCCATCTCACAGCAGCCTGCATTGCCATCCAGAACTCACTGGGTCGACCACTACTCTGGTCCGGTTGCCGGCACCACATCGGAGAGGTGCTCCTCAGCCACATTTTCACTCACCTCAAGGTGGAGGTGTCACGATCGCCAGAGGTGACATTGTTTACACGTCTGCGGGACAACTGGAACCTGTTGCCACACAAGGGCGGCACATTGTCCTGCTACATTCCTGGGGATGCTGAACCACCATTTCTTGGCAAGTTGCGTGCTGAACTCAATGTTTGCGCTGCAGGACTGCTCAACTACAAGAGGGGTGACTATCGTGAGTTTGTGCAGCTATGTCTAGTGTATCTGAGTGCAGACATTGCAGATCAAACTCCAGTAACCTTGCAACGACCGGGAGCACTGCACAAGGCACGGTGGATGGCCAAGCTGCTCTACACCCTCAAGCTGGCCTTGATGGAGCAGCACATTGCGTTGCTTCCTCAGGGGACCATCACAACACAACAGCAGGTGTTGAAGATTCGGGCGTTTGCCAAGTTCATTACGCACATCTACGCAACATGGTGGATGGCCTGTGACACGGCCGTAGATGCTGGAATGAATGACCTCACACTCTACCACCACCTGTGTGAATACAAGGCTGTTGACGAGGGCATCGCTGCATCAGCAATTAAGGCTCTGGAGAGGCACCTATGGTACCTGACAGGCGAGATGCTGCCCCTGGCACTCTTCAGCACCAAGGTGCCAGTTGGTGAGCGGCGCGCACTTGCAGATGCCATCTTGGAGCACAAGCCGGCTGATCTACCCATGCGAGCCCCACAGCTCCGCTTTGGCACTGGCTTTGGCAAGCCGAAGTTTCCAACCCTCTCGCCGACCACCAGCTTGGCTGACCTCGCCAACCCAGACTGCTGGTTCGGCATGCACCTGCTGCACATTGATCCAACTTTTCTTTCACTGGATGTAGAGGATTGGACTTCCAATCACTTGTGGTGAATGACTGTGCCGAGCGTGGCGTCAAACTGACGTCAGACTTCGTGGCAGCAGCCAGGAGCGAGGAGCACCTGCAAAATGTGCTGCAGGCAGTTGAGCATGACCGCACACAAAATCCAAATCTTCGCCGCAGCAAGCGCAAGCTGGACCAGGAGTAGGACACTATATTGAGACATGTTCGAGGACAGTAACTTGATTTACTTGAATACTGTACTTAAGTACAGATACTGAGGAGTTGTACTTTACTTGAGTATTAGATTCTATGTTGTTCTATTCAAAATAAATGTTCTAAAAATCAATTTCTTGTCGTTTTTGAGATTGCATCGATGTTATTCAGGAAAACACCCAAAAACGGCCATTTTGGTATTTTTCACATGCTGCGTTGGACCTCTAAATCTCAAGAAATTTTCCCAAAACTTTGCACAAATCATTTTTATGTGTGTCATAACAAAATGCAACCCCAGGCAGAATGATATGTTGAGATTTAATTTTAACATTGCAATCTGATGCACCCTAAAATGCACATTTCCACTAGGCCGAGGACGACATGCCACTATCCCCCCCAAATCAGCCTCACGGTGGCGCTATAACAGGCCAATTCCTGTTTTTACCTATTACTTATTAGTCGCACAGATTTCATCCAAATTTCACGCAAATCGGTACACATGATCTCTGTAGTCATGTGATCAAGACGAGCCTGTTGGATTTCTCAGATTCTACACTGATTAGCTAAGATTGCCTTCCAAAGTTTTCAGGAGTAGCCCGTTTTGTACAAAATGCTGCACATGTCCTGCTCATCCAGAATTCTATCCCCAGAGATGCTATGAGTGATCTGGCTCTGCATTTCCTCAACAAAATGAAGAAAATTGTTGCAAGAAACAAACAAAAAATCTTGTTTATATTACTCCTAAACATTTTGAGAGGTCACGTGACTGGGCTGTGCCATGACACTTTCATGGAGGCTTTCATGGGAGCCAAAGTACACCCGGAAGTTCGGCAGAATGCACTGGAGCCAATGAGAGCTCAGTGACCAGCTCATGAACAAACATTATTTATGAATGACTGAGAACTTTTGTAAAGTGATCGCTTTTGGAAAATAAAATAATATAACACATTATTTTAGGCTGTCTTATTTTTTGATGTGCTTAATGTGATCTATTTTTTCAAAGAGCAGAGAGATGTCTCACTGCAGGTACTGGGCAGTATGGGTTGCCATCACGAGAACTATGATCCGTCTGCCAACAGGTGTTGACAGAGTGAAAGACATCCACTGATTAACACTAGCCAGTCTGAAAAAAATTCACTACTACTCAGTCGGCTGAACGGTAAGATAATATGAATACAATGATTATTATCCATGATGAGGGCAGAGGGATGTTATTATTGAATGCTCGGTTTCAATGGAGCGAGAAGCTAGCTAGCCTAGCCTAGTTAGCTAGCTGTCTGTGTCATGTGATAAGTGTTGTTAACAATGGGACATTGTCTGAACTGCTGAGATGTTGTCATTTCTAAACACATGTTTTCACTCCTAAAATGTATAAAACTAATAATACATGTAATACATATTTTGCCCGGTTAGTGCTATATTGCAACATAGCCATGGAAGAGTGTCGCGTTGCTGCTTCTTTTTTTCCTTCTTCCACCCTGCAAAGATCACTCGTCTTTTCTCGTGTGTTATCGATGTAATTAATATTATGTGACCCCACGCCATGTACAGACTGCTTGACAAGGCATGTATACATGACATAATTGTATTAATGTTTAAATGTAATGATGTTATTGACCGGATTGTCCGTAGTAACAGACCCCCATTCCTCCAGCCGTTAGCTTACATTTGCTAATATTATAAGCTAACCGCATTACTAAAGCCAATGTATTGCAGTAAATGCGGCATGTCCGCGGTAAATTACAATACAAGTGAGTCGCGTTATATTTACCTAAATTACAAGCCAAAGTACATTCCAAATAAACAATTATTAGCCACGTTATGTTGTTATATCAGTTTAATTAATAAAAAACATTTGCTAAGCTGTGTGTATTTCTTTGTCCCAACTTGCAAGTACATCAACCACGTGACCGGGCTGTTTTCTGCCCCCTCAATATCCCAACCGAAATATTTTATAAGATGGCTCTCCCCATCATAAGTGCAATAATTATTGTTTATTTGGAGTGAACATGACAATGACGAGTAAATAAATATTAACACGACTCCCGTCGATACGTTATTTAGCCTGGACATTTCTGAATTTAGCTGAAAACGGGCTTAGTAGCCTACTATTATATTTCATTGATTGTGCCAAAGAAATAATCGCGTCAGGTCAAACCGGCCATGCACACCATTGCTCACGAAAGCGACACCCTTGCAAGCAGCCTAGTTCACATACATGACGAAATACGACATTAGAGTTATATATTGTCATTTTTATATAGAGGGGGAAACATTATAGGCTACGCGTGTTATCGATATAATCAATATATTTGATTGATCCAAATAATCTCCTAGTTAGCTATAGCTGTATGTGTGTTGCGTGTTCTTTTTTTTCCTCCACCCCTCTTTTCTTTAAATCATAACTCGCTCATTTTTTGCTCATTTAAAAAAATTCAAAATACCATGTAAACTACGGAATTCGGTCTTTCATTTGGTATATAGATCGGTTGTGTAGGCCCTCTCTACGAAACGATATCAAGTGATAAGGAAATGTCGGGGAATCGGGTTATAAAAGACACCATTATCAAGCAGCAAAAAGGCGAGTAGTCCTATGGGGGAGAAAGGGGGTTAGGGTTAGGGTTAGGCGGTCCATTGTGCCGATAATAGCCAGAAAGAGTAGGCGATATATGCCTAAAATCATATTTACAAAACGTTTCAAATGGGGAAAAAAACAGAGATGATTTCAATCGAATATTTAGACAAAGTCATGCAAGGGGAACTTTCTCTGGACTCCATGGGCTAAGAAAATAAACTTTTAAATCTCAAAACCGGTCAGAATGACCGCTCCGACGTCGTAGTGTTAACAGGCAGCTACCAATCAGTGAGAGCCTGTCACCATCTGTCTCCTGATTGGTGGCTCTATAGTGATATTAGTCTATATATACTTGACTTTTTTCAGTGATATTTAGCCTATTTGTGACACTGAACTGAAACAAAGTAAGTAGTCCATGATAAATCATGTTATTTAAATATTTGTAATATAAATACATAGAAATGTAAAAAATATCATGACCCTGCCCTGCCCTGTGGCACTGGTGGTAGGCTATTCAATCTATTGCAGTCCACAATCACACATTGCCTACATAGGTCAGCAATGGTGGAATAATTTAAGTAGGCTACTCAATTGTATTAGACCTATAGTTGAACTTGTATCAATACCACAATGTAGAAATATAGGCCTATCTTACTGTGTTACAACAAAGTAAAGTTGCATAAAAAACATACTCAAACTAAAATATCTCCAACTAAACCCCAACTGGGCATCCTAAAAACCCAACGTAACCAGCAAAGAAACAGTGTAACTGTCATGACCAAATCAGCCAAAAGAAACTTTATCAATGATAAAGCTGAGGAAAACAAAAACAATCCTCGGGAGCTCTACTTACTTACTTAGGCCCGTCGCTCCCAGTGGAGCATAGGCCATCAACGACTCTTCTCCATCCAACACGGTTTTGGGCTTTCCTTTCCGCCTCTCCCCAGTTGATTCCCTGTCTCTTCAGCTCCGCCCTAGTGTCCCGCCAGTGCCTGGCGCGTTGTACTAGCTGCCGGTTTCCTCAGGGTGTGGCCAATCCATCCCCACATTCTCCTTAGGATCTGTTTCTCCACTGGTTCCTGACTCCCTTTCCTCCTCGGGAGCTCTGGAAGCTACTAAACAACCAACTGGGCTGTGGTCAGAAACTAAAAACCAGGTTTACAAACATAAACATCAAATCGAATGACACCCTCATCACTGATAAGCTTGATGTAGCCAACTACTTAAACGACTTCTTTACAAACATTGCAACAACGCTGGTTAACAAACTGCCCTCCCACTCTGGGCGTTTTGGTGTAGAGCACATCAAAGCCTTCTACAAAAACCTAGGTGTTTGTAAAGATGATTTTAAAATGGCAATGGTAACAACTGAGGAGGTACTTAAAAACGGAGTGCCCTCCAACCCCACAGGGCCATTGGCCATGACAATATTCCCTCCAAATTTCTCAGAGACTCAGCCATTTCCATAGCTCCAATCATCACCCACATAGTAAACCTCTCCATCAAACAGGGACAGGTCCCCCAATATTTTAAACTGGCCAAAGTAACTGCACAATAAAGGGAGTAAATTAGAACCCGGCAACTAAGACCTATTTCTATTCTAAGCTCCATCTCGAAAGTGATGGAAAAATTGTCTATGATAGACTATGAACAGGTTGAAAAGTATCTTGTCACTAATAAATTAATGTACGAGTTCCAATCTGGTTTCAGAAAGTCTCACTCCACTGACACATGCCTCCTCTATTTGAGCGACCACATCAAACACGAGGTGGATGCTGGCAAATACTGCGGCATGGTCAAGCTGGTCAACCTCGTACAAGGTTTATTTGACTATGCATGCACCTCTTGGTATCACAGCACCTCAAAGGCGCTTAAAACAAGGCTCCAGACCTCCCAAAACAAACTGGTCAGGCTCCTACTTGGCCTCACTCCCCGAACCCATCTCCTTCCCACTTTGACAGGCTGGAATGGCTTAGGGTCGATGACAGAGTACAACATCTTGCAATGGGTCTGGTCCACAAGATTTGATACACCACCAAGATACTCATGTACCTGTCTAAATACTTCCTTAATGTTAAGTCAACACCCACAACACCATGAGGGAGTGCAACAAACCATGTACAACCCAGATTTGACACAAACAAGGGACTAAATGATTTTCGCTCCTATGCCACCAAAATGTGGAACGCCCTACCAACAGTCATTAAGACATGTGACTCACTCGAAGGTAAAGCTCACTGTGCCTTTGTTGGATTTGGCTTTGCATGTTTTCCTTCCATTCACAATGTTCCCCTCACCAAGCTCACCCATAAACCAAACCACAGAATGCAAGAAAACACTACATTCTATAGTTGTTATGTTGTTGTACATTGTATTGTTTGCATCGGGTAAGGATTCAGTATCTATCTATCTATCTATATATCCATATATCCATATATCCATCCATGGACACCCCTAAAATAATCATATTTTATACTGTATTTAATATACATGATACATATTGTTTAAAAAACATCCACATTCCACATAATCAAAAGTGTTATGGTCATTAAAACGGTGGTAGCCTACTAGGATTTATATAGTTAATATATTTGAAGGGAGAGAGAGAATGTGACAGTTTGCCTCTTTCATTCACAATGTTTGACCATTTGGTATTAAAAAGGTCTTAAGTGTAGAAATGTGCAGATACCCTGCGTAGGTGTAAAGTGGTTGAGATTCAATAAATTATTCTACTGTAAAATCCAACATGATTGTTCATGGAGAACAACATGATGAACAAGGACAAGTTTCTCACTCTCAATCTATGTAGGTCTTTACTGAATATTCAAACACAAACCATTTTAACTTATAGTATTAATTAAGTTAGTGACATGTAGGCCTTTATTGCATATTGAACACAAACCATATCATTTTAACTTCTAGTACTAAGTTAGTGACATGTAGGTCTTTATTGCATATTGATCACAATATATATATATATATAATATATCATTTTAACTTCTAGTAGTTAGTGACTCACATCTCAAAAGTAAAACTATAGACCAAGCAATTGCAAATGAGCCATCATCATTTCAAACATTATAGGCTACTGTCCCACACACACACTGCTATCACTAGGCTACTTTATTCTCAATGAGTCAATGGTCTGACTGAATTGCATCTCAATAGCATAGCCAAATAGACCCCCGCCCCGCCCATACACACATAAACAATGAATCGCTGTAACTTGGGTCAAATGGTGAAATAGCAGGCAAATGACTCAAAACTATGAATGTGATTTTCAATCTAATTTCTTGTTTCCTCTGCTGTAAAGTATTGGATTTGTGCATTAATTGCTGATTTGAGTAAATGCAGAAACATGATTACTAATTTAATTGTAGCTTTTATTTTCTCATAGCCAACATGGTGTACAAGTCTTCACTGTCTTGTATGTGGTCTAAGCGGTCATTTTATGATATTCTGTCTTTTAGATAATAAAGCAACTTAATTATAATAATGTAGAATATTTTACAAGTCAATGTGTGATGACTTGTGTACTATTTAGTACAGGGGTGGGTGGCAGTCTGTGTCTTGGAAAACAGATAACTGGTATACTCATTGTTTTCACTTGTGATGTATTTATCTTGGTTAAATGTTCAGAGTCAAGAGCTGTGCGTTCATGTGTGTTCACACATTTAGCGAGTAACATAAAATAGAGAGTCAATAGTAAGCTTTGTAATTTTAAAGCATATAACATTTTATAATATGAATGAAGATCACAGGTATTATAGATAGAGCATGCCCAGGGGAGGAGGGGGGTGGAGCATGCAGCAGTTTGTTAGGTTGTGATTGGCTGAGAGATGGTTCTATTGTTCTCCTCTTCGGCCTATCAATCCAAGCAGTTCTCTAGTATAAGAAGAGTTGCTCTGTGTCAGTTCTCCACAACTGCTCCAGGATATCAATCATTTCTGATTGATCAGATCTGACTGTGGACTCCAGACTTCAGGAGAAGATGAACTCGGTCAACCTCAACTCTGCTGAACAGGAGGAACCCAATGACCATGGTATGTTACTTTCCCTTTCACCTGTCATATTTGTATAATTAGAACATTGTATTCTCAATCTTCCGCTTTGTTTCATTGTAATTTGATGCAGATCGTGTTTTTGCTTTTATATTGTCTCACAGCAGGTTCATTCATTCTAAAAGTGCTTGTAGTTGGCCTATTACTTACCGCTGAATCATTATATAAGCATGTGTCATTTTTTATTATTGTGTAATAGTTATTTAGCTAGTTATTGCACAGTAAATTTGATTCTTTCTTAAAATGCACAAAAAAACAGCAATTCCTTTGCTGGTGTTAATTGGGGAACTAAATGTACATTTCAGCCCATAAAAGTCTGTCGTTCAACCTCTCAATGGGTTTTGTTTCCAATCCAGTGTTGCATCATCAGTCTGGCCTCCCTGTCTTACCAACAGTAAATGAACATAGAAGCTTGGCTAAACCCAAACAGCACGGCTGTGACCAGTGTGGACAACGCTTCCATTACAAATCTCACCTTAAAACACACCAGAGAATTCACACTGGAGAGAAACCCTATGGATGTGATCAGTGTGGACAACGGTTCTCTCAAATGTCCAACCTTAAAACACACCAGGGCATTGTGCACACTGGAGAGAAACCCTATGGATGTGATCAGTGTGGACAACACTTCTCTCAAATACACCACCTTAAAGGCCACCAGAGAATTCACACTGGAGAGAAACCCTATGGATGTGATCAGTGTGGACAACACTTCTCTGCAATGTCCAGCCTTAAAAGCCACCAGAGAATTCACACTGGAGAGAAACCCTATGGATGTGATCAGTGTGGACAACGGTTCTCTCAAATGTCCAACCTTAAAACACACCAGGGCATTGTGCACACTGGAGAGAAACCCTATGGATGTGATCAGTGTGGACAAAACTTCTCTCAAATACACCACCTTAAAGGCCACCAGAGAATTCACACTGGAGAGAAACCCTATGGATGTGATCAGTGTGGACAACACTTCTCTGCAATGTCCAGCCTTAAAAGACACCAAATAATTCACACTGGAGAGAAACCCTATGGATGTGATCAATGTGGACAACACTTTTCTGAAATGTCCAGCCTTAAAAGTCACCAGAGAATTCACACTGGAGAGAAACCCTATGGATGTGATCAGTGTGGACAACGCTTCTCTAGAATGTCCGACCTTAAGACACACCAGCGCATTCACACTGGAGAGAAACCCTATGGATGTGATCAGTGTGGACAACGCTTCTCTAGAATGTCCAACCTTAAAAAGCACCAGAGAATTCACACTGGAGAGAAACCCTATGGATGTGATCAGTGTGGACAACACTTCTCTCAATTGTCCAACCTTAAAAAGCATCAGAGAATTCACACTGGAGAGAAACCCTATGGATGTGATCAGTGTGGACAACACTTCTCTCAATTGACCCACCTTAAAACACACCAGAGAATTCACACTGGAGAGAAACCCTATGGTTGTGATCATTGTGGACGACACTTCTCTCATTTGTCCAACCTTAAAAGCCACCGGATAAGTCACACTAGAGAGAAACCCTAGTGTTTACATTATGACAAGAGCTTAGCACATCCACGTAAAAAGTGTTGGATGATTATCTTTTTTTCATCATTTTTTATTACAATTAAAGTTGTATACTGTTTAAATGACCTGTTTTTTTGTGGTATTTCTTATTCACTGGGTTTTTCATATTTTTTTTTAGAGAAATTATTAACACCTAAAAGTATGGTGGTGACTGTTAGAGGAGCCTCTTTTTTCACCCATTGCATCAATCTATCTATACATTATTTCTGACGACCATGATTTATTTCTGCTTCGTTATTATGATACTGCTTTTATACTGTATACTGAACATGTCAGATAGAAATAAAGGTCTCGATATTCAATTTCATTCTCAACCTTATTCTTTGCTTTACTGTCATTTGATCTGCA
Organism: Protomyctophum bolini; assembly: GCF_963924005.1. NCBI lineage: Eukaryota > Metazoa > Chordata > Actinopteri > Myctophiformes > Myctophidae > Protomyctophum > Protomyctophum bolini. Next base: position 47,684,697 of record NC_137863.1, read on the forward strand.
GATTTTCTGTCAATTAGATTTAGATTAACTTTGTTCACACTTGACACACATTTTATTTTTAGGCCACACTTGGAAGAAGCAATCCCGTTCAAATTCAGTTTCTACGAGAACATGGGTCCCATTTAATAATGTGCTCCATGTTCTTGTAGAAACTGAACATGAAGGTTGGATGATTGGATTGATTGCAAGTTTGCAACAGGATTACACATTAAACCTTTCGGCTCATATGCTTTTCATTAAAGCTTTATTCTACACTTCCCCGTAATGTCCAAAATACACCAGATCCTTCACATTCAGAGATAAATTAATTGCAAAGTGTGTGGAGAAGCTATTAGTCCATCAAATTATGTAGAAGTTCACAAGGTTGTATACACTGGTTACGGACAGATATAAACATATAACTCTGTTTAGCGTGAACAGTAGCCTTTAACTAAAGCGTAATTATAGAGGACGAGTGTATGACGATACGTGGTCTCTTAACAAATTAACTGCTTCTGCTTCTAAATTATTCCATTATACAATCCAACTGTCAGTTGCATATGTCGGAATGCTCGGTCATATAAGCTTTTATATAAATCAGGATCGCTGTAATATTTTTTCCCCTTTTTTGCTTGGCCTTTCCATCTGCAGCGGACTCCTGCCGTTCACTTCTTGTATACAGGCCTACTGAAAAGGCTCATAACTCTGACCAAACACCGATGTTCGGAGGTCTTTTTTTCCCTTTTTTTCTTCCAAGCAGAAGTACAGAGGTTTATATAAGTTTACATATGTATTGTATACTTAATGTACAACCCTCCCCCTTATAGGTTGAGCAGAATGACCAAGAGTGGTCACACTTGCCCCGCCTACCCCCCGGTCTCCCTCCCACTCAGGGACGTGCAGAAAGAGAGAGGCAGGGGCTGAAATCCTGTAAGAGGGCACACTGTCATGGTCTCGGAATCCCCCAATTTACACATTCTTGTATCTAGATGGGTTGTTGACCAGTCATTCTATATACTAATTAGTATGGTGATGACTTTTTGGTGGAGTCTGTAGACTCTCTATCTACATTATATATTTCTGCTTCGTTACATCTGACCCTACATGTTTTATTATTGTGATACTGTTGTTATACTGTATTGCTTTTGTGGAACATGTCGCACCAACATTATGCTGCAGAAACAAGTCACAATATTCAATTTAATTCTCAATCGTATTCCTTGTTTCACTGTAAATTTCTGTATATTAGATAGTATATTTACCCGCCCTAGTGTCCCGCCAGTGCCTGGCGCGTTGTACTAGCTGCCGGTTTCCTCAGGGTGTGGCCAATCCATCCCCACATTCTCCTTAGGATCTGTTTCTCCACTGGTTCCTGACTCCCTTTCCTCCTCGGGAGCTCTGGAAGCTACTAAACAACCAACTGGGCTGTGGTCAGAAACTAAAAACCAGGTTTACAAACATAAACATCAAATCGAATGACACCCTCATCACTGATAAGCTTGATGTAGCCAACTACTTAAACGACTTCTTTACAAACATTGCAACAACGCTGGTTAACAAACTGCCCTCCCACTCTGGGCGTTTTGGTGTAGAGCACATCAAAGCCTTCTACAAAAACCTAGGTGTTTGTAAAGATGATTTTAAAATGGCAATGGTAACAACTGAGGAGGTACTTAAAAACGGAGTGCCCTCCAACCCCACAGGGCCATTGGCCATGACAATATTCCCTCCAAATTTCTCAGAGACTCAGCCATTTCCATAGCTCCAATCATCACCCACATAGTAAACCTCTCCATCAAACAGGGACAGGTCCCCCAATATTTTAAACTGGCCAAAGTAACTGCACAATAAAGGGAGTAAATTAGAACCCGGCAACTAAGACCTATTTCTATTCTAAGCTCCATCTCGAAAGTGATGGAAAAATTGTCTATGATAGACTATGAACAGGTTGAAAAGTATCTTGTCACTAATAAATTAATGTACGAGTTCCAATCTGGTTTCAGAAAGTCTCACTCCACTGACACATGCCTCCTCTATTTGAGCGACCACATCAAACACGAGGTGGATGCTGGCAAATACTGCGGCATGGTCAAGCTGGTCAACCTCGTACAAGGTTTATTTGACTATGCATGCACCTCTTGGTATCACAGCACCTCAAAGGCGCTTAAAACAAGGCTCCAGACCTCCCAAAACAAACTGGTCAGGCTCCTACTTGGCCTCACTCCCCGAACCCATCTCCTTCCCACTTTGACAGGCTGGAATGGCTTAGGGTCGATGACAGAGTACAACATCTTGCAATGGGTCTGGTCCACAAGATTTGATACACCACCAAGATACTCATGTACCTGTCTAAATACTTCCTTAATGTTAAGTCAACACCCACAACACCATGAGGGAGTGCAACAAACCATGTACAACCCAGATTTGACACAAACAAGGGACTAAATGATTTTCGCTCCTATGCCACCAAAATGTGGAACGCCCTACCAACAGTCATTAAGACATGTGACTCACTCGAAGGTAAAGCTCACTGTGCCTTTGTTGGATTTGGCTTTGCATGTTTTCCTTCCATTCACAATGTTCCCCTCACCAAGCTCACCCATAAACCAAACCACAGAATGCAAGAAAACACTACATTCTATAGTTGTTATGTTGTTGTACATTGTATTGTTTGCATCGGGTAAGGATTCAGTATCTATCTATCTATCTATATATCCATATATCCATATATCCATCCATGGACACCCCTAAAATAATCATATTTTATACTGTATTTAATATACATGATACATATTGTTTAAAAAACATCCACATTCCACATAATCAAAAGTGTTATGGTCATTAAAACGGTGGTAGCCTACTAGGATTTATATAGTTAATATATTTGAAGGGAGAGAGAGAATGTGACAGTTTGCCTCTTTCATTCACAATGTTTGACCATTTGGTATTAAAAAGGTCTTAAGTGTAGAAATGTGCAGATACCCTGCGTAGGTGTAAAGTGGTTGAGATTCAATAAATTATTCTACTGTAAAATCCAACATGATTGTTCATGGAGAACAACATGATGAACAAGGACAAGTTTCTCACTCTCAATCTATGTAGGTCTTTACTGAATATTCAAACACAAACCATTTTAACTTATAGTATTAATTAAGTTAGTGACATGTAGGCCTTTATTGCATATTGAACACAAACCATATCATTTTAACTTCTAGTACTAAGTTAGTGACATGTAGGTCTTTATTGCATATTGATCACAAACCATATCATTTTAACTTCTAGTAGTTAGTGACTCACATCTCAAAAGTAAAACTATAGACCAAGCAATTGCAAATGAGCCATCATCATTTCAAACATTATAGGCTACTGTCCCACACACACACTGCTATCACTAGGCTACTTTATTCTCAATGAGTCAATGGTCTGACTGAATTGCATCTCAATAGCATAGCCAAATAGACCCCCGCCCCGCCCATACACACATAAACAATGAATCGCTGTAACTTGGGTCAAATGGTGAAATAGCAGGCAAATGACTCAAAACTATGAATGTGATTTTCAATCTAATTTCTTGTTTCCTCTGCTGTAAAGTATTGGATTTGTGCATTAATTGCTGATTTGAGTAAATGCAGAAACATGATTACTAATTTAATTGTAGCTTTTATTTTCTCATAGCCAACATGGTGTACAAGTCTTCACTGTCTTGTATGTGGTCTAAGCGGTCATTTTATGATATTCTGTCTTTTAGATAATAAAGCAACTTAATTATAATAATGTAGAATATTTTACAAGTCAATGTGTGATGACTTGTGTACTATTTAGTACAGGGGTGGGTGGCAGTCTGTGTCTTGGAAAACAGATAACTGGTATACTCATTGTTTTCACTTGTGATGTATTTATCTTGGTTAAATGTTCAGAGTCAAGAGCTGTGCGTTCATGTGTGTTCACACATTTAGCGAGTAACATAAAATAGAGAGTCAATAGTAAGCTTTGTAATTTTAAAGCATATAACATTTTATAATATGAATGAAGATCACAGGTATTATAGATAGAGCATGCCCAGGGGAGGAGGGGGGTGGAGCATGCAGCAGTTTGTTAGGTTGTGATTGGCTGAGAGATGGTTCTATTGTTCTCCTCTTCGGCCTATCAATCCAAGCAGTTCTCTAGTATAAGAAGAGTTGCTCTGTGTCAGTTCTCCACAACTGCTCCAGGATATCAATCATTTCTGATTGATCAGATCTGACTGTGGACTCCAGACTTCAGGAGAAGATGAACTCGGTCAACCTCAACTCTGCTGAACAGGAGGAACCCAATGACCATGGTATGTTACTTTCCCTTTCACCTGTCATATTTGTATAATTAGAACATTGTATTCTCAATCTTCCGCTTTGTTTCATTGTAATTTGATGCAGATCGTGTTTTTGCTTTTATATTGTCTCACAGCAGGTTCATTCATTCTAAAAGTGCTTGTAGTTGGCCTATTACTTACCGCTGAATCATTATATAAGCATGTGTCATTTTTTATTATTGTGTAATAGTTATTTAGCTAGTTATTGCACAGTAAATTTGATTCTTTCTTAAAATGCACAAAAAAACAGCAATTCCTTTGCTGGTGTTAATTGGGGAACTAAATGTACATTTCAGCCCATAAAAGTCTGTCGTTCAACCTCTCAATGGGTTTTGTTTCCAATCCAGTGTTGCATCATCAGTCTGGCCTCCCTGTCTTACCAACAGTAAATGAACATAGAAGCTTGGCTAAACCCAAACAGCACGGCTGTGACCAGTGTGGACAACGCTTCCATTACAAATCTCACCTTAAAACACACCAGAGAATTCACACTGGAGAGAAACCCTATGGATGTGATCAGTGTGGACAACGGTTCTCTCAAATGTCCAACCTTAAAACACACCAGGGCATTGTGCACACTGGAGAGAAACCCTATGGATGTGATCAGTGTGGACAACACTTCTCTCAAATACACCACCTTAAAGGCCACCAGAGAATTCACACTGGAGAGAAACCCTATGGATGTGATCAGTGTGGACAACACTTCTCTGCAATGTCCAGCCTTAAAAGCCACCAGAGAATTCACACTGGAGAGAAACCCTATGGATGTGATCAGTGTGGACAACGGTTCTCTCAAATGTCCAACCTTAAAACACACCAGGGCATTGTGCACACTGGAGAGAAACCCTATGGATGTGATCAGTGTGGACAAAACTTCTCTCAAATACACCACCTTAAAGGCCACCAGAGAATTCACACTGGAGAGAAACCCTATGGATGTGATCAGTGTGGACAACACTTCTCTGCAATGTCCAGCCTTAAAAGACACCAAATAATTCACACTGGAGAGAAACCCTATGGATGTGATCAATGTGGACAACACTTTTCTGAAATGTCCAGCCTTAAAAGTCACCAGAGAATTCACACTGGAGAGAAACCCTATGGATGTGATCAGTGTGGACAACGCTTCTCTAGAATGTCCGACCTTAAGACACACCAGCGCATTCACACTGGAGAGAAACCCTATGGATGTGATCAGTGTGGACAACGCTTCTCTAGAATGTCCAACCTTAAAAAGCACCAGAGAATTCACACTGGAGAGAAACCCTATGGATGTGATCAGTGTGGACAACACTTCTCTCAATTGTCCAACCTTAAAAAGCATCAGAGAATTCACACTGGAGAGAAACCCTATGGATGTGATCAGTGTGGACAACACTTCTCTCAATTGACCCACCTTAAAACACACCAGAGAATTCACACTGGAGAGAAACCCTATGGTTGTGATCATTGTGGACGACACTTCTCTCATTTGTCCAACCTTAAAAGCCACCGGATAAGTCACACTAGAGAGAAACCCTAGTGTTTACATTATGACAAGAGCTTAGCACATCCACGTAAAAAGTGTTGGATGATTATCTTTTTTTCATCATTTTTTATTACAATTAAAGTTGTATACTGTTTAAATGACCTGTTTTTTTGTGGTATTTCTTATTCACTGGGTTTTTCATATTTTTTTTTTGAGAAATTATTAACACCTAAAAGTATGGTGGTGACTGTTAGAGGAGCCTCTTTTTTCACCCATTGCATCAATCTATCTATACATTATTTCTGACGACCATGATTTATTTCTGCTTCGTTATTATGATACTGCTTTTATACTGTATACTGAACATGTCAGATAGAAATAAAGGTCTCGATATTCAATTTCATTCTCAACCTTATTCTTTGCTTTACTGTCATTTGATCTGCAGATTTTCTGTCAATTAGATTTAGATTAACTTTGTTCACACTTGACACACATTTTATTTTTAGGCCACACTTGGAAGAAGCAATCCCGTTCAAATTCAGTTTCTACGAGAACATGGGTCCCATTTAATAATGTGCTCCATGTTCTTGTAGAAACTGAACATGAAGGTTGGATGATTGGATTGATTGCAAGTTTGCAACAGGATTACACATTAAACCTTTCGGCTCATATGCTTTTCATTAAAGCTTTATTCTACACTTCCCCGTAATGTCCAAAATACACCAGATCCTTCACATTCAGAGATAAATTAATTGCAAAGTGTGTGGAGAAGCTATTAGTCCATCAAATTATGTAGAAGTTCACAAGGTTGTATACACTGGTTACGGACAGATATAAACATATAACTCTGTTTAGCGTGAACAGTAGCCTTTAACTAAAGCGTAATTATAGAGGACGAGTGTATGACGATACGTGGTCTCTTAACAAATTAACTGCTTCTGCTTCTAAATTATTCCATTATACAATCCAACTGTCAGTTGCATATGTCGGAATGCTCGGTCATATAAGCTTTTATATAAATCAGGATCGCTGTAATATTTTTTCCCCTTTTTTGCTTGGCCTTTCCATCTGCAGCGGACTCCTGCCGTTCACTTCTTGTATACAGGCCTACTGAAAAGGCTCATAACTCTGACCAAACACCGATGTTCGGAGGTCTTTTTTTCCCTTTTTTTCTTCCAAGCAGAAGTACAGAGGTTTATATAAGTTTACATATGTATTGTATACTTAATGTACAACCCTCCCCCTTATAGGTTGAGCAGAATGACCAAGAGTGGTCACACTTGCCCCGCCTACCCCCCGGTCTCCCTCCCACTCAGGGACGTGCAGAAAGAGAGAGGCAGGGGCTGAAATCCTGTAAGAGGGCACACTGTCATGGTCTCGGAATCCCCCAATTTACACATTCTTGTATCTAGATGGGTTGTTGACCAGTCATTCTATATACTAATTAGTATGGTGATGACTTTTTGGTGGAGTCTGTAGACTCTCTATCTACATTATATATTTCTGCTTCGTTACATCTGACCCTACATGTTTTATTATTGTGATACTGTTGTTATACTGTATTGCTTTTGTGGAACATGTCGCACCAACATTATGCTGCAGAAACAAGTCACAATATTCAATTTAATTCTCAATCGTATTCCTTGTTTCACTGTAAATTTCTGTATATTAGATAGTATATTTACCCGCCCTAGTGTCCCGCCAGTGCCTGGCGCGTTGTACTAGCTGCCGGTTTCCTCAGGGTGTGGCCAATCCATCCCCACATTCTCCTTAGGATCTGTTTCTCCACTGGTTCCTGACTCCCTTTCCTCCTCGGGAGCTCTGGAAGCTACTAAACAACCAACTGGGCTGTGGTCAGAAACTAAAAACCAGGTTTACAAACATAAACATCAAATCGAATGACACCCTCATCACTGATAAGCTTGATGTAGCCAACTACTTAAACGACTTCTTTACAAACATTGCAACAACGCTGGTTAACAAACTGCCCTCCCACTCTGGGCGTTTTGGTGTAGAGCACATCAAAGCCTTCTACAAAAACCTAGGTGTTTGTAAAGATGATTTTAAAATGGCAATGGTAACAACTGAGGAGGTACTTAAAAACGGAGTGCCCTCCAACCCCACAGGGCCATTGGCCATGACAATATTCCCTCCAAATTTCTCAGAGACTCAGCCATTTCCATAGCTCCAATCATCACCCACATAGTAAACCTCTCCATCAAACAGGGACAGGTCCCCCAATATTTTAAACTGGCCAAAGTAACTGCACAATAAAGGGAGTAAATTAGAACCCGGCAACTAAGACCTATTTCTATTCTAAGCTCCATCTCGAAAGTGATGGAAAAATTGTCTATGATAGACTATGAACAGGTTGAAAAGTATCTTGTCACTAATAAATTAATGTACGAGTTCCAATCTGGTTTCAGAAAGTCTCACTCCACTGACACATGCCTCCTCTATTTGAGCGACCACATCAAACACGAGGTGGATGCTGGCAAATACTGCGGCATGGTCAAGCTGGTCAACCTCGTACAAGGTTTATTTGACTATGCATGCACCTCTTGGTATCACAGCACCTCAAAGGCGCTTAAAACAAGGCTCCAGACCTCCCAAAACAAACTGGTCAGGCTCCTACTTGGCCTCACTCCCCGAACCCATCTCCTTCCCACTTTGACAGGCTGGAATGGCTTAGGGTCGATGACAGAGTACAACATCTTGCAATGGGTCTGGTCCACAAGATTTGATACACCACCAAGATACTCATGTACCTGTCTAAATACTTCCTTAATGTTAAGTCAACACCCACAACACCATGAGGGAGTGCAACAAACCATGTACAACCCAGATTTGACACAAACAAGGGACTAAATGATTTTCGCTCCTATGCCACCAAAATGTGGAACGCCCTACCAACAGTCATTAAGACATGTGACTCACTCGAAGGTAAAGCTCACTGTGCCTTTGTTGGATTTGGCTTTGCATGTTTTCCTTCCATTCACAATGTTCCCCTCACCAAGCTCACCCATAAACCAAACCACAGAATGCAAGAAAACACTACATTCTATAGTTGTTATGTTGTTGTACATTGTATTGTTTGCATCGGGTAAGGATTCAGTATCTATCTATCTATCTATATATCCATATATCCATATATCCATCCATGGACACCCCTAAAATAATCATATTTTATACTGTATTTAATATACATGATACATATTGTTTAAAAAACATCCACATTCCACATAATCAAAAGTGTTATGGTCATTAAAACGGTGGTAGCCTACTAGGATTTATATAGTTAATATATTTGAAGGGAGAGAGAGAATGTGACAGTTTGCCTCTTTCATTCACAATGTTTGACCATTTGGTATTAAAAAGGTCTTAAGTGTAGAAATGTGCAGATACCCTGCGTAGGTGTAAAGTGGTTGAGATTCAATAAATTATTCTACTGTAAAATCCAACATGATTGTTCATGGAGAACAACATGATGAACAAGGACAAGTTTCTCACTCTCAATCTATGTAGGTCTTTACTGAATATTCAAACACAAACCATTTTAACTTATAGTATTAATTAAGTTAGTGACATGTAGGCCTTTATTGCATATTGAACACAAACCATATCATTTTAACTTCTAGTACTAAGTTAGTGACATGTAGGTCTTTATTGCATATTGATCACAAACCATATCATTTTAACTTCTAGTAGTTAGTGACTCACATCTCAAAAGTAAAACTATAGACCAAGCAATTGCAAATGAGCCATCATCATTTCAAACATTATAGGCTACTGTCCCACACACACACTGCTATCACTAGGCTACTTTATTCTCAATGAGTCAATGGTCTGACTGAATTGCATCTCAATAGCATAGCCAAATAGACCCCCGCCCCGCCCATACACACATAAACAATGAATCGCTGTAACTTGGGTCAAATGGTGAAATAGCAGGCAAATGACTCAAAACTATGAATGTGATTTTCAATCTAATTTCTTGTTTCCTCTGCTGTAAAGTATTGGATTTGTGCATTAATTGCTGATTTGAGTAAATGCAGAAACATGATTACTAATTTAATTGTAGCTTTTATTTTCTCATAGCCAACATGGTGTACAAGTCTTCACTGTCTTGTATGTGGTCTAAGCGGTCATTTTATGATATTCTGTCTTTTAGATAATAAAGCAACTTAATTATAATAATGTAGAATATTTTACAAGTCAATGTGTGATGACTTGTGTACTATTTAGTACAGGGGTGGGTGGCAGTCTGTGTCTTGGAAAACAGATAACTGGTATACTCATTGTTTTCACTTGTGATGTATTTATCTTGGTTAAATGTTCAGAGTCAAGAGCTGTGCGTTCATGTGTGTTCACACATTTAGCGAGTAACATAAAATAGAGAGTCAATAGTAAGCTTTGTAATTTTAAAGCATATAACATTTTATAATATGAATGAAGATCACAGGTATTATAGATAGAGCATGCCCAGGGGAGGAGGGGGGTGGAGCATGCAGCAGTTTGTTAGGTTGTGATTGGCTGAGAGATGGTTCTATTGTTCTCCTCTTCGGCCTATCAATCCAAGCAGTTCTCTAGTATAAGAAGAGTTGCTCTGTGTCAGTTCTCCACAACTGCTCCAGGATATCAATCATTTCTGATTGATCAGATCTGACTGTGGACTCCAGACTTCAGGAGAAGATGAACTCGGTCAACCTCAACTCTGCTGAACAGGAGGAACCCAATGACCATGGTATGTTACTTTCCCTTTCACCTGTCATATTTGTATAATTAGAACATTGTATTCTCAATCTTCCGCTTTGTTTCATTGTAATTTGATGCAGATCGTGTTTTTGCTTTTATATTGTCTCACAGCAGGTTCATTCATTCTAAAAGTGCTTGTAGTTGGCCTATTACTTACCGCTGAATCATTATATAAGCATGTGTCATTTTTTATTATTGTGTAATAGTTATTTAGCTAGTTATTGCACAGTAAATTTGATTCTTTCTTAAAATGCACAAAAAAACAGCAATTCCTTTGCTGGTGTTAATTGGGGAACTAAATGTACATTTCAGCCCATAAAAGTCTGTCGTTCAACCTCTCAATGGGTTTTGTTTCCAATCCAGTGTTGCATCATCAGTCTGGCCTCCCTGTCTTACCAACAGTAAATGAACATAGAAGCTTGGCTAAACCCAAACAGCACGGCTGTGACCAGTGTGGACAACGCTTCCATTACAAATCTCACCTTAAAACACACCAGAGAATTCACACTGGAGAGAAACCCTATGGACAACGGTTCTCTCAAATGTCCAACCTTAAAACACACCAGGGCATTGTGCACACTGGAGAGAAACCCTATGGATGTGATCAGTGTGGACAACACTTCTCTCAAATACACCACCTTAAAGGCCACCAGAGAATTCACACTGGAGAGAAACCCTATGGATGTGATCAGTGTGGACAACACTTCTCTGCAATGTCCAGCCTTAAAAGCCACCAGAGAATTCACACTGGAGAGAAACCCTATGGATGTGATCAGTGTGGACAACGGTTCTCTCAAATGTCCAACCTTAAAACACACCAGGGCATTGTGCACACTGGAGAGAAACCCTATGGATGTGATCAGTGTGGACAAAACTTCTCTCAAATACACCACCTTAAAGGCCACCAGAGAATTCACACTGGAGAGAAACCCTATGGATGTGATCAGTGTGGACAACACTTCTCTGCAATGTCCAGCCTTAAAAGACACCAAATAATTCACACTGGAGAGAAACCCTATGGATGTGATCAATGTGGACAACACTTTTCTGAAATGTCCAGCCTTAAAAGTCACCAGAGAATTCACACTGGAGAGAAACCCTATGGATGTGATCAGTGTGGACAACGCTTCTCTAGAATGTCCGACCTTAAGACACACCAGCGCATTCACACTGGAGAGAAACCCTATGGATGTGATCAGTGTGGACAACGCTTCTCTAGAATGTCCAACCTTAAAAAGCACCAGAGAATTCACACTGGAGAGAAACCCTATGGATGTGATCAGTGTGGACAACACTTCTCTCAATTGTCCAACCTTAAAAAGCATCAGAGAATTCACACTGGAGAGAAACCCTATGGATGTGATCAGTGTGGACAACACTTCTCTCAATTGACCCACCTTAAAACACACCAGAGAATTCACACTGGAGAGAAACCCTATGGTTGTGATCATTGTGGACGACACTTCTCTCATTTGTCCAACCTTAAAAGCCACCGGATAAGTCACACTAGAGAGAAACCCTAGTGTTTACATTATGACAAGAGCTTAGCACATCCACGTAAAAAGTGTTGGATGATTATCTTTTTTTCATCATTTTTTATTACAATTAAAGTTGTATACTGTTTAAATGACCTGTTTTTTTGTGGTATTTCTTATTCACTGGGTTTTTCATATTTTTTTTTTGAGAAATTATTAACACCTAAAAGTATGGTGGTGACTGTTAGAGGAGCCTCTTTTTTCACCCATTGCATCAATCTATCTATACATTATTTCTGACGACCATGATTTATTTCTGCTTCGTTATTATGATACTGCTTTTATACTGTATACTGAACATGTCAGATAGAAATAAAGGTCTCGATATTCAATTTCATTCTCAACCTTATTCTTTGCTTTACTGTCATTTGATCTGCAGATTTTCTGTCAATTAGATTTAGATTAACTTTGTTCACACTTGACACACATTTTATTTTTAGGCCACACTTGGAAGAAGCAATCCCGTTCAAATTCAGTTTCTACGAGAACATGGGTCCCATTTAATAATGTGCTCCATGTTCTTGTAGAAACTGAACATGAAGGTTGGATGATTGGATTGATTGCAAGTTTGCAACAGGATTACACATTAAACCTTTCGGCTCATATGCTTTTCATTAAAGCTTTATTCTACACTTCCCCGTAATGTCCAAAATACACCAGATCCTTCACATTCAGAGATAAATTAATTGCAAAGTGTGTGGAGAAGCTATTAGTCCATCAAATTATGTAGAAGTTCACAAGGTTGTATACACTGGTTACGGACAGATATAAACATATAACTCTGTTTAGCGTGAACAGTAGCCTTTAACTAAAGCGTAATTATAGAGGACGAGTGTATGACGATACGTGGTCTCTTAACAAATTAACTGCTTCTGCTTCTAAATTATTCCATTATACAATCCAACTGTCAGTTGCATATGTCGGAATGCTCGGTCATATAAGCTTTTATATAAATCAGGATCGCTGTAATATTTTTTCCCCTTTTTTGCTTGGCCTTTCCATCTGCAGCGGACTCCTGCCGTTCACTTCTTGTATACAGGCCTACTGAAAAGGCTCATAACTCTGACCAAACACCGATGTTCGGAGGTCTTTTTTTCCCTTTTTTTCTTCCAAGCAGAAGTACAGAGGTTTATATAAGTTTACATATGTATTGTATACTTAATGTACAACCCTCCCCCTTATAGGTTGAGCAGAATGACCAAGAGTGGTCACACTTGCCCCGCCTACCCCCCGGTCTCCCTCCCACTCAGGGACGTGCAGAAAGAGAGAGGCAGGGGCTGAAATCCTGTAAGAGGGCACACTGTCATGGTCTCGGAATCCCCCAATTTACACATTCTTGTATCTAGATGGGTTGTTGACCAGTCATTCTATATACTAATTAGTATGGTGATGACTTTTTGGTGGAGTCTGTAGACTCTCTATCTACATTATATATTTCTGCTTCGTTACATCTGACCCTACATGTTTTATTATTGTGATACTGTTGTTATACTGTATTGCTTTTGTGGAACATGTCGCACCAACATTATGCTGCAGAAACAAGTCACAATATTCAATTTAATTCTCAATCGTATTCCTTGTTTCACTGTAAATTTCTGTATATTAGATAGTATATTTAGTATATTTATGTATTTGAGCTTTGTGAATTAATCATTTGGTAAATGCTCTGCGCCGATAAATATAACTGATCTACAATTTCAGAATGCATTGTGATGTGTTATCAGCTTAAAGCAACTGTCTTTAACAGTTGCACAGAACATTTGTGAAAATTGTGGAATAAGTTAAATCAAATCAATTGTCTTGACATTAAACATTATATATATTATATATTTTCTTTTGACTTGTCTATTTGTGTTACACAAAGCAACAGTGGAAACATTATGCCTCAGTTAAAAGTAGAGTTTCTTATTTAGTAAAATAACGGAACAAACACATCCAGGATCTGAAATAACCTTATTTGCATTTTAAATGCAGATGGCCCACTCAGTATAATCTACACACTTTAACTGTCATTGTCTCCAAGTATCCCCCAATTTACACATTCTTGTATCCAGATGGGTTGTTGACCAGTCATTCTATATACTAATTAGGATGGTGGTGACTTTTTGTTCACATTGAAATGGAGCCTGGCTGCAGTTAACTGGAGGAGAGCTGTGAGGAGTGTTTTCACCACTCCAAGACAAAGGGGAGGTGTTACTACTTTCAGGCTGCACTCTTCTTTAAAGTGACCTTTTGATAATACATTGGAGTAGGATCCTAACTATACTGCACAGTATCATGCCATTTGTGGCATGATACTGTGCAGTGTCATTTCTCCACAACTCCTCCAGGATCATTTCTGATCACATCTGACTGTGGACTGCAGACTTCAGGTGAAGATGAACTCTCTCAAACCCACCAGGGACATTTCTGCGGAACAGGAGGAAACGAAAGACCTTGGTATGTTACTCAACCTCCCTTTCCACTCCCACTGTCCTGTTTTTATTCCATTAATATTCTCAATTGTAATTGTATTATACAGCTTATTATTAGTAGCTTTGTTGTAGATCATTTTGTTTTGCATCACAGCAACAACCACATATTTCTAGTATTACTTAAGGATTAAGTAATCACTTAATCCCTATATTTTAGTCACGGCAAGGTTGTTAAGGCCATTGTTTTAATAGTTAGCTATATGACAGGGATTTGTTGCACAACAATCACTTTTGTTGTCTACTTATCAACCCATCAACAATCTTTATTTTGTATTTGTTCCCAATCCAGGGTCACATCATCAGCCTGACTGCCCTGACCTACCAGAGGTGAATGAACAAAGAAGCTTGACAAAGAAAAAACACCATTGCTGTGATCAGTGTGGAGAACACTTCTCTCGATTGACCCACCTTAAAACACACAAGAGAATTCACACTGGAGAGAAACCCTATGGATGTGATCAGTGTGGACAACACTTCTCTCTAATGTCCAGCCTTAAAAGCCACCAGAGAATTCACACTGGAGAGAAACCCTATGGATGTGATCAATGTGGACAACACTTCTCTCTAATGTCCAGCCTTAAAAGACACCAGAGAATTCACACTGGAGAGAAACCATATGGATGTGATCAATGTGGACAACACTTCTCTCAAATGACCAGCCTTAAAAGACACCAAAGAATTCACACTGGAGAGAAACCATATGGATGTGGTCAATGTGGACAACACTTCTCTGAAATGTCCAGCCTTAAAACACACCAGAGAATTCACACTGGAGAGAAACCCTATGGATGTGAGCATTGTGGACAACACTTCTCTCGAATGTCCAGCCTTGAAAGTCACCAGAGAATTCACACTGGAGAGAAACCCTATGGATGTGATCAGTGTGGACAACACTTCTCTCAAATACACCACCTTAAAAGCCACCAGAGAATTCACACTGGAGAGAAACCCTATGGATGTGATCAGTGTGGACAACACTTCTGTGAAATGTCCAGCCTTAAAAAACACCATAGAATTCACACTGGAGAAAAACCCTATGGATGTGATCAGTGTGGACAACACTTCTCTCATTTGTCCAACCTTAAAAGCCACCGGATAATTCACACTAGAGAGAAACCCTAGTGTTTACATTATGACAAGAGCTTAGCACATCCACGTAAAAAGTGTTGGATGATTATCTTTTTTTCATCATTTTTTATTACAATTAAAGTTGTATACTGTTTAAATGACCTGTTTTTTTGTGGTATTTCTTATTCACTGGGTTTTTCATATTTTTTTTAGAGAAATTATTAACACCTAAAAGTATGGTGGTGACTGTTAGAGGAGCCTCTTTTTTCACCCATTGCATCAATCTATCTATACATTATTTCTGACGACCATGATTTATTTCTGCTTCGTTATTATGATACTGCTTTTATACTGTATACTGAACATGTCAGATAGAAATAAAGGTCTCGATATTCAATTTCATTCTCAACCTTATTCTTTGCTTTACTGTCATTTGATCTGCAGATTTTCTGTCAATTAGATTTAGATTAACTTTGTTCACACTTGACACACATTTTATTTTTAGGCCACACTTGGAAGAAGCAATCCCGTTCAAATTCAGTTTCTACGAGAACATGGGTCCCATTTAATAATGTGCTCCATGTTCTTGTAGAAACTGAACATGAAGGTTGGATGATTGGATTGATTGCAAGTTTGCAACAGGATTACACATTAAACCTTTCGGCTCATATGCTTTTCATTAAAGCTTTATTCTACACTTCCCCGTAATGTCCAAAATACACCAGATCCTTCACATTCAGAGATAAATTAATTGCAAAGTGTGTGGAGAAGCTATTAGTCCATCAAATTATGTAGAAGTTCACAAGGTTGTATACACTGGTTACGGACAGATATAAACATATAACTCTGTTTAGCGTGAACAGTAGCCTTTAACTAAAGCGTAATTATAGAGGACGAGTGTATGACGATACGTGGTCTCTTAACAAATTAACTGCTTCTGCTTCTAAATTATTCCATTATACAATCCAACTGTCAGTTGCATATGTCGGAATGCTCGGTCATATAAGCTTTTATATAAATCAGGATCGCTGTAATATTTTTTCCCCTTTTTTGCTTGGCCTTTCCATCTGCAGCGGACTCCTGCCGTTCACTTCTTGTATACAGGCCTACTGAAAAGGCTCATAACTCTGACCAAACACCGATGTTCGGAGGTCTTTTTTTCCCTTTTTTTCTTCCAAGCAGAAGTACAGAGGTTTATATAAGTTTACATATGTATTGTATACTTAATGTACAACCCTCCCCCTTATAGGTTGAGCAGAATGACCAAGAGTGGTCACACTTGCCCCGCCTACCCCCCGGTCTCCCTCCCACTCAGGGACGTGCAGAAAGAGAGAGGCAGGGGCTGAAATCCTGTAAGAGGGCACACTGTCATGGTCTCGGAATCCCCCAATTTACACATTCTTGTATCTAGATGGGTTGTTGACCAGTCATTCTATATACTAATTAGTATGGTGATGACTTTTTGGTGGAGTCTGTAGACTCTCTATCTACATTATATATTTCTGCTTCGTTACATCTGACCCTACATGTTTTATTATTGTGATACTGTTGTTATACTGTATTGCTTTTGTGGAACATGTCGCACCAACATTATGCTGCAGAAACAAGTCACAATATTCAATTTAATTCTCAATCGTATTCCTTGTTTCACTGTAAATTTCTGTATATTAGATAGTATATTTAGTATATTTATGTATTTGAGCTTTGTGAATTAATCATTTGGTAAATGCTCTGCGCCGATAAATATAACTGATCTACAATTTCAGAATGCATTGTGATGTGTTATCAGCTTAAAGCAACTGTCTTTAACAGTTGCACAGAACATTTGTGAAAATTGTGGAATAAGTTAAATCAAATCAATTGTCTTGACATTAAACATTATATATATTATATATTTTCTTTTGACTTGTCTATTTGTGTTACACAAAGCAACAGTGGAAACATTATGCCTCAGTTAAAAGTAGAGTTTCTTATTTAGTAAAATAACGGAACAAACACATCCAGGATCTGAAATAACCTTATTTGCATTTTAAATGCAGATGGCCCACTCAGTATAATCTACACACTTTAACTGTCATTGTCTCCAAGTATCCCCCAATTTACACATTCTTGTATCCAGATGGGTTGTTGACCAGTCATTCTATATACTAATTAGGATGGTGGTGACTTTTTGTTGGAGTTTGTAGAGCCTTATTCTTCTGACATTTTGTATTGTTTCTTCATTATATATTTCTGCTTCATTACATCTGACCCTTTACATGTTTTATTATTGTGATACTGTTGTAATCAAACCAACAGTTAAATCAAACCAATTGTCTTGACATTAAATATTTGACATACAATCTATACAAAGCATGAACATGTATGTCCAAACAGTTAGGTTACTAGCCTACTGTTCAAATTACTACAAGTTTAATGTCCAATATAAAAAACATGATTCACATAGAGCCAAACTTTGTAATAAAAAAATAAATTACAATGATATAGCACAGTGAAGAACTTGATCAAGAACTTTTGAAATTAACTGCTGACATCTCTGGGTTTGCGTTTATTTGTCAAAGAAAAGTACATTGAAACTTGTGTCTATGAACATATCTCTGATGATGGCCCATCATCATCTATGTGTCTTTGGTTTCACATTGAAATGGAGCCTGGCTGCAGTTAACTGGAGGAGAGCTGTGAGGAGTGTTTTCACCACTCCAAGACAAAGGGGAGGTGTTACTACTTTCAGGCTGCACTCTTCTTTAAAGTGACCTTTTGATAATACATTGGAGTAGGATCCTAACTATACTGCACAGTATCATGCGATATAATACACATTATAATCTTGTGAATTTGTTGGATATTAATTTTCAATGAATTGGTAACGAGACTGTTTAAATGTCATTCCACCTACCCTGTGGTTTGTTCAGTGATGGAATAAGTAAACAGTGTCTCTCCAGAAAAATAACCAAGTTACACAAGTAATTAAAGCAATACATTCAATTTGATTAAAAAGCTGATGAGACTTACATTGTGAGTTGACTTTATTTTAATAAATATATTGTATTTATGGTGTGTAAATGCTTACCATACTTTTTATTGTGTGACCACTTTGGATCCATTGAGTGAGTATATCTGTGGGGAGGGTGGAGGACAGTATGTTGGACTGTGATTGGTGGAGAGATGGTTCTATTGTTCTCTTAGTCAGTCAATCAAAGCAGTTAGTGGCTCTCTGGTATAAAAATTACTTGGTCTGTGTCATTTCTCCACAACTCCTCCAGGATCATTTCTGATCACATCTGACTGTGGACTGCAGACTTCAGGTGAAGATGAACTCTCTCAAACCCACCAGGGACATTTCTGCGGAACAGGAGGAAACGAAAGACCTTGGTATGTTACTCAACCTCCCTTTCCACTCCCACTGTCCTGTTTTTATTCCATTAATATTCTCAATTGTAATTGTATTATACAGCTTATTATTAGTAGCTTTGTTGTAGATCATTTTGTTTTGCATCACAGCAACAACCACATATTTCTAGTATTACTTAAGGATTAAGTAATCACTTAATCCCTATATTTTAGTCACGGCAAGGTTGTTAAGGCCATTGTTTTAATAGTTAGCTATATGACAGGGATTTGTTGCACAACAATCACTTTTGTTGTCTACTTATCAACCCATCAACAATCTTTATTTTGTATTTGTTCCCAATCCAGGGTCACATCATCAGCCTGACTGCCCTGACCTACCAGAGGTGAATGAACAAAGAAGCTTGACAAAGAAAAAACACCATTGCTGTGATCAGTGTGGAGAACACTTCTCTCGATTGACCCACCTTAAAACACACAAGAGAATTCACACTGGAGAGAAACCCTATGGATGTGATCAGTGTGGACAACACTTCTCTCTAATGTCCAGCCTTAAAAGCCACCAGAGAATTCACACTGGAGAGAAACCCTATGGATGTGATCAATGTGGACAACACTTCTCTCTAATGTCCAGCCTTAAAAGACACCAGAGAATTCACACTGGAGAGAAACCATATGGATGTGATCAATGTGGACAACACTTCTCTCAAATGACCAGCCTTAAAAGACACCAAAGAATTCACACTGGAGAGAAACCATATGGATGTGGTCAATGTGGACAACACTTCTCTGAAATGTCCAGCCTTAAAACACACCAGAGAATTCACACTGGAGAGAAACCCTATGGATGTGAGCATTGTGGACAACACTTCTCTCGAATGTCCAGCCTTGAAAGTCACCAGAGAATTCACACTGGAGAGAAACCCTATGGATGTGATCAGTGTGGACAACACTTCTCTCAAATACACCACCTTAAAAGCCACCAGAGAATTCACACTGGAGAGAAACCCTATGGATGTGATCAGTGTGGACAACACTTCTGTGAAATGTCCAGCCTTAAAAAACACCATAGAATTCACACTGGAGAAAAACCCTATGGATGTGATCAGTGTGGACAACACTTCTCTCATTTGTCCAACCTTAAAAGCCACCGGATAATTCACACTAGAGAGAAACCCTAGTGTTTACATTATGACAAGAGCTTAGCACATCCACGTAAAAAGTGTTGGATGATTATCTTTTTTTCATCATTTTTTATTACAATTAAAGTTGTATACTGTTTAAATGACCTGTTTTTTTGTGGTATTTCTTATTCACTGGGTTTTTCATATATTTTTTAGAGAAATTATTAACACCTAAAAGTATGGTGGTGACTGTTAGAGGAGCCTCTTTTTTCACCCATTGCATCAATCTATCTATACATTATTTCTGACGACCATGATTTATTTCTGCTTCGTTATTATGATACTGCTTTTATACTGTATACTGAACATGTCAGATAGAAATAAAGGTCTCGATATTCAATTTCATTCTCAACCTTATTCTTTGCTTTACTGTCATTTGATCTGCAGATTTTCTGTCAATTAGATTTAGATTAACTTTGTTCACACTTGACACACATTTTATTTTTAGGCCACACTTGGAAGAAGCAATCCCGTTCAAATTCAGTTTCTACGAGAACATGGGTCCCATTTAATAATGTGCTCCATGTTCTTGTAGAAACTGAACATGAAGGTTGGATGATTGGATTGATTGCAAGTTTGCAACAGGATTACACATTAAACCTTTCGGCTCATATGCTTTTCATTAAAGCTTTATTCTACACTTCCCCGTAATGTCCAAAATACACCAGATCCTTCACATTCAGAGATAAATTAATTGCAAAGTGTGTGGAGAAGCTATTAGTCCATCAAATTATGTAGAAGTTCACAAGGTTGTATACACTGGTTACGGACAGATATAAACATATAACTCTGTTTAGCGTGAACAGTAGCCTTTAACTAAAGCGTAATTATAGAGGACGAGTGTATGACGATACGTGGTCTCTTAACAAATTAACTGCTTCTGCTTCTAAATTATTCCATTATACAATCCAACTGTCAGTTGCATATGTCGGAATGCTCGGTCATATAAGCTTTTATATAAATCAGGATCGCTGTAATATTTTTTCCCCTTTTTTGCTTGGCCTTTCCATCTGCAGCGGACTCCTGCCGTTCACTTCTTGTATACAGGCCTACTGAAAAGGCTCATAACTCTGACCAAACACCGATGTTCGGAGGTCTTTTTTTCCCTTTTTTTCTTCCAAGCAGAAGTACAGAGGTTTATATAAGTTTACATATGTATTGTATACTTAATGTACAACCCTCCCCCTTATAGGTTGAGCAGAATGACCAAGAGTGGTCACACTTGCCCCGCCTACCCCCCGGTCTCCCTCCCACTCAGGGACGTGCAGAAAGAGAGAGGCAGGGGCTGAAATCCTGTAAGAGGGCACACTGTCATGGTCTCGGAATCCCCCAATTTACACATTCTTGTATCTAGATGGGTTGTTGACCAGTCATTCTATATACTAATTAGTATGGTGATGACTTTTTGGTGGAGTCTGTAGACTCTCTATCTACATTATATATTTCTGCTTCGTTACATCTGACCCTACATGTTTTATTATTGTGATACTGTTGTTATACTGTATTGCTTTTGTGGAACATGTCGCACCAACATTATGCTGCAGAAACAAGTCACAATATTCAATTTAATTCTCAATCGTATTCCTTGTTTCACTGTAAATTTCTGTATATTAGATAGTATATTTAGTATATTTATGTATTTGAGCTTTGTGAATTAATCATTTGGTAAATGCTCTGCGCCGATAAATATAACTGATCTACAATTTCAGAATGCATTGTGATGTGTTATCAGCTTAAAGCAACTGTCTTTAACAGTTGCACAGAACATTTGTGAAAATTGTGGAATAAGTTAAATCAAATCAATTGTCTTGACATTAAACATTATATATATTATATATTTTCTTTTGACTTGTCTATTTGTGTTACACAAAGCAACAGTGGAAACATTATGCCTCAGTTAAAAGTAGAGTTTCTTATTTAGTAAAATAACGGAACAAACACATCCAGGATCTGAAATAACCTTATTTGCATTTTAAATGCAGATGGCCCACTCAGTATAATCTACACACTTTAACTGTCATTGTCTCCAAGTATCCCCCAATTTACACATTCTTGTATCCAGATGGGTTGTTGACCAGTCATTCTATATACTAATTAGGATGGTGGTGACTTTTTGTTCACATTGAAATGGAGCCTGGCTGCAGTTAACTGGAGGAGAGCTGTGAGGAGTGTTTTCACCACTCCAAGACAAAGGGGAGGTGTTACTACTTTCAGGCTGCACTCTTCTTTAAAGTGACCTTTTGATAATACATTGGAGTAGGATCCTAACTATACTGCACAGTATCATGCCATTTGTGGCATGATACTGTGCAGTGTCATTTCTCCACAACTCCTCCAGGATCATTTCTGATCACATCTGACTGTGGACTGCAGACTTCAGGTGAAGATGAACTCTCTCAAACCCACCAGGGACATTTCTGCGGAACAGGAGGAAACGAAAGACCTTGGTATGTTACTCAACCTCCCTTTCCACTCCCACTGTCCTGTTTTTATTCCATTAATATTCTCAATTGTAATTGTATTATACAGCTTATTATTAGTAGCTTTGTTGTAGATCATTTTGTTTTGCATCACAGCAACAACCACATATTTCTAGTATTACTTAAGGATTAAGTAATCACTTAATCCCTATATTTTAGTCACGGCAAGGTTGTTAAGGCCATTGTTTTAATAGTTAGCTATATGACAGGGATTTGTTGCACAACAATCACTTTTGTTGTCTACTTATCAACCCATCAACAATCTTTATTTTGTATTTGTTCCCAATCCAGGGTCACATCATCAGCCTGACTGCCCTGACCTACCAGAGGTGAATGAACAAAGAAGCTTGACAAAGAAAAAACACCATTGCTGTGATCAGTGTGGAGAACACTTCTCTCGATTGACCCACCTTAAAACACACAAGAGAATTCACACTGGAGAGAAACCCTATGGATGTGATCAGTGTGGACAACACTTCTCTCTAATGTCCAGCCTTAAAAGCCACCAGAGAATTCACACTGGAGAGAAACCCTATGGATGTGATCAATGTGGACAACACTTCTCTCTAATGTCCAGCCTTAAAAGACACCAGAGAATTCACACTGGAGAGAAACCATATGGATGTGATCAATGTGGACAACACTTCTCTCAAATGACCAGCCTTAAAAGACACCAAAGAATTCACACTGGAGAGAAACCATATGGATGTGGTCAATGTGGACAACACTTCTCTGAAATGTCCAGCCTTAAAACACACCAGAGAATTCACACTGGAGAGAAACCCTATGGATGTGAGCATTGTGGACAACACTTCTCTCGAATGTCCAGCCTTGAAAGTCACCAGAGAATTCACACTGGAGAGAAACCCTATGGATGTGATCAGTGTGGACAACACTTCTCTCAAATACACCACCTTAAAAGCCACCAGAGAATTCACACTGGAGAGAAACCCTATGGATGTGATCAGTGTGGACAACACTTCTGTGAAATGTCCAGCCTTAAAAAACACCATAGAATTCACACTGGAGAAAAACCCTATGGATGTGATCAGTGTGGACAACACTTCTCTCATTTGTCCAACCTTAAAAGCCACCGGATAATTCACACTAGAGAGAAACCCTAGTGTTTACATTATGACAAGAGCTTAGCACATCCACGTAAAAAGTGTTGGATGATTATCTTTTTTTCATCATTTTTTATTACAATTAAAGTTGTATACTGTTTAAATGACCTGTTTTTTTGTGGTATTTCTTATTCACTGGGTTTTTCATATTTTTTTTAGAGAAATTATTAACACCTAAAAGTATGGTGGTGACTGTTAGAGGAGCCTCTTTTTTCACCCATTGCATCAATCTATCTATACATTATTTCTGACGACCATGATTTATTTCTGCTTCGTTATTATGATACTGCTTTTATACTGTATACTGAACATGTCAGATAGAAATAAAGGTCTCGATATTCAATTTCATTCTCAACCTTATTCTTTGCTTTACTGTCATTTGATCTGCAGATTTTCTGTCAATTAGATTTAGATTAACTTTGTTCACACTTGACACACATTTTATTTTTAGGCCACACTTGGAAGAAGCAATCCCGTTCAAATTCAGTTTCTACGAGAACATGGGTCCCATTTAATAATGTGCTCCATGTTCTTGTAGAAACTGAACATGAAGGTTGGATGATTGGATTGATTGCAAGTTTGCAACAGGATTACACATTAAACCTTTCGGCTCATATGCTTTTCATTAAAGCTTTATTCTACACTTCCCCGTAATGTCCAAAATACACCAGATCCTTCACATTCAGAGATAAATTAATTGCAAAGTGTGTGGAGAAGCTATTAGTCCATCAAATTATGTAGAAGTTCACAAGGTTGTATACACTGGTTACGGACAGATATAAACATATAACTCTGTTTAGCGTGAACAGTAGCCTTTAACTAAAGCGTAATTATAGAGGACGAGTGTATGACGATACGTGGTCTCTTAACAAATTAACTGCTTCTGCTTCTAAATTATTCCATTATACAATCCAACTGTCAGTTGCATATGTCGGAATGCTCGGTCATATAAGCTTTTATATAAATCAGGATCGCTGTAATATTTTTTCCCCTTTTTTGCTTGGCCTTTCCATCTGCAGCGGACTCCTGCCGTTCACTTCTTGTATACAGGCCTACTGAAAAGGCTCATAACTCTGACCAAACACCGATGTTCGGAGGTCTTTTTTTCCCTTTTTTTCTTCCAAGCAGAAGTACAGAGGTTTATATAAGTTTACATATGTATTGTATACTTAATGTACAACCCTCCCCCTTATAGGTTGAGCAGAATGACCAAGAGTGGTCACACTTGCCCCGCCTACCCCCCGGTCTCCCTCCCACTCAGGGACGTGCAGAAAGAGAGAGGCAGGGGCTGAAATCCTGTAAGAGGGCACACTGTCATGGTCTCGGAATCCCCCAATTTACACATTCTTGTATCTAGATGGGTTGTTGACCAGTCATTCTATATACTAATTAGTATGGTGATGACTTTTTGGTGGAGTCTGTAGACTCTCTATCTACATTATATATTTCTGCTTCGTTACATCTGACCCTACATGTTTTATTATTGTGATACTGTTGTTATACTGTATTGCTTTTGTGGAACATGTCGCACCAACATTATGCTGCAGAAACAAGTCACAATATTCAATTTAATTCTCAATCGTATTCCTTGTTTCACTGTAAATTTCTGTATATTAGATAGTATATTTAGTATATTTATGTATTTGAGCTTTGTGAATTAATCATTTGGTAAATGCTCTGCGCCGATAAATATAACTGATCTACAATTTCAGAATGCATTGTGATGTGTTATCAGCTTAAAGCAACTGTCTTTAACAGTTGCACAGAACATTTGTGAAAATTGTGGAATAAGTTAAATCAAATCAATTGTCTTGACATTAAACATTATATATATTATATATTTTCTTTTGACTTGTCTATTTGTGTTACACAAAGCAACAGTGGAAACATTATGCC
Organism: Protomyctophum bolini; assembly: GCF_963924005.1. Taxonomy (NCBI): domain Eukaryota; kingdom Metazoa; phylum Chordata; class Actinopteri; order Myctophiformes; family Myctophidae; genus Protomyctophum; species Protomyctophum bolini. The sequence goes on from NC_137863.1 coordinate 47,710,356, forward strand.
TCAGTTAAAAGTAGAGTTTCTTATTTAGTAAAATAACGGAACAAACACATCCAGGATCTGAAATAACCTTATTTGCATTTTAAATGCAGATGGCCCACTCAGTATAATCTACACACTTTAACTGTCATTGTCTCCAAGTATCCCCCAATTTACACATTCTTGTATCCAGATGGGTTGTTGACCAGTCATTCTATATACTAATTAGGATGGTGGTGACTTTTTGTTCACATTGAAATGGAGCCTGGCTGCAGTTAACTGGAGGAGAGCTGTGAGGAGTGTTTTCACCACTCCAAGACAAAGGGGAGGTGTTACTACTTTCAGGCTGCACTCTTCTTTAAAGTGACCTTTTGATAATACATTGGAGTAGGATCCTAACTATACTGCACAGTATCATGCGATATAATACACATTATAATCTTGTGAATTTGTTGGATATTAATTTTCAATGAATTGGTAACGAGACTGTTTAAATGTCATTCCACCTACCCTGTGGTTTGTTCAGTGATGGAATAAGTAAACAGTGTCTCTCCAGAAAAATAACCAAGTTACACAAGTAATTAAAGCAATACATTCAATTTGATTAAAAAGCTGATGAGACTTACATTGTGAGTTGACTTTATTTTAATAAATATATTGTATTTATGGTGTGTAAATGCTTACCATACTTTTTATTGTGTGACCACTTTGGATCCATTGAGTGAGTATATCTGTGGGGAGGGTGGAGGACAGTATGTTGGACTGTGATTGGTGGAGAGATGGTTCTATTGTTCTCTTAGTCAGTCAATCAAAGCAGTTAGTGGCTCTCTGGTATAAAAATACTTGGTCTGTGTCATTTCTCCACAACTCCTCCAGGATCATTTCTGATCACATCTGACTGTGGACTGCAGACTTCAGGTGAAGATGAACTCTCTCAAACCCACCAGGGACATTTCTGCGGAACAGGAGGAAACGAAAGACCTTGGTATGTTACTCAACCTCCCTTTCCACTCCCACTGTCCTGTTTTTATTCCATTAATATTCTCAATTGTAATTGTATTATACAGCTTATTATTAGTAGCTTTGTTGTAGATCATTTTGTTTTGCATCACAGCAACAACCACATATTTCTAGTATTACTTAAGGATTAAGTAATCACTTAATCCCTATATTTTAGTCACGGCAAGGTTGTTAAGGCCATTGTTTTAATAGTTAGCTATATGACAGGGATTTGTTGCACAACAATCACTTTTGTTGTCTACTTATCAACCCATCAACAATCTTTATTTTGTATTTGTTCCCAATCCAGGGTCACATCATCAGCCTGACTGCCCTGACCTACCAGAGGTGAATGAACAAAGAAGCTTGACAAAGAAAAAACACCATTGCTGTGATCAGTGTGGAGAACACTTCTCTCGATTGACCCACCTTAAAACACACAAGAGAATTCACACTGGAGAGAAACCCTATGGATGTGATCAGTGTGGACAACACTTCTCTCTAATGTCCAGCCTTAAAAGCCACCAGAGAATTCACACTGGAGAGAAACCCTATGGATGTGATCAATGTGGACAACACTTCTCTCTAATGTCCAGCCTTAAAAGACACCAGAGAATTCACACTGGAGAGAAACCATATGGATGTGATCAATGTGGACAACACTTCTCTCAAATGACCAGCCTTAAAAGACACCAAAGAATTCACACTGGAGAGAAACCATATGGATGTGGTCAATGTGGACAACACTTCTCTGAAATGTCCAGCCTTAAAACACACCAGAGAATTCACACTGGAGAGAAACCCTATGGATGTGAGCATTGTGGACAACACTTCTCTCGAATGTCCAGCCTTGAAAGTCACCAGAGAATTCACACTGGAGAGAAACCCTATGGATGTGATCAGTGTGGACAACACTTCTCTCAAATACACCACCTTAAAAGCCACCAGAGAATTCACACTGGAGAGAAACCCTATGGATGTGATCAGTGTGGACAACACTTCTGTGAAATGTCCAGCCTTAAAAAACACCATAGAATTCACACTGGAGAAAAACCCTATGGATGTGATCAGTGTGGACAACACTTCTCTCATTTGTCCAACCTTAAAAGCCACCGGATAATTCACACTAGAGAGAAACCCTAGTGTTTACATTATGACAAGAGCTTAGCACATCCACGTAAAAAGTGTTGGATGATTATCTTTTTTTCATCATTTTTTATTACAATTAAAGTTGTATACTGTTTAAATGACCTGTTTTTTTGTGGTATTTCTTATTCACTGGGTTTTTCATATTTTTTTTTAGAGAAATTATTAACACCTAAAAGTATGGTGGTGACTGTTAGAGGAGCCTCTTTTTTCACCCATTGCATCAATCTATCTATACATTATTTCTGACGACCATGATTTATTTCTGCTTCGTTATTATGGTACTGCTGTACACTGAACATGTCAGATAGAAATAAAGGTCTCGATATTCAATTCTCAACCTTATTCTTTGTTTTACTGTCATTTGATCTGCAGATTTTCTGTCAATTAGATTTAGATTAACTTTGTTCACACTTGTTCAGACACACATTTTATTTTTAGGCCACACTTGGAAGAAGCAATCCCGTTCAAATTCAGTTTCTACAAGAACATGGGTCCCATTTAATAATGTGCTCCATGTTCTTGTAGAAACTGAACTATGATTGGATTGATTGCAAGTTTGCAACAGGATTAAACATTAAACCTTTCGGCTCATATGCTTTTCATTAAAGCTTTACTCTACACTTCCCCGTAATGTCCAAAATACACCAGATCCATCACATTCAGAGATAAATTAATTGCAAAGTGTGTGTAGAAGCTTTTAGTTAATCAAATTATTTAGAAGTTCACAAGGTTGTATACACTGGTTACGGACAGATATAAACATATAACTCTGTTTAGTGTGAACAGTAGCCTTTAACTTAAGCGTAATTATAGAGGACGAGTGTATGACGATACGTGGTCTCTTAACAACTGCTTCTGCTTCTAAATTATTCCATTATACAATCCAACTGTCAGTTGCTTATGTCGGAATGCTCGGTCATATAAGCTTTTATATAAATCAGGATCGCTGTAATATTTTTTCCCCTTTTTTGCTTGGCCTTTCCATCTGCAGCGGACTCCTGCCGTTCACTTATTGTATACAGGCCTACTGAAAAGGCTCATAACTCTGACCAAACACCGATGTTTGGAGGTCTTTTTTATTTTATTTCTTCCAAGCAGAAGTACAGAGGTTTATATAAGTTTACATATGTATTCTTAACTTAATGTGCAACCCTCCCCCTTATAGGTTTGGGGCAGAATGACGAAGAGTGGTCACACTTGCCCTGCCTACCCCCCCGTTCTCCCTCCCACTCAGGGACGTGCAGAAAGAGAGAGGCAGGGGCTGAAATCCTGTAAGAGGGCACACTGTCATGGTCTCGGAATCCCCCAATTTACACATTCTTGTATCTAGATGGGTTGTTGACCAGTCATTCTATATACTAATTAGTATGGTGGTGACTTTTTGTTGGAGTCTGTAGACTCTCTATCTACATTATATATTTCTGCTTCGTTACATCTGACCCTATACATGTTTTATTATTGTGATACTGTTGTTATACTGTATTGCTTTTGTGGAACATGTCGCACCAACATTATGCTGCAGATAGAAATAAACAAGTCACAATATTCAATTTAATTCTCAATCGTATTCCTTGTTTCACTGTAAATTTCTGTATATTAGATAGTATATTTAGTATATTTATGTATTTGAGCTTTGTGAATTAATCATTTGGTAAATGTTCTGCGCCGATAAATATAACTGATCTACAATTTCAGAATGCATTGTGATGTGTTATCAGCTTAAAGCAACTGTCTTTAACAGTTGCACAGAACATTTGTGAAAATTGTGGAATAAGTTAAATCAAATCAATTGTCTTGACATTAAACATTATATATTTTCTTTTGACTTGTCTATCTGTGTTACATAAAGCAACAGTGGAAACATTATGCCTCAGTTAAAAGTAGTTTCTTATTTAGTAAAATAACGGAACAAACACCAGCATCTGAAAGAAATCCCCCCCCCCCCATTATTTGCATTTTAAATGCAGATAGCCCACTCAGTATAATCTACACACTTAACTGTCATTGTCTCCAAGTATCCCCCAATTTACACATTCTTGTATCTAGATGGGTTGTTGACCAGTCATTCTATATACTAATTAGTATGGTGGTGACTTTTTGTTGGAGTCTGTAGAGCCATTTTGTTGTTGTTCTATCTATGCTGCAGATAGAAATAAACAAGTCACAATAGTCAATTTAACTCTCAATCTTATTCCTGGTTTCACATTAATTTGACCTGCAGATTTGCTGTAGCCTATAGATTCATGTATTTGAGCTTTGCCATTTGGTAAATGCTCTGGGCAGATCAACATAACTCATCTACAAAGAACGGATTGTGATATGATGTAAATAATAATGAAAAAATAAGGGTCCACACTCACAGTTAAATCAAACCAATTGTCTTGACATTAAATATTTGAGATGCACTTGTCTATACAAAGCATTACATTGTATATTGTCCATACAGTTAGGTTACTATAGCCTACTGTTAAAATGACTACATTGCTATGGATTGTAAAATTGTGCAATTATTGTGAATTTGGCATGTGAAGATGAAAGAATGAAGAAGTTTAATGTCCAATAATCAAAAACATTATTTCATTCACTGCTGACATCTCTGGCTTTGCGTTGAAATGGAACCTGACTGCAGTTAACTGGAGGAGAGCTGTGAGGAGGGTTTTCACCACTCCAAGACAAAGGGGAGGCGTTACTACTTTCAGGCTGCACTCTTCTTTAAAGTGACCTTTTGAGAATACATTGGAGTAGGATCCTAACTAGGTTACTGCACGGTATCATGTGAGATAACACACCTTATAATCTTGTTGGATCTTTTTTTTTATTAATTGGTAAGAAGACTGAAAGAAAACAGTGTCACTCCACAAAAATACCCAAGTTACACAAGTAGTTCAAGCAATACATTCAATTTGATTAAAAAGCTGATGAGACTTACATTGTGATTTTACTTTGTTTTAATAAATATATTGTATCTATGGTGTGTAGGCTAGGAGTCCAGTTTGTTGATGACATCCAGTCAGTAACATGACATATAATTTAGTAGATAATAATAACACTTGTAATGTTAGAGGTACAGTATAATAGATAGTAAATAATACACCTTATAAAGCAGAATAATGAAACAAAATAAAAAATGAATACAAAACAAATTCACGTTATAAAATCAAATCTAACCGTAAACAAATACACAAATCACAGATTATCAGTCCTTGGTCTAATTTTAAATGCTTACCATACATTTTATTGTGTGACCACTTTGGATCCATTGAGTGAGTATATCTGTGGGGAGGAGGGAGGGTGGAGGACAGTATGTTAGACTGTGATTGGTGGAGAGATGGTTCTATTGTTCTCTTAGTCAATCATTCAAAGCAGTTGGTATAAAAAGACTTGGTCTGTGTCATTTCTCCACAACTCCTCCAGGATAATTTCTGTTCACATCTGTCTGTGGAATGCAGACTTCAGGTGAAGATGAACTCTCTCAAACCCACCAGGGACATTTCTGCGGAACAGGAGGATCCCAAAGACCTTGGTATGTTACTCAACCTCCCTTTTCTTTTTTTACTGTTCTATTTTTATTCCCTCAATATTCTCAATTACACGACAGGGATTTGTTGCACAACAATTACTTTTTTAGTCTATGTATCAACAATCTTTATTTTGTATTTGTTTCCAATCCAGTGTCTCATCATCCGTCTGACTGCCCTGACCTATCAGAGGTGAATGAACAAAGAAGCTTGACAAAGAAAAAACACCATTGCTGTGATCAGTGTGGACAACACTTCTCTACAATCTCCAGCCTTAAACGCCACCAGAGAATTCACACTGGAGAGAAACCCTATGGATGTGATCAGTGTGGACAACACTTCCCTAAAATGTCCAGCCTTAAAAAGCACCAGAGAATTCACACTGGAGAGAAACCCTATGGATGTGATCAGTGTGGACAACGGTTCCCTCAAATGTCCAACCTTAAAAGGCACCAGATAATTCACACTGGAGAGAAACCCTATGAATGTGATCAGTGTGGACAACGGTTCTCTCAAATGTCCAACCTTAAAACACACCAGAGCATTGTGCACACTGGAGAGAAACCCTATGGATGTGATCAGTGTGGACAACACTTCTCTACAATGTTCAACCTTAAAACACACAAGAGAATTCATACTGGAGAGAAACCCTATGGATGTGATCAGTGTGGACAACACTTCTCTACAATGTTCAGCCTTAAAACACACAAGATAATTCATACTGGGGAGAAACCCTATGGATGTGATCAGTGTGGGCAACACTTCTCTACAATGTCTCACCTTAAAAAACACCATAGAATCCACACTGGAGAGAAACCCTATGGATGTGATCAGTGTGGACAACGCTTCTCTCGAATGTCCACCCTTAAAACACACCAGAGAATTCACACTGGAGAAAAACCCTACGGATGTGATCAATGTGGACAACACTTCTCTTTAATGTCCAGCCTTAAAAAACACCATAAAATTCACACTGGAGAGAAACCCTATGGATGTGATCAGTGTGGACAACGGTTCTCTCAAATGTACAACCTTAAAACACACCAGAGCATTGTGCACACTGGAGAGAAACCCTATGGATGTGATCAATGTGGACAACACTTCTCTGAAATGTCCAGCCTTAAAAAACACCATAGAATTCACACTGGAGAAAAACCCTATGGATGTGATCAGTGTGGACAACACTTCTCTCATTTGTCCAACCTTAAAAGACACCGGATAATTCACACTAGAGAGAAACCCTAGTGTTTACATTATGACAAGAGCTTAGCACATCCACGTAAAGTGTTGGATGATTATCTTTTTTTCATCATTTTTAATTACAATTAAAGTTGTATACTGTTTAAATGGTTTTTCATATATTTTTTTAGAGAAATTATTAACACCTAAAAGTATGGTGGTGACTGTTAGAGGAGCCTATTTTTTCACCCATTGCATCAATCTATCTATACATTATTTCTGACGACCATGATTTATTTCTGCTTCGTTATTATGATACTGCTTTTATACTGTATACTGAACATGTCAGATAGAAATAAAGGTCTCGATATTCAATTTCATTCTCAACCCTATGCTTTGTTTTACTGTAATTTGATCTGCAGATTTTCTGTCAATTAGATTTAGATTAACTTTGTTCACACTTGTTCAGACACACATTTTATTTTTAGGTCACACTTGGAAGAAGCAATCCCGTTCAAATTCAGTTTCTACGAGAACATGGGTCCCATTTAATAATGTGCTCCATGTTCTTGTAGAAACTGAACATGAAGGTCTATGATTGGATTGATTGCAAGTTTGCAACAGGATTACACATTAAACCTTTCGGCTCATAATAATTATGCTTTTCATTAAAGCTTTATTCTACACTTCCCCGTGATGTCCAAAATACACCAGATCCTTCACATTCAGAGATAAATTAATTGCAAAGTGTGTGGAGAAGTTGTTAGTCCATCAAATTATTTTCAACTCACAAGGTTGTATGCACTGGTTAGGGACAGATATAAACATATAACTCTGTTTAGTGTGAACAGTAGCCTTTAACTAAAGCGTAATTATAGAGGACGAGTGTATGACGATACGTGGTCTCTTAACAAATTAACTGCTACTGCTTCTAAATTATTCCATTATACAATACAAGTTGCTTATGTCGGAATGCTTGGTCATATAAGCTTTTATATAAATCAGGATCGCTGATCCCTTTTTTGCTTGGCCTTTCCATCTGCAGCGGACTCCTGCCGTTCACTTCTTGTATACAGGCCTACTGAAATGGCTCATAACTCTGACCAAACACCGATGTTCGGAGGTCTTTTTTATTTTTCTTTGCAGAAGTACAGAGGTTTAACTCTCAGAGGAGTAACCCTCCCCCTTATAGGTTGGGCAGAATGACCAAGAGTGGTCACACTTGCCCCGCCTACCCCCCCGTTCTCCCTCCCACTCAGGGACGTGCAGAAAGAGAGAGGCAGGGGCTGAAATCCTGTAAGAGGGCACACTGTCATGGTCTCGGAATCTCCCAATTTACACATTCTTGTATCTAGATGGGTTGTTGACCAGTCATTCTATACTAATTAGTATGGTGGTGACTTTTTGTTGGAGTCTGTAGACTCTCTATCTACATTATATTTCTGCTTCGTTACATTTGAACCTACATGTTTTATTATTGTGATACTGTGTTATACTGTATTGCTTTTGTGGAACATGTCGCATTATGCTGCAGATAGAAATAAACAAGTCACAATTTTCAATTTAATTCTCAATCGTATTCCTTGTTTCACTGTAAATTTCTGTATATTAGATAGTATATTTAGTATATTTATGTATTTGAGCTTTGTGAATTAATCATTTGGTAAAGGCTCTGTGCCGATAAATATAAGTGATCTACAATTTCAGAATGCATTGTGATGTGTTATCAGTTTAAAACTGTCTTTAACAGTTGCACAGAACATTTGTGAAAATTGTGGAATAAGTAAATCAAATCAATTGTCCTGACATTAAACATTATATATTATATATTTTCTTTTGACTTGTCTATTTGTGTTACACAAATCAACAGTGGAAACATTATGCCTCAGTTAAAAGTAGAGTTTCTTATTTAGTAAAATAACAGAACAAACACATCCAGCATCTGAAAGAAATCCCCCCCCCCATTATTTGCATTTTAAATGCAGATGGCCCACTCAGTATAATCTACACACTTAACTGTCATTGTCTCCAAGTATCCCCCAATTTACACATTCTTGTATCTAGATGGGTTGTTGACCAGTCATTCTATATACTAATTAGTATGGTGGTGACTTTTTGTTGTTGTTCTATCTATGCTGCAGATAGTCAATTTAACTCTCAATCTTATTCCTGGTTTCACATTAATTTGACCTGCAGATTTGCTGTAGCCTATAGATTCATGTATTTGAGCTTTGCCATTTGGTAAATGCTCTGGGCAGATCAACATAACTCATCTACAAAGAACGGATTGTGATATGATGTGTTGTCATCTAAATATTGTCTATAACAGTCACACAGAATAACGGTGAAAATTGTGGAAGAATCTTGAAAAATGAAAAAAATGAGGGTCCACAGTTAAATCAAACCAATTGTCTTGACATTAAATATTTGAGATACACTTGTCTATACAAAGCATTACATTGTATATTGTCCATACAGTTAGGTTACTAGCCTACTGTTAAAATGACATACATACATTGCTATAGATTGTAAAATTGTGCAATTATTGTGAATTTGGCATGTGAAGATGAAAGAATGAAGAAGTTTAATGTCCAATAATCAAAAACATTATTTCATTCACTGCTGACATCTCTGGTTTTGCGTTGAAATGGAACCTGACTGCAGTTAACTGGAGGAGAGCTGTGAGGAGGGTTTTCACCACTCCAAGACAAAGGGGAGGTGTTACTACTTTCAGGCTGCACTCTTCTTTAAAGTGACCTTTTGAGAATACATTGGAGTAGGATCCTAACTAGGTTACTGCACGGTATCATGTGAGATAACACACCTTATAATCTTGTGAATTTGTTGGATATTCTTTTTAATTAATTGGTAAGAAGACTGAAAGAAAACAGTGTCACTCCACAAAAATACCCAAGTTACACAAGTAATTCAAGCAATACATTCAATTTGATCAAAAAGCTGATGAGACTTACATTGAGATTTGACTTTATTTTAATAAATATATTGTATCTATGGTGTGTAGGCTAGGAGTCCAGTTTGTTGATGACATCCAGTCAGTAACATGACATATCATTTAGTAGATCATAATAACACTTGTAATGTTAGAGGTACAGTTTAATATAGATAGTAAATAATACACCTTATAATCTTAAAAAGCAGAATAATGAAACAAAATAAAAAATGAATACAAAACAAATTCACATTATAAAATCAAATCTAACCGTAAACAAATACACAAATCACAGATTATCAGTCCTTGGTCTAATTTAAATGCTTACCATACTTTTTTATTGTGTGACCACTTTGGATCCATTGAGTGAGTATATCTGTGGGGAGGAGGGAGGGTGGAGGAGGACAGTATGTTAGACTGTGATTGGTGTAGAGATGGTTCTATTGTTCTCTTAGTCAATCATTCAAAGCAGTTGGTATAAAAAGACTTGGTCTGTGTCATTTCTCCACAACTCCTCCAGGATCATTTCTGTTCACATCTGTCTGTGGACTGCAGACTTCAGGTGAAGATGAACTCTCTCAAACCCACCAGGGACATTTCTGCGGAACAGGAGGATCCCAAAGACCTTGGTATGTTACTCAACCTCCCTTTTCTCTCCTACTGTTCTGTTTTTATTCCCTCAATATTCTCAATTACACGGCAGGGATTTGTTGCACAACAATTACTTTTTTAGTCTATGTATCAACAATCTTTATTTTGTATTTGTTTCCAATCCAGTGTCTCATCATGAACAAAGAAGCTTGACAAAGAAAAAACACCATTGCTGTGATCAGTGTGGACAACACTTCTCTACAATCTCCAGCCTTAAACGCCACCAGAGAATTCACACTGGAGAGAAACCCTATGGATGTGATCAGTGTGGACAACACTTCTCTACAATGTTCAACCTTAAAACACACAAGATAATTCATACTGGAGAGAAACCATATGGATGTGATCAATGTGGTCAACACTTCCCTAAAATGTCCAGCCTTAAAAGACACCAGATAATTCACACTGGAGAGAAACCCTATGGATGTGATCAGTGTGGACAACACTTCTCTCAATTGACCCACCTTAAAAGACACCAAAGAATTCACACTGGAGAGAAACCATATGGATGTGATCAGTGTGGACAACACTTCTGTCTAATGTCCAGCCTTAAAAGCCACCAGAGAATTCACACTGGAGAGAAACCCTATGGATGTGATCAGTGTGGACGGAACTTCGCTGAAATGTCCAGCCTTAAAATACACCATAGAATCCACACTGGCGAGAAACCCTATGGATGTGAGCATTGTGGACAACACTTTTCTGAAATGTCCAGCCTTAAAAGTCACCAGAGAATTCACACTGGAGAGAAACCCTATGGATGTGATCAGTGTGGACAACACTTCTCTCAAATACACCACCTTAAAAGCCACCAGAGAATTCACACTGGAGAGAAACCCTATGGATGTGATCAGTGTGGACAACACTTCTCTACAATGTTCAACCTTAAAAACCACCATATAATTCACACCGGAGAAAAACCCTATGGATGTGATCAGTGTGGACAACACTTCTCTCAATTGACCCACCTTAAAAGACACCAGAGAATTCACACTGGAGAGAAACCCTATGGATGTGATCAATGTGGACAACACTTCTCTGAAATGTCCAGCCTTAAAAAACACCATAGAATTCACACTGGAGAAAAACCCTATGGATGTGATCAGTGTGGACAACACTTCTCTCATTTGTCCAACCTTAAAAGACACCGGATAACTCACACTAGAGAGAAACCCTAGTGTTTACATTATGACAAGAGCTTAGCACATCCACGTAAAGTGTTGGATGATTATCTTTTTTTCATCATTTTTAATTAAAATTAAAGTTGTATACTGTTTAAATGACCTGTTTTTTTTGTGGTATTTCTTATTCACTGGGTTTTTCATATATTCTTTTAGAGAAATTATTAACACCTAAAAGTATGGTGGTGACTGTTAGAGGAGCCTCTTTTTTCACCCATTGCATCAATCTATCTATACATTATTTCTGACGACCATGATTTATTTCTGCTTCGTTATTATGATACTGCTTTTATACTGTATACTGAACATGTCAGATAGAAATAAAGGTCTCGATATTCAATTTAATTCTCAACCTTATTCTTTGTTTTACTGTCATTTGATCTGCAGATTTTCTGTCAATTAGATTTAGATTAACTTTGTTCACACTTGTTCAGACACACATTTTATTTTTAGGCCACACTTGGAAGAAGCAATCCCGTTCAAATTCAGTTTCTACGAGAACATGGGTCCCATTTAATAATGTGCTCCATGTTCTTGTAGAAACTGAACATGAAGGTCTATGATTGGATTGATTGCAAGTTTGCAACAGGATTACACATTAAACCTTTCGGCTCATAATAATTATGCTTTTCATTAAAGCTTTATTCTACACTTCCCCGTGATGTCCAAAATACACCAGATCCTTCACATTCAGAGATAAATTAATTGCAAAGTGTGTGGAGAAGTTGTTAGTCCATCAAATTATTTTCAACTCACAAGGTTGTATGCACTGGTTACGGACAGATATAAACATATAACTCTGTTTAGTGTGAACAGTAGCCTTTAACTAAAGCGTAATTATAGAGGACGAGTGTATGACGATACGTGGTCTCTTAACAAATTAACTGCTACTGCTTCTAAATTATTCCATTATACAATACAAGTTGCTTATGTCGGAATGCTTGGTCATATAAGCTTTTATATAAATCAGGATCGCTGATCCCTTTTTTGCTTGGCCTTTTCATCTGCAGCGGACTCCTGCCGTTCACTTCTTGTATACAGGCCTACTGAAATGGCTCATAACTCTGACCAAACACCGATGTTCGGAGGTCTTTTTTATTTTTCTTTGCAGAAGTACAGAGGTTTAACTCTCAGAGGAGTAACCCTCCCCCTTATAGGTTGGGCAGAATGACCAAGAGTGGTCACACTTGCCCCGCCTACCCCCCCGTTCTCCCTCCCACTCAGGGACGTGCAGAAAGAGAGAGGCAGGGGCTGAAATCCTGTAAGAGGGCACACTGTCATGGTCTCGGAATCTCCCAATTTACACATTCTTGTATCTAGATGGGTTGTTGACCAGTCATTCTATACTAATTAGTATGGTGGTGACTTTTTGTTGGAGTCTGTAGACTCTCTATCTACATTATATTTCTGCTTCGTTACATTTGAACCTACATGTTTTATTATTGTGATACTGTGTTATACTGTATTGCTTTTGTGGAACATGTCGCATTATGCTGCAGATAGAAATAAACAAGTCACAATATTCAATTTAATTCTCAATCGTATTCCTTGTTTCACTGTAAATTTCTGTATATTAGATAGTATATTTAGTATATTTATGTATTTGAGCTTTGTGAATTAATCATTTGGTAAAGGCTCTGTGCCGATAAATATAACTGATCTACAATTTCAGAATGCATTGTGATGTGTTATCAGTTTAAAACTGTCTTTAACAGTTGCACAGAACATTTGTGAAAATTGTGGAATAAGTTAAATCAAATCAATTGTCCTGACATTAAACATTATATATTATATATTTTCTTTTGACTTGTCTATTTGTGTTACACAAATCAACAGTGGAAACATTATGCCTCAGTTAAAAGTAGAGTTTCTTATTTAGTAAAATAACAGAACAAACACATCCAGCATCTGAAAGAAATCCCCCCCCCCCCCCCCCATTATTTGCATTTTAAATGCAGATGGCCCACTCAGTATAATCTACACACTTAACTGTCATTGTCTCCAAGTATCCCCCAATTTACACATTCTTGTATCTAGATGGGTTGTTGACCAGTCATTCTATATACTAATTAGTATGGTGGTGACTTTTTGTTGGAGTCTGTAGAGCCATTTTGTTGTTGTTCTATCTATGCTGCAGATAGTCAATTTAACTCTCAATCTTATTCCTGGTTTCACATTAATTTGACCTGCAGATTTGCTGTAGCCTATAGATTCATGTATTTGAGCTTTGCCATTTGGTAAATGCTCTGGGCAGATCAACATAACTCATCTACAAAGAACGGATTGTGATATGATGTGTTGTCATCTAAATATTGTCTATAACAGTCACACAGAATAACGGTGAAAATTGTGGAAGAATCTTGAAAAATGAAAAAAATGAGGGTCCACAGTTAAATCAAACCAATTGTCTTGACATTAAATATTTGAGATACACTTGTCTATACAAAGCATTACATTGTATATTGTCCATACAGTTAGGTTACTAGCCTACTGTTAAAATGACATACATACATTGCTATAGATTGTAAAATTGTGCAATTATTGTGAATTTGGCATGTGAAGATTAAAGAATGAAGAAGTTTAATGTCCAATAATCAAAAACATTATTTCATTCACTGCTGACATCTCTGGCTTTGCGTTGAAATGGAACCTGACTGCAGTTAACTGGAGGAGAGCTGTGAGGAGGGTTTTCACCACTCCAAGACAAAGGGGAGGTGTTACTACTTTCAGGCTGCACTCATCTTTAAAGTGACCTTTTGAGAATACATTGGAGTAGGATCCTAACTAGGTTACTGCACGGTATCATGTGAGATAACACACCTTATAATCTTGTGAATTTGTTGGATATTCTTTTTAATTAATTGGTAAGAAGACTGAAAGAAAACAGTGTCACTCCACAAAAATACCCAAGTTACACAAGTAATTCAAGCAATACATTCAATTTGATCAAAAAGCTGATGAGACTTACATTGAGATTTGACTTTATTTTAATAAATATATTGTATCTATGGTGTGTAGGCTAGGAGTCCAGTTTGTTGATGACATCCAGTCAGTAACATGACATATCATTTAGTAGATCATAATAACACTTGTAATGTTAGAGGTACAGTTTAATATAGATAGTAAATAATACACCTTATAATCTTAAAAAGCAGAATAATGAAACAAAATAAAAAATGAATACAAAACAAATTCACATTATAAAATCAAATCTAACCGTAAACAAATACACAAATCACAGATTATCAGTCCTTGGTCTAATTTAAATGCTTACCATACTTTTTTATTGTGTGACCACTTTGGATCCATTGAGTGAGTATATCTGTGGGGAGGAGGGAGGGTGGAGGAGGACAGTATGTTAGACTGTGATTGGTGTAGAGATGGTTCTATTGTTCTCTTAGTCAATCATTCAAAGCAGTTGGTATAAAAAGACTTGGTCTGTGTCATTTCTCCACAACTCCTCCAGGATCATTTCTGTTCACATCTGTCTGTGGACTGCAGACTTCAGGTGAAGATGAACTCTCTCAAACCCACCAGGGACATTTCTGCGGAACAGGAGGATCCCAAAGACCTTGGTATGTTACTCAACCTCCCTTTTCTCTCCTACTGTTCTGTTTTTATTCCCTCAATATTCTCAATTACACGGCAGGGATTTGTTGCACAACAATTACTTTTTTAGTCTATGTATCAACAATCTTTATTTTGTATTTGTTTCCAATCCAGTGTCTCATCATGAACAAAGAAGCTTGACAAAGAAAAAACACCATTGCTGTGATCAGTGTGGACAACACTTCTCTACAATCTCCAGCCTTAAACGCCACCAGAGAATTCACACTGGAGAGAAACCCTATGGATGTGATCAGTGTGGACAACACTTCTCTACAATGTTCAACCTTAAAACACACAAGATAATTCATACTGGAGAGAAACCATATGGATGTGATCAATGTGGTCAACACTTCCCTAAAATGTCCAGCCTTAAAAGACACCAGATAATTCACACTGGAGAGAAACCCTATGGATGTGATCAGTGTGGACAACACTTCTCTCAATTGACCCACCTTAAAAGACACCAAAGAATTCACACTGGAGAGAAACCATATGGATGTGATCAGTGTGGACAACACTTCTGTCTAATGTCCAGCCTTAAAAGCCACCAGAGAATTCACACTGGAGAGAAACCCTATGGATGTGATCAGTGTGGACGGAACTTCGCTGAAATGTCCAGCCTTAAAATACACCATAGAATCCACACTGGCGAGAAACCCTATGGATGTGAGCATTGTGGACAACACTTTTCTGAAATGTCCAGCCTTAAAAGTCACCAGAGAATTCACACTGGAGAGAAACCCTATGGATGTGATCAGTGTGGACAACACTTCTCTCAAATACACCACCTTAAAAGCCACCAGAGAATTCACACTGGAGAGAAACCCTATGGATGTGATCAGTGTGGACAACACTTCTCTACAATGTTCAACCTTAAAAACCACCATATAATTCACACCGGAGAAAAACCCTATGGATGTGATCAGTGTGGACAACACTTCTCTCAATTGACCCACCTTAAAAGACACCAGAGAATTCACACTGGAGAGAAACCCTATGGATGTGATCAATGTGGACAACACTTCTCTGAAATGTCCAGCCTTAAAAAACACCATAGAATTCACACTGGAGAAAAACCCTATGGATGTGATCAGTGTGGACAACACTTCTCTCATTTGTCCAACCTTAAAAGACACCGGATAACTCACACTAGAGAGAAACCCTAGTGTTTACATTATGACAAGAGCTTAGCACATCCACGTAAAGTGTTGGATGATTATCTTTTTTTCATCATTTTTAATTACAATTAAAGTTGTATACTGTTTAAATGACCTGTTTTTTTTGTGGTATTTCTTATTCACTGGGTTTTTCATATATTCTTTTAGAGAAATTATTAACACCTAAAAGTATGGTGGTGACTGTTAGAGGAGCCTCTTTTTTCACCCATTGCATCAATCTATCTATACATTATTTCTGACGACCATGATTTATTTCTGCTTCGTTATTATGATACTGCTTTTATACTGTATACTGAACATGTCAGATAGAAATAAAGGTCTCGATATTCAATTTAATTCTCAACCTTATTCTTTGTTTTACTGTCATTTGATCTGCAGATTTTCTGTCAATTAGATTTAGATTAACTTTGTTCACACTTGTTCAGACACACATTTTATTTTTAGGCCACACTTGGAAGAAGCAATCCCGTTCAAATTCAGTTTCTACGAGAACATGGGTCCCATTTAATAATGTGCTCCATGTTCTTGTAGAAACTGAACATGAAGGTCTATGATTGGATTGATTGCAAGTTTGCAACAGGATTACACATTAAACCTTTCGGCTCATAATAATTATGCTTTTCATTAAAGCTTTATTCTACACTTCCCCGTGATGTCCAAAATACACCAGATCCTTCACATTCAGAGATAAATTAATTGCAAAGTGTGTGGAGAAGTTGTTAGTCCATCAAATTATTTTCAACTCACAAGGTTGTATGCACTGGTTACGGACAGATATAAACATATAACTCTGTTTAGTGTGAACAGTAGCCTTTAACTAAAGCGTAATTATAGAGGACGAGTGTATGACGATACGTGGTCTCTTAACAAATTAACTGCTACTGCTTCTAAATTATTCCATTATACAATACAAGTTGCTTATGTCGGAATGCTTGGTCATATAAGCTTTTATATAAATCAGGATCGCTGATCCCTTTTTTGCTTGGCCTTTCCATCTGCAGCGGACTCCTGCCGTTCACTTCTTGTATACAGGCCTACTGAAATGGCTCATAACTCTGACCAAACACCGATGTTCGGAGGTCTTTTTTATTTTTCTTTGCAGAAGTACAGAGGTTTAACTCTCAGAGGAGTAACCCTCCCCCTTATAGGTTGGGCAGAATGACCAAGAGTGGTCACACTTGCCCCGCCTACCCCCCCGTTCTCCCTCCCACTCAGGGACGTGCAGAAAGAGAGAGGCAGGGGCTGAAATCCTGTAAGAGGGCACACTGTCATGGTCTCGGAATCTCCCAATTTACACATTCTTGTATCTAGATGGGTTGTTGACCAGTCATTCTATACTAATTAGTATGGTGGTGACTTTTTGTTGGAGTCTGTAGACTCTCTATCTACATTATATTTCTGCTTCGTTACATTTGAACCTACATGTTTTATTATTGTGATACTGTGTTATACTGTATTGCTTTTGTGGAACATGTCGCATTATGCTGCAGATAGAAATAAACAAGTCACAATATTCAATTTAATTCTCAATCGTATTCCTTGTTTCACTGTAAATTTCTGTATATTAGATAGTATATTTAGTATATTTATGTATTTGAGCTTTGTGAATTAATCATTTGGTAAAGGCTCTGTGCCGATAAATATAACTGATCTACAATTTCAGAATGCATTGTGATGTGTTATCAGTTTAAAACTGTCTTTAACAGTTGCACAGAACATTTGTGAAAATTGTGGAATAAGTTAAATCAAATCAATTGTCCTGACATTAAACATTATATATTATATATTTTCTTTTGACTTGTCTATTTGTGTTACACAAATCAACAGTGGAAACATTATGCCTCAGTTAAAAGTAGAGTTTCTTATTTAGTAAAATAACAGAACAAACACATCCAGCATCTGAAAGAAATCCCCCCCCCCCCCCCATTATTTGCATTTTAAATGCAGATGGCCCACTCAGTATAATCTACACACTTAACTGTCATTGTCTCCAAGTATCCCCCAATTTACACATTCTTGTATCTAGATGGGTTGTTGACCAGTCATTCTATATACTAATTAGTATGGTGGTGACTTTTTGTTGGAGTCTGTAGAGCCATTTTGTTGTTGTTCTATCTATGCTGCAGATAGTCAATTTAACTCTCAATCTTATTCCTGGTTTCACATTAATTTGACCTGCAGATTTGCTGTAGCCTATAGATTCATGTATTTGAGCTTTGCCATTTGGTAAATGCTCTGGGCAGATCAACATAACTCATCTACAAAGAACGGATTGTGATATGATGTGTTGTCATCTAAATATTGTCTATAACAGTCACACAGAATAACGGTGAAAATTGTGGAAGAATCTTGAAAAATGAAAAAAATGAGGGTCCACAGTTAAATCAAACCAATTGTCTTGACATTAAATATTTGAGATACACTTGTCTATACAAAGCATTACATTGTATATTGTCCATACAGTTAGGTTACTAGCCTACTGTTAAAATGACATACATACATTGCTATAGATTGTAAAATTGTGCAATTATTGTGAATTTGGCATGTGAAGATTAAAGAATGAAGAAGTTTAATGTCCAATAATCAAAAACATTATTTCATTCACTGCTGACATCTCTGGCTTTGCGTTGAAATGGAACCTGACTGCAGTTAACTGGAGGAGAGCTGTGAGGAGGGTTTTCACCACTCCAAGACAAAGGGGAGGTGTTACTACTTTCAGGCTGCACTCATCTTTAAAGTGACCTTTTGAGAATACATTGGAGTAGGATCCTAACTAGGTTACTGCACGGTATCATGTGAGATAACACACCTTATAATCTTGTGAATTTGTTGGATATTCTTTTTAATTAATTGGTAAGAAGACTGAAAGAAAACAGTGTCACTCCACAAAAATACCCAAGTTACACAAGTAATTCAAGCAATACATTCAATTTGATCAAAAAGCTGATGAGACTTACATTGAGATTTGACTTTATTTTAATAAATATATTGTATCTATGGTGTGTAGGCTAGGAGTCCAGTTTGTTGATGACATCCAGTCAGTAACATGACATATCATTTAGTAGATCATAATAACACTTGTAATGTTAGAGGTACAGTTTAATATAGATAGTAAATAATACACCTTATAATCTTAAAAAGCAGAATAATGAAACAAAATAAAAAATGAATACAAAACAAATTCACATTATAAAATCAAATCTAACCGTAAACAAATACACAAATCACAGATTATCAGTCCTTGGTCTAATTTAAATGCTTACCATACTTTTTTATTGTGTGACCACTTTGGATCCATTGAGTGAGTATATCTGTGGGGAGGAGGGAGGGTGGAGGAGGACAGTATGTTAGACTGTGATTGGTGTAGAGATGGTTCTATTGTTCTCTTAGTCAATCATTCAAAGCAGTTGGTATAAAAAGACTTGGTCTGTGTCATTTCTCCACAACTCCTCCAGGATCATTTCTGTTCACATCTGTCTGTGGACTGCAGACTTCAGGTGAAGATGAACTCTCTCAAACCCACCAGGGACATTTCTGCGGAACAGGAGGATCCCAAAGACCTTGGTATGTTACTCAACCTCCCTTTTCTCTCCTACTGTTCTGTTTTTATTCCCTCAATATTCTCAATTACACGGCAGGGATTTGTTGCACAACAATTACTTTTTTAGTCTATGTATCAACAATCTTTATTTTGTATTTGTTTCCAATCCAGTGTCTCATCATGAACAAAGAAGCTTGACAAAGAAAAAACACCATTGCTGTGATCAGTGTGGACAACACTTCTCTACAATCTCCAGCCTTAAACGCCACCAGAGAATTCACACTGGAGAGAAACCCTATGGATGTGATCAGTGTGGACAACACTTCTCTACAATGTTCAACCTTAAAACACACAAGATAATTCATACTGGAGAGAAACCATATGGATGTGATCAATGTGGTCAACACTTCCCTAAAATGTCCAGCCTTAAAAGACACCAGATAATTCACACTGGAGAGAAACCCTATGGATGTGATCAGTGTGGACAACACTTCTCTCAATTGACCCACCTTAAAAGACACCAAAGAATTCACACTGGAGAGAAACCATATGGATGTGATCAGTGTGGACAACACTTCTGTCTAATGTCCAGCCTTAAAAGCCACCAGAGAATTCACACTGGAGAGAAACCCTATGGATGTGATCAGTGTGGACGGAACTTCGCTGAAATGTCCAGCCTTAAAATACACCATAGAATCCACACTGGCGAGAAACCCTATGGATGTGAGCATTGTGGACAACACTTTTCTGAAATGTCCAGCCTTAAAAGTCACCAGAGAATTCACACTGGAGAGAAACCCTATGGATGTGATCAGTGTGGACAACACTTCTCTCAAATACACCACCTTAAAAGCCACCAGAGAATTCACACTGGAGAGAAACCCTATGGATGTGATCAGTGTGGACAACACTTCTCTACAATGTTCAACCTTAAAAACCACCATATAATTCACACCGGAGAAAAACCCTATGGATGTGATCAGTGTGGACAACACTTCTCTCAATTGACCCACCTTAAAAGACACCAGAGAATTCACACTGGAGAGAAACCCTATGGATGTGATCAATGTGGACAACACTTCTCTCATTTGTCCAACCTTAAAAGACACCGGATAACTCACACTAGAGAGAAACCCTAGTGTTTACATTATGACAAGAGCTTAGCACATCCACGTAAAGTGTTGGATGATTATCTTTTTTTCATCATTTTTAATTACAATTAAAGTTGTATACTGTTTAAATGACCTGTTTTTTTTGTGGTATTTCTTATTCACTGGGTTTTTCATATATTCTTTTAGAGAAATTATTAACACCTAAAAGTATGGTGGTGACTGTTAGAGGAGCCTCTTTTTTCACCCATTGCATCAATCTATCTATACATTATTTCTGACGACCATGATTTATTTCTGCTTCGTTATTATGATACTGCTTTTATACTGTATACTGAACATGTCAGATAGAAATAAAGGTCTCGATATTCAATTTAATTCTCAACCTTATTCTTTGTTTTACTGTCATTTGATCTGCAGATTTTCTGTCAATTAGATTTAGATTAACTTTGTTCACACTTGTTCAGACACACATTTTATTTTTAGGCCACACTTGGAAGAAGCAATCCCGTTCAAATTCAGTTTCTACGAGAACATGGGTCCCATTTAATAATGTGCTCCATGTTCTTGTAGAAACTGAACATGAAGGTCTATGATTGGATTGATTGCAAGTTTGCAACAGGATTACACATTAAACCTTTCGGCTCATAATAATTATGCTTTTCATTAAAGCTTTATTCTACACTTCCCCGTGATGTCCAAAATACACCAGATCCTTCACATTCAGAGATAAATTAATTGCAAAGTGTGTGGAGAAGTTGTTAGTCCATCAAATTATTTTCAACTCACAAGGTTGTATGCACTGGTTACGGACAGATATAAACATATAACTCTGTTTAGTGTGAACAGTAGCCTTTAACTAAAGCGTAATTATAGAGGACGAGTGTATGACGATACGTGGTCTCTTAACAAATTAACTGCTACTGCTTCTAAATTATTCCATTATACAATACAAGTTGCTTATGTCGGAATGCTTGGTCATATAAGCTTTTATATAAATCAGGATCGCTGATCCCTTTTTTGCTTGGCCTTTCCATCTGCAGCGGACTCCTGCCGTTCACTTCTTGTATACAGGCCTACTGAAATGGCTCATAACTCTGACCAAACACCGATGTTCGGAGGTCTTTTTTATTTTTCTTTGCAGAAGTACAGAGGTTTAACTCTCAGAGGAGTAACCCTCCCCCTTATAGGTTGGGCAGAATGACCAAGAGTGGTCACACTTGCCCCGCCTACCCCCCCGTTCTCCCTCCCACTCAGGGACGTGCAGAAAGAGAGAGGCAGGGGCTGAAATCCTGTAAGAGGGCACACTGTCATGGTCTCGGAATCTCCCAATTTACACATTCTTGTATCTAGATGGGTTGTTGACCAGTCATTCTATACTAATTAGTATGGTGGTGACTTTTTGTTGGAGTCTGTAGACTCTCTATCTACATTATATTTCTGCTTCGTTACATTTGAACCTACATGTTTTATTATTGTGATACTGTGTTATACTGTATTGCTTTTGTGGAACATGTCGCATTATGCTGCAGATAGAAATAAACAAGTCACAATATTCAATTTAATTCTCAATCGTATTCCTTGTTTCACTGTAAATTTCTGTATATTAGATAGTATATTTAGTATATTTATGTATTTGAGCTTTGTGAATTAATCATTTGGTAAAGGCTCTGTGCCGATAAATATAACTGATCTACAATTTCAGAATGCATTGTGATGTGTTATCAGTTTAAAACTGTCTTTAACAGTTGCACAGAACATTTGTGAAAATTGTGGAATAAGTTAAATCAAATCAATTGTCCTGACATTAAACATTATATATTATATATTTTCTTTTGACTTGTCTATTTGTGTTACACAAATCAACAGTGGAAACATTATGCCTCAGTTAAAAGTAGAGTTTCTTATTTAGTAAAATAACAGAACAAACACATCCAGCATCTGAAAGAAATCCCCCCCCCCCCCATTATTTGCATTTTAAATGCAGATGGCCCACTCAGTATAATCTACACACTTAACTGTCATTGTCTCCAAGTATCCCCCAATTTACACATTCTTGTATCTAGATGGGTTGTTGACCAGTCATTCTATATACTAATTAGTATGGTGGTGACTTTTTGTTGGAGTCTGTAGAGCCATTTTGTTGTTGTTCTATCTATGCTGCAGATAGTCAATTTAACTCTCAATCTTATTCCTGGTTTCACATTAATTTGACCTGCAGATTTGCTGTAGCCTATAGATTCATGTATTTGAGCTTTGCCATTTGGTAAATGCTCTGGGCAGATCAACATAACTCATCTACAAAGAACGGATTGTGATATGATGTGTTGTCATCTAAATATTGTCTATAACAGTCACACAGAATAACGGTGAAAATTGTGGAAGAATCTTGAAAAATGAAAAAAATGAGGGTCCACAGTTAAATCAAACCAATTGTCTTGACATTAAATATTTGAGATACACTTGTCTATACAAAGCATTACATTGTATATTGTCCATACAGTTAGGTTACTAGCCTACTGTTAAAATGACATACATACATTGCTATAGATTGTAAAATTGTGCAATTATTGTGAATTTGGCATGTGAAGATTAAAGAATGAAGAAGTTTAATGTCCAATAATCAAAAACATTATTTCATTCACTGCTGACATCTCTGGCTTTGCGTTGAAATGGAACCTGACTGCAGTTAACTGGAGGAGAGCTGTGAGGAGGGTTTTCACCACTCCAAGACAAAGGGGAGGTGTTACTACTTTCAGGCTGCACTCATCTTTAAAGTGACCTTTTGAGAATACATTGGAGTAGGATCCTAACTAGGTTACTGCACGGTATCATGTGAGATAACACACCTTATAATCTTGTGAATTTGTTGGATATTCTTTTTAATTAATTGGTAAGAAGACTGAAAGAAAACAGTGTCACTCCACAAAAATACCCAAGTTACACAAGTAATTCAAGCAATACATTCAATTTGATCAAAAAGCTGATGAGACTTACATTGAGATTTGACTTTATTTTAATAAATATATTGTATCTATGGTGTGTAGGCTAGGAGTCCAGTTTGTTGATGACATCCAGTCAGTAACATGACATATCATTTAGTAGATCATAATAACACTTGTAATGTTAGAGGTACAGTTTAATATAGATAGTAAATAATACACCTTATAATCTTAAAAAGCAGAATAATGAAACAAAATAAAAAATGAATACAAAACAAATTCACATTATAAAATCAAATCTAACCGTAAACAAATACACAAATCACAGATTATCAGTCCTTGGTCTAATTTAAATGCTTACCATACTTTTTTATTGTGTGACCACTTTGGATCCATTGAGTGAGTATATCTGTGGGGAGGAGGGAGGGTGGAGGAGGACAGTATGTTAGACTGTGATTGGTGTAGAGATGGTTCTATTGTTCTCTTAGTCAATCATTCAAAGCAGTTGGTATAAAAAGACTTGGTCTGTGTCATTTCTCCACAACTCCTCCAGGATCATTTCTGTTCACATCTGTCTGTGGACTGCAGACTTCAGGTGAAGATGAACTCTCTCAAACCCACCAGGGACATTTCTGCGGAACAGGAGGATCCCAAAGACCTTGGTATGTTACTCAACCTCCCTTTTCTCTCCTACTGTTCTGTTTTTATTCCCTCAATATTCTCAATTACACGGCAGGGATTTGTTGCACAACAATTACTTTTTTAGTCTATGTATCAACAATCTTTATTTTGTATTTGTTTCCAATCCAGTGTCTCATCATGAACAAAGAAGCTTGACAAAGAAAAAACACCATTGCTGTGATCAGTGTGGACAACACTTCTCTACAATCTCCAGCCTTAAACGCCACCAGAGAATTCACACTGGAGAGAAACCCTATGGATGTGATCAGTGTGGACAACACTTCTCTACAATGTTCAACCTTAAAACACACAAGATAATTCATACTGGAGAGAAACCATATGGATGTGATCAATGTGGTCAACACTTCCCTAAAATGTCCAGCCTTAAAAGACACCAGATAATTCACACTGGAGAGAAACCCTATGGATGTGATCAGTGTGGACAACACTTCTCTCAATTGACCCACCTTAAAAGACACCAAAGAATACACACTGGAGAGAAACCATATGGATGTGATCAGTGTGGACAACACTTCTGTCTAATGTCCAGCCTTAAAAGCCACCAGAGAATTCACACTGGAGAGAAACCCTATGGATGTGATCAGTGTGGACGGAACTTCGCTGAAATGTCCAGCCTTAAAATACACCATAGAATCCACACTGGCGAGAAACCCTATGGATGTGAGCATTGTGGACAACACTTTTCTGAAATGTCCAGCCTTAAAAGTCACCAGAGAATTCACACTGGAGAGAAACCCTATGGATGTGATCAGTGTGGACAACACTTCTCTCAAATACACCACCTTAAAAGCCACCAGAGAATTCACACTGGAGAGAAACCCTATGGATGTGATCAGTGTGGACAACACTTCTCTACAATGTTCAACCTTAAAAACCACCATATAATTCACACCGGAGAAAAACCCTATGGATGTGATCAGTGTGGACAACACTTCTCTCAATTGACCCACCTTAAAAGACACCAGAGAATTCACACTGGAGAGAAACCCTATGGATGTGATCAATGTGGACAACACTTCTCTCATTTGTCCAACCTTAAAAGACACCGGATAACTCACACTAGAGAGAAACCCTAGTGTTTACATTATGACAAGAGCTTAGCACATCCACGTAAAGTGTTGGATGATTATCTTTTTTTCATCATTTTTAATTACAATTAAAGTTGTATACTGTTTAAATGACCTGTTTTTTTTGTGGTATTCACTGGGTTTTTCATATATTCTTTTAGAGAAATTATTAACACCTAAAAGTATGGTGGTGACTGTTAGAGGAGCCTCTTTTTTCACCCATTGCATCAATCTATCTATACATTATTTCTGACGACCATGATTTATTTCTGCTTCGTTATTATGATACTGCTTTTATACTGTATACTGAACATGTCAGATAGAAATAAAGGTCTCGATATTCAATTTAATTCTCAACCTTATTCTTTGTTTTACTGTCATTTGATCTGCAGATTTTCTGTCAATTAGATTTAGATTAACTTTGTTCACACTTGTTCAGACACACATTTTATTTTTAGGCCACACTTGGAAGAAGCAATCCCGTTCAAATTCAGTTTCTACGAGAACATGGGTCCCATTTAATAATGTGCTCCATGTTCTTGTAGAAACTGAACATGAAGGTCTATGATTGGATTGATTGCAAGTTTGCAACAGGATTACACATTAAACCTTTCGGCTCATAATAATTATGCTTTTCATTAAAGCTTTATTCTACACTTCCCCGTGATGTCCAAAATACACCAGATCCTTCACATTCAGAGATAAATTAATTGCAAAGTGTGTGGAGAAGTTGTTAGTCCATCAAATTATTTTCAACTCACAAGGTTGTATGCACTGGTTACGGACAGATATAAACATATAACTCTGTTTAGTGTGAACAGTAGCCTTTAACTAAAGCGTAATTATAGAGGACGAGTGTATGACGATACGTGGTCTCTTAACAAATTAACTGCTACTGCTTCTAAATTATTCCATTATACAATACAAGTTGCTTATGTCGGAATGCTTGGTCATATAAGCTTTTATATAAATCAGGATCGCTGATCCCTTTTTTGCTTGGCCTTTCCATCTGCAGCGGACTCCTGCCGTTCACTTCTTGTATACAGGCCTACTGAAATGGCTCATAACTCTGACCAAACACCGATGTTCGGAGGTCTTTTTTATTTTTCTTTGCAGAAGTACAGAGGTTTAACTCTCAGAGGAGTAACCCTCCCCCTTATAGGTTGGGCAGAATGACCAAGAGTGGTCACACTTGCCCCGCCTACCCCCCCGTTCTCCCTCCCACTCAGGGACGTGCAGAAAGAGAGAGGCAGGGGCTGAAATCCTGTAAGAGGGCACACTGTCATGGTCTCGGAATCTCCCAATTTACACATTCTTGTATCTAGATGGGTTGTTGACCAGTCATTCTATACTAATTAGTATGGTGGTGACTTTTTGTTGGAGTCTGTAGACTCTCTATCTACATTATATTTCTGCTTCGTTACATTTGAACCTACATGTTTTATTATTGTGATACTGTGTTATACTGTATTGCTTTTGTGGAACATGTCGCATTATGCTGCAGATAGAAATAAACAAGTCACAATATTCAATTTAATTCTCAATCGTATTCCTTGTTTCACTGTAAATTTCTGTATATTAGATAGTATATTTAGTATATTTATGTATTTGAGCTTTGTGAATTAATCATTTGGTAAAGGCTCTGTGCCGATAAATATAACTGATCTACAATTTCAGAATGCATTGTGATGTGTTATCAGTTTAAAACTGTCTTTAACAGTTGCACAGAACATTTGTGAAAATTGTGGAATAAGTTAAATCAAATCAATTGTCCTGACATTAAACATTATATATTATATATTTTCTTTTGACTTGTCTATTTGTGTTACACAAATCAACAGTGGAAACATTATGCCTCAGTTAAAAGTAGAGTTTCTTATTTAGTAAAATAACAGAACAAACACATCCAGCATCTGAAAGAAATCCCCCCCCCCCCCCATTATTTGCATTTTAAATGCAGATGGCCCACTCAGTATAATCTACACACTTAACTGTCATTGTCTCCAAGTATCCCCCAATTTACACATTCTTGTATCTAGATGGGTTGTTGACCAGTCATTCTATATACTAATTAGTATGGTGGTGACTTTTTGTTGGAGTCTGTAGAGCCATTTTGTTGTTGTTCTATCTATGCTGCAGATAGTCAATTTAACTCTCAATCTTATTCCTGGTTTCACATTAATTTGACCTGCAGATTTGCTGTAGCCTATAGATTCATGTATTTGAGCTTTGCCATTTGGTAAATGCTCTGGGCAGATCAACATAACTCATCTACAAAGAACGGATTGTGATATGATGTGTTGTCATCTAAATATTGTCTATAACAGTCACACAGAATAACGGTGAAAATTGTGGAAGAATCTTGAAAAATGAAAAAAATGAGGGTCCACAGTTAAATCAAACCAATTGTCTTGACATTAAATATTTGAGATACACTTGTCTATACAAAGCATTACATTGTATATTGTCCATACAGTTAGGTTACTAGCCTACTGTTAAAATGACATACATACATTGCTATAGATTGTAAAATTGTGCAATTATTGTGAATTTGGCATGTGAAGATTAAAGAATGAAGAAGTTTAATGTCCAATAATCAAAAACATTATTTCATTCACTGCTGACATCTCTGGCTTTGCGTTGAAATGGAACCTGACTGCAGTTAACTGGAGGAGAGCTGTGAGGAGGGTTTTCACCACTCCAAGACAAAGGGGAGGTGTTACTACTTTCAGGCTGCACTCATCTTTAAAGTGACCTTTTGAGAATACATTGGAGTAGGATCCTAACTAGGTTACTGCACGGTATCATGTGAGATAACACACCTTATAATCTTGTGAATTTGTTGGATATTCTTTTTAATTAATTGGTAAGAAGACTGAAAGAAAACAGTGTCACTCCACAAAAATACCCAAGTTACACAAGTAATTCAAGCAATACATTCAATTTGATCAAAAAGCTGATGAGACTTACATTGAGATTTGACTTTATTTTAATAAATATATTGTATCTATGGTGTGTAGGCTAGGAGTCCAGTTTGTTGATGACATCCAGTCAGTAACATGACATATCATTTAGTAGATCATAATAACACTTGTAATGTTAGAGGTACAGTTTAATATAGATAGTAAATAATACACCTTATAATCTTAAAAAGCAGAATAATGAAACAAAATAAAAAATGAATACAAAACAAATTCACATTATAAAATCAAATCTAACCGTAAACAAATACACAAATCACAGATTATCAGTCCTTGGTCTAATTTAAATGCTTACCATACTTTTTTATTGTGTGACCACTTTGGATCCATTGAGTGAGTATATCTGTGGGGAGGAGGGAGGGTGGAGGAGGACAGTATGTTAGACTGTGATTGGTGTAGAGATGGTTCTATTGTTCTCTTAGTCAATCATTCAAAGCAGTTGGTATAAAAAGACTTGGTCTGTGTCATTTCTCCACAACTCCTCCAGGATCATTTCTGTTCACATCTGTCTGTGGACTGCAGACTTCAGGTGAAGATGAACTCTCTCAAACCCACCAGGGACATTTCTGCGGAACAGGAGGATCCCAAAGACCTTGGTATGTTACTCAACCTCCCTTTTCTCTCCTACTGTTCTGTTTTTATTCCCTCAATATTCTCAATTACACGGCAGGGATTTGTTGCACAACAATTACTTTTTTAGTCTATGTATCAACAATCTTTATTTTGTATTTGTTTCCAATCCAGTGTCTCATCATGAACAAAGAAGCTTGACAAAGAAAAAACACCATTGCTGTGATCAGTGTGGACAACACTTCTCTACAATCTCCAGCCTTAAACGCCACCAGAGAATTCACACTGGAGAGAAACCCTATGGATGTGATCAGTGTGGACAACACTTCTCTACAATGTTCAACCTTAAAACACACAAGATAATTCATACTGGAGAGAAACCATATGGATGTGATCAATGTGGTCAACACTTCCCTAAAATGTCCAGCCTTAAAAGACACCAGATAATTCACACTGGAGAGAAACCCTATGGATGTGATCAGTGTGGACAACACTTCTCTCAATTGACCCACCTTAAAAGACACCAAAGAATACACACTGGAGAGAAACCATATGGATGTGATCAGTGTGGACAACACTTCTGTCTAATGTCCAGCCTTAAAAGCCACCAGAGAATTCACACTGGAGAGAAACCCTATGGATGTGATCAGTGTGGACGGAACTTCGCTGAAATGTCCAGCCTTAAAATACACCATAGAATCCACACTGGCGAGAAACCCTATGGATGTGAGCATTGTGGACAACACTTTTCTGAAATGTCCAGCCTTAAAAGTCACCAGAGAATTCACACTGGAGAGAAACCCTATGGATGTGATCAGTGTGGACAACACTTCTCTCAAATACACCACCTTAAAAGCCACCAGAGAATTCACACTGGAGAGAAACCCTATGGATGTGATCAGTGTGGACAACACTTCTCTACAATGTTCAACCTTAAAAACCACCATATAATTCACACCGGAGAAAAACCCTATGGATGTGATCAGTGTGGACAACACTTCTCTCAATTGACCCACCTTAAAAGACACCAGAGAATTCACACTGGAGAGAAACCCTATGGATGTGATCAATGTGGACAACACTTCTCTCATTTGTCCAACCTTAAAAGACACCGGATAACTCACACTAGAGAGAAACCCTAGTGTTTACATTATGACAAGAGCTTAGCACATCCACGTAAAGTGTTGGATGATTATCTTTTTTTCATCATTTTTAATTACAATTAAAGTTGTATACTGTTTAAATGACCTGTTTTTTTTGTGGTATTCACTGGGTTTTTCATATATTCT
This sequence comes from Protomyctophum bolini, assembly GCF_963924005.1. Classification (NCBI taxonomy): domain Eukaryota; kingdom Metazoa; phylum Chordata; class Actinopteri; order Myctophiformes; family Myctophidae; genus Protomyctophum; species Protomyctophum bolini. Next base: position 47,740,947 of record NC_137863.1, read on the forward strand.
TTTAGAGAAATTATTAACACCTAAAAGTATGGTGGTGACTGTTAGAGGAGCCTCTTTTTTCACCCATTGCATCAATCTATCTATACATTATTTCTGACGACCATGATTTATTTCTGCTTCGTTATTATGATACTGCTTTTATACTGTATACTGAACATGTCAGATAGAAATAAAGGTCTCGATATTCAATTTAATTCTCAACCTTATTCTTTGTTTTACTGTCATTTGATCTGCAGATTTTCTGTCAATTAGATTTAGATTAACTTTGTTCACACTTGTTCAGACACACATTTTATTTTTAGGCCACACTTGGAAGAAGCAATCCCGTTCAAATTCAGTTTCTACGAGAACATGGGTCCCATTTAATAATGTGCTCCATGTTCTTGTAGAAACTGAACATGAAGGTCTATGATTGGATTGATTGCAAGTTTGCAACAGGATTACACATTAAACCTTTCGGCTCATAATAATTATGCTTTTCATTAAAGCTTTATTCTACACTTCCCCGTGATGTCCAAAATACACCAGATCCTTCACATTCAGAGATAAATTAATTGCAAAGTGTGTGGAGAAGTTGTTAGTCCATCAAATTATTTTCAACTCACAAGGTTGTATGCACTGGTTACGGACAGATATAAACATATAACTCTGTTTAGTGTGAACAGTAGCCTTTAACTAAAGCGTAATTATAGAGGACGAGTGTATGACGATACGTGGTCTCTTAACAAATTAACTGCTACTGCTTCTAAATTATTCCATTATACAATACAAGTTGCTTATGTCGGAATGCTTGGTCATATAAGCTTTTATATAAATCAGGATCGCTGATCCCTTTTTTGCTTGGCCTTTCCATCTGCAGCGGACTCCTGCCGTTCACTTCTTGTATACAGGCCTACTGAAATGGCTCATAACTCTGACCAAACACCGATGTTCGGAGGTCTTTTTTATTTTTCTTTGCAGAAGTACAGAGGTTTAACTCTCAGAGGAGTAACCCTCCCCCTTATAGGTTGGGCAGAATGACCAAGAGTGGTCACACTTGCCCCGCCTACCCCCCCGTTCTCCCTCCCACTCAGGGACGTGCAGAAAGAGAGAGGCAGGGGCTGAAATCCTGTAAGAGGGCACACTGTCATGGTCTCGGAATCTCCCAATTTACACATTCTTGTATCTAGATGGGTTGTTGACCAGTCATTCTATACTAATTAGTATGGTGGTGACTTTTTGTTGGAGTCTGTAGACTCTCTATCTACATTATATTTCTGCTTCGTTACATTTGAACCTACATGTTTTATTATTGTGATACTGTGTTATACTGTATTGCTTTTGTGGAACATGTCGCATTATGCTGCAGATAGAAATAAACAAGTCACAATATTCAATTTAATTCTCAATCGTATTCCTTGTTTCACTGTAAATTTCTGTATATTAGATAGTATATTTAGTATATTTATGTATTTGAGCTTTGTGAATTAATCATTTGGTAAAGGCTCTGTGCCGATAAATATAACTGATCTACAATTTCAGAATGCATTGTGATGTGTTATCAGTTTAAAACTGTCTTTAACAGTTGCACAGAACATTTGTGAAAATTGTGGAATAAGTTAAATCAAATCAATTGTCCTGACATTAAACATTATATATTATATATTTTCTTTTGACTTGTCTATTTGTGTTACACAAATCAACAGTGGAAACATTATGCCTCAGTTAAAAGTAGAGTTTCTTATTTAGTAAAATAACAGAACAAACACATCCAGCATCTGAAAGAAATCCCCCCCCCCCCCCATTATTTGCATTTTAAATGCAGATGGCCCACTCAGTATAATCTACACACTTAACTGTCATTGTCTCCAAGTATCCCCCAATTTACACATTCTTGTATCTAGATGGGTTGTTGACCAGTCATTCTATATACTAATTAGTATGGTGGTGACTTTTTGTTGGAGTCTGTAGAGCCATTTTGTTGTTGTTCTATCTATGCTGCAGATAGTCAATTTAACTCTCAATCTTATTCCTGGTTTCACATTAATTTGACCTGCAGATTTGCTGTAGCCTATAGATTCATGTATTTGAGCTTTGCCATTTGGTAAATGCTCTGGGCAGATCAACATAACTCATCTACAAAGAACGGATTGTGATATGATGTGTTGTCATCTAAATATTGTCTATAACAGTCACACAGAATAACGGTGAAAATTGTGGAAGAATCTTGAAAAATGAAAAAAATGAGGGTCCACAGTTAAATCAAACCAATTGTCTTGACATTAAATATTTGAGATACACTTGTCTATACAAAGCATTACATTGTATATTGTCCATACAGTTAGGTTACTAGCCTACTGTTAAAATGACATACATACATTGCTATAGATTGTAAAATTGTGCAATTATTGTGAATTTGGCATGTGAAGATTAAAGAATGAAGAAGTTTAATGTCCAATAATCAAAAACATTATTTCATTCACTGCTGACATCTCTGGCTTTGCGTTGAAATGGAACCTGACTGCAGTTAACTGGAGGAGAGCTGTGAGGAGGGTTTTCACCACTCCAAGACAAAGGGGAGGTGTTACTACTTTCAGGCTGCACTCATCTTTAAAGTGACCTTTTGAGAATACATTGGAGTAGGATCCTAACTAGGTTACTGCACGGTATCATGTGAGATAACACACCTTATAATCTTGTGAATTTGTTGGATATTCTTTTTAATTAATTGGTAAGAAGACTGAAAGAAAACAGTGTCACTCCACAAAAATACCCAAGTTACACAAGTAATTCAAGCAATACATTCAATTTGATCAAAAAGCTGATGAGACTTACATTGAGATTTGACTTTATTTTAATAAATATATTGTATCTATGGTGTGTAGGCTAGGAGTCCAGTTTGTTGATGACATCCAGTCAGTAACATGACATATCATTTAGTAGATCATAATAACACTTGTAATGTTAGAGGTACAGTTTAATATAGATAGTAAATAATACACCTTATAATCTTAAAAAGCAGAATAATGAAACAAAATAAAAAATGAATACAAAACAAATTCACATTATAAAATCAAATCTAACCGTAAACAAATACACAAATCACAGATTATCAGTCCTTGGTCTAATTTAAATGCTTACCATACTTTTTTATTGTGTGACCACTTTGGATCCATTGAGTGAGTATATCTGTGGGGAGGAGGGAGGGTGGAGGAGGACAGTATGTTAGACTGTGATTGGTGTAGAGATGGTTCTATTGTTCTCTTAGTCAATCATTCAAAGCAGTTGGTATAAAAAGACTTGGTCTGTGTCATTTCTCCACAACTCCTCCAGGATCATTTCTGTTCACATCTGTCTGTGGACTGCAGACTTCAGGTGAAGATGAACTCTCTCAAACCCACCAGGGACATTTCTGCGGAACAGGAGGATCCCAAAGACCTTGGTATGTTACTCAACCTCCCTTTTCTCTCCTACTGTTCTGTTTTTATTCCCTCAATATTCTCAATTACACGGCAGGGATTTGTTGCACAACAATTACTTTTTTAGTCTATGTATCAACAATCTTTATTTTGTATTTGTTTCCAATCCAGTGTCTCATCATGAACAAAGAAGCTTGACAAAGAAAAAACACCATTGCTGTGATCAGTGTGGACAACACTTCTCTACAATCTCCAGCCTTAAACGCCACCAGAGAATTCACACTGGAGAGAAACCCTATGGATGTGATCAGTGTGGACAACACTTCTCTACAATGTTCAACCTTAAAACACACAAGATAATTCATACTGGAGAGAAACCATATGGATGTGATCAATGTGGTCAACACTTCCCTAAAATGTCCAGCCTTAAAAGACACCAGATAATTCACACTGGAGAGAAACCCTATGGATGTGATCAGTGTGGACAACACTTCTCTCAATTGACCCACCTTAAAAGACACCAAAGAATACACACTGGAGAGAAACCATATGGATGTGATCAGTGTGGACAACACTTCTGTCTAATGTCCAGCCTTAAAAGCCACCAGAGAATTCACACTGGAGAGAAACCCTATGGATGTGATCAGTGTGGACGGAACTTCGCTGAAATGTCCAGCCTTAAAATACACCATAGAATCCACACTGGCGAGAAACCCTATGGATGTGAGCATTGTGGACAACACTTTTCTGAAATGTCCAGCCTTAAAAGTCACCAGAGAATTCACACTGGAGAGAAACCCTATGGATGTGATCAGTGTGGACAACACTTCTCTCAAATACACCACCTTAAAAGCCACCAGAGAATTCACACTGGAGAGAAACCCTATGGATGTGATCAGTGTGGACAACACTTCTCTACAATGTTCAACCTTAAAAACCACCATATAATTCACACCGGAGAAAAACCCTATGGATGTGATCAGTGTGGACAACACTTCTCTCAATTGACCCACCTTAAAAGACACCAGAGAATTCACACTGGAGAGAAACCCTATGGATGTGATCAATGTGGACAACACTTCTCTCATTTGTCCAACCTTAAAAGACACCGGATAACTCACACTAGAGAGAAACCCTAGTGTTTACATTATGACAAGAGCTTAGCACATCCACGTAAAGTGTTGGATGATTATCTTTTTTTCATCATTTTTAATTACAATTAAAGTTGTATACTGTTTAAATGACCTGTTTTTTTTGTGGTATTCACTGGGTTTTTCATATATTCTTTTAGAGAAATTATTAACACCTAAAAGTATGGTGGTGACTGTTAGAGGAGCCTCTTTTTTCACCCATTGCATCAATCTATCTATACATTATTTCTGACGACCATGATTTATTTCTGCTTCGTTATTATGATACTGCTTTTATACTGTATACTGAACATGTCAGATAGAAATAAAGGTCTCGATATTCAATTTAATTCTCAACCTTATTCTTTGTTTTACTGTCATTTGATCTGCAGATTTTCTGTCAATTAGATTTAGATTAACTTTGTTCACACTTGTTCAGACACACATTTTATTTTTAGGCCACACTTGGAAGAAGCAATCCCGTTCAAATTCAGTTTCTACGAGAACATGGGTCCCATTTAATAATGTGCTCCATGTTCTTGTAGAAACTGAACATGAAGGTCTATGATTGGATTGATTGCAAGTTTGCAACAGGATTACACATTAAACCTTTCGGCTCATAATAATTATGCTTTTCATTAAAGCTTTATTCTACACTTCCCCGTGATGTCCAAAATACACCAGATCCTTCACATTCAGAGATAAATTAATTGCAAAGTGTGTGGAGAAGTTGTTAGTCCATCAAATTATTTTCAACTCACAAGGTTGTATGCACTGGTTACGGACAGATATAAACATATAACTCTGTTTAGTGTGAACAGTAGCCTTTAACTAAAGCGTAATTATAGAGGACGAGTGTATGACGATACGTGGTCTCTTAACAAATTAACTGCTACTGCTTCTAAATTATTCCATTATACAATACAAGTTGCTTATGTCGGAATGCTTGGTCATATAAGCTTTTATATAAATCAGGATCGCTGATCCCTTTTTTGCTTGGCCTTTCCATCTGCAGCGGACTCCTGCCGTTCACTTCTTGTATACAGGCCTACTGAAATGGCTCATAACTCTGACCAAACACCGATGTTCGGAGGTCTTTTTTATTTTTCTTTGCAGAAGTACAGAGGTTTAACTCTCAGAGGAGTAACCCTCCCCCTTATAGGTTGGGCAGAATGACCAAGAGTGGTCACACTTGCCCCGCCTACCCCCCCGTTCTCCCTCCCACTCAGGGACGTGCAGAAAGAGAGAGGCAGGGGCTGAAATCCTGTAAGAGGGCACACTGTCATGGTCTCGGAATCTCCCAATTTACACATTCTTGTATCTAGATGGGTTGTTGACCAGTCATTCTATACTAATTAGTATGGTGGTGACTTTTTGTTGGAGTCTGTAGACTCTCTATCTACATTATATTTCTGCTTCGTTACATTTGAACCTACATGTTTTATTATTGTGATACTGTGTTATACTGTATTGCTTTTGTGGAACATGTCGCATTATGCTGCAGATAGAAATAAACAAGTCACAATATTCAATTTAATTCTCAATCGTATTCCTTGTTTCACTGTAAATTTCTGTATATTAGATAGTATATTTAGTATATTTATGTATTTGAGCTTTGTGAATTAATCATTTGGTAAAGGCTCTGTGCCGATAAATATAACTGATCTACAATTTCAGAATGCATTGTGATGTGTTATCAGTTTAAAACTGTCTTTAACAGTTGCACAGAACATTTGTGAAAATTGTGGAATAAGTTAAATCAAATCAATTGTCCTGACATTAAACATTATATATTATATATTTTCTTTTGACTTGTCTATTTGTGTTACACAAATCAACAGTGGAAACATTATGCCTCAGTTAAAAGTAGAGTTTCTTATTTAGTAAAATAACAGAACAAACACATCCAGCATCTGAAAGAAATCCCCCCCCCCCCCCATTATTTGCATTTTAAATGCAGATGGCCCACTCAGTATAATCTACACACTTAACTGTCATTGTCTCCAAGTATCCCCCAATTTACACATTCTTGTATCTAGATGGGTTGTTGACCAGTCATTCTATATACTAATTAGTATGGTGGTGACTTTTTGTTGGAGTCTGTAGAGCCATTTTGTTGTTGTTCTATCTATGCTGCAGATAGTCAATTTAACTCTCAATCTTATTCCTGGTTTCACATTAATTTGACCTGCAGATTTGCTGTAGCCTATAGATTCATGTATTTGAGCTTTGCCATTTGGTAAATGCTCTGGGCAGATCAACATAACTCATCTACAAAGAACGGATTGTGATATGATGTGTTGTCATCTAAATATTGTCTATAACAGTCACACAGAATAACGGTGAAAATTGTGGAAGAATCTTGAAAAATGAAAAAAATGAGGGTCCACAGTTAAATCAAACCAATTGTCTTGACATTAAATATTTGAGATACACTTGTCTATACAAAGCATTACATTGTATATTGTCCATACAGTTAGGTTACTAGCCTACTGTTAAAATGACATACATACATTGCTATAGATTGTAAAATTGTGCAATTATTGTGAATTTGGCATGTGAAGATTAAAGAATGAAGAAGTTTAATGTCCAATAATCAAAAACATTATTTCATTCACTGCTGACATCTCTGGCTTTGCGTTGAAATGGAACCTGACTGCAGTTAACTGGAGGAGAGCTGTGAGGAGGGTTTTCACCACTCCAAGACAAAGGGGAGGTGTTACTACTTTCAGGCTGCACTCATCTTTAAAGTGACCTTTTGAGAATACATTGGAGTAGGATCCTAACTAGGTTACTGCACGGTATCATGTGAGATAACACACCTTATAATCTTGTGAATTTGTTGGATATTCTTTTTAATTAATTGGTAAGAAGACTGAAAGAAAACAGTGTCACTCCACAAAAATACCCAAGTTACACAAGTAATTCAAGCAATACATTCAATTTGATCAAAAAGCTGATGAGACTTACATTGAGATTTGACTTTATTTTAATAAATATATTGTATCTATGGTGTGTAGGCTAGGAGTCCAGTTTGTTGATGACATCCAGTCAGTAACATGACATATCATTTAGTAGATCATAATAACACTTGTAATGTTAGAGGTACAGTTTAATATAGATAGTAAATAATACACCTTATAATCTTAAAAAGCAGAATAATGAAACAAAATAAAAAATGAATACAAAACAAATTCACATTATAAAATCAAATCTAACCGTAAACAAATACACAAATCACAGATTATCAGTCCTTGGTCTAATTTAAATGCTTACCATACTTTTTTATTGTGTGACCACTTTGGATCCATTGAGTGAGTATATCTGTGGGGAGGAGGGAGGGTGGAGGAGGACAGTATGTTAGACTGTGATTGGTGTAGAGATGGTTCTATTGTTCTCTTAGTCAATCATTCAAAGCAGTTGGTATAAAAAGACTTGGTCTGTGTCATTTCTCCACAACTCCTCCAGGATCATTTCTGTTCACATCTGTCTGTGGACTGCAGACTTCAGGTGAAGATGAACTCTCTCAAACCCACCAGGGACATTTCTGCGGAACAGGAGGATCCCAAAGACCTTGGTATGTTACTCAACCTCCCTTTTCTCTCCTACTGTTCTGTTTTTATTCCCTCAATATTCTCAATTACACGGCAGGGATTTGTTGCACAACAATTACTTTTTTAGTCTATGTATCAACAATCTTTATTTTGTATTTGTTTCCAATCCAGTGTCTCATCATGAACAAAGAAGCTTGACAAAGAAAAAACACCATTGCTGTGATCAGTGTGGACAACACTTCTCTACAATCTCCAGCCTTAAACGCCACCAGAGAATTCACACTGGAGAGAAACCCTATGGATGTGATCAGTGTGGACAACACTTCTCTACAATGTTCAACCTTAAAACACACAAGATAATTCATACTGGAGAGAAACCATATGGATGTGATCAATGTGGTCAACACTTCCCTAAAATGTCCAGCCTTAAAAGACACCAGATAATTCACACTGGAGAGAAACCCTATGGATGTGATCAGTGTGGACAACACTTCTCTCAATTGACCCACCTTAAAAGACACCAAAGAATTCACACTGGAGAGAAACCATATGGATGTGATCAGTGTGGACAACACTTCTGTCTAATGTCCAGCCTTAAAAGCCACCAGAGAATTCACACTGGAGAGAAACCCTATGGATGTGATCAGTGTGGACGGAACTTCGCTGAAATGTCCAGCCTTAAAATACACCATAGAATCCACACTGGCGAGAAACCCTATGGATGTGAGCATTGTGGACAACACTTTTCTGAAATGTCCAGCCTTAAAAGTCACCAGAGAATTCACACTGGAGAGAAACCCTATGGATGTGATCAGTGTGGACAACACTTCTCTCAAATACACCACCTTAAAAGCCACCAGAGAATTCACACTGGAGAGAAACCCTATGGATGTGATCAGTGTGGACAACACTTCTCTACAATGTTCAACCTTAAAAACCACCATAGAATTCACACCGGAGAAAAACCCTATGGATGTGATCAGTGTGGACAACACTTCTCTCAATTGACCCACCTTAAAAGACACCAGAGAATTCACACTGGAGAGAAACCCTATGGATGTGATCAATGTGGACAACACTTCTCTGAAATGTCCAGCCTTAAAAAACACCATAGAATTCACACTGGAGAAAAACCCTATGGATGTGATCAGTGTGGACAACACTTCTCTCATTTGTCCAACCTTAAAAGACACCGGATAACTCACACTAGAGAGAAACCCTAGTGTTTACATTATGACAAGAGCTTAGCACATCCACGTAAAGTGTTGGATGATTATCTTTTTTTCATCATTTTTAATTACAATTAAAGTTGTATACTGTTTAAATGACCTGTTTTTTTGTGGTATTTCTTATTCACTGGGTTTTTCATATATTCTTTTAGAGAAATTATTAACACCTAAAAGTATGGTGGTGACTGTTAGAGGAGCCTCTTTTTTCACCCATTGCATCAATCTATCTATACATTATTTCTGACGACCATGATTTATTTCTGCTTCGTTATTATGATACTGCTTTTATACTGTATACTGAACATGTCAGATAGAAATAAAGGTCTCGATATTCAATTTAATTCTCAACCTTATTCTTTGTTTTACTGTCATTTGATCTGCAGATTTTCTGTCAATTAGATTTAGATTAACTTTGTTCACACTTGTTCAGACACACATTTTATTTTTAGGCCACACTTGGAAGAAGCAATCCCGTTCAAATTCAGTTTCTACGAGAACATGGGTCCCATTTAATAATGTGCTCCATGTTCTTGTAGAAACTGAACATGAAGGTCTATGATTGGATTGATTGCAAGTTTGCAACAGGATTACACATTAAACCTTTCGGCTCATATGCTTTTCATTAAAGCTTTATTCTACACTTCCCCGTAATGTCCAAAATACACCAGGTCCTTCACATTCAGAGATAAATTAATTGCAAAGTCTGTGGAGAAGCTTTTAGTCCATCAAATTATTTAGAAGTTCACAAGGTTGTATACACTGGTTACGGACAGATATAAACATATAACTCTGTTTAGCGTGAACAGTAGCCTTTAACTAAAGCGTAATTATAGAGGACGAGTGTATGACGATACGTGGTCTCTTAACAAATTAACTGCTTCTGCTTCTAAATTATTCCATTATACAATCCAACTGTCAGTTGCTTATGTCGGAATGCTCGGTCATATAAGCTTTGATATAACCTTATAGGTTTTGGGCAGAATGACCAAGAGTGGTCACACTTGCCCCTCCTACCCCCCCGTTCTCCCTCCCACTCAGGGACGTGCAGAAAGAGAGAGGCAGGGGCTGAAATCCTGTAAGAGGGCACACTGTCATGGTCTCGGAATCAATTTTACACATTTACACATTCTTGTATCTAGATGGGTTGTTGACCAGTCATTCTATATACTAATTAGTATGGTGGTGACTTTTTGTTGGAGTCTGTATACTCTCTATCTACATTATATATTTCTGCTTCGTTACATCTGACCCTTGTATGTTATTGTGATACTGTTGTTATACTGTATTGCTTTTGTGGAACATGTCGCACCAACATTATGCTGCAGATAGAAATAAACAAGTCACAATATTCAATTTAATTCTCAATCGTATTCCTTGTTTCACTGTACATTTCTGTATATTAGATAGTATATTTAGTATATTTATGTTCAGTGATGCTTGCGGAACTCGACTCCGTCTCGTTCCTGACCGCATCACTGTCGTGGCAATAATCACGTTAACCCACACCCTCTCGTGTAATATTGCTTAAGTATCCCCCAATTTACACATTCTTGTATCTAGATGGGTTGTTGACCAGTCAATCTATATACTAATTAATTAGTATGGTGGTGACTTTTTGTTGGAGTCTGTAGAGCCATTTTGTTGTTGTTCTATCTATGCTGCAGATAGTCAATTTAACTCTCAATCTTATTCCTGGTTTCACATTACTTTGACCTGCTGATTTGCTGTAGCCTATAGATTCATGTATTTGCCATTTGGTAAATGCTCTGGGCAGATCAACATAACTCATCTACAAAGAACGGATTGTTATATGATGTGTTGTCATCTTAAATATTGTCTATGACAGTTACACAGAATAATTGTGAATAATAAAAATAAAAAATAAAAAATGAATACAAAACAAATTCACATTATAAAATCAAATCTAACCGTAAACAAATACACAAATCACAGATTATCAGTCCTTGGTCTAATCTTAATCTTGTGTGACCACTTTGGATCCATTGAGTGAGTATATCTGTGGGGAGGAGGGAGGGTTAGACTGTGATTGGTGGAGAGATGGTTCTATTGTTCTCTTAGTCAATCATTCAAAGCAGTTGGTATAAAAAGACTTGGTCTGTGTCATTTCTCCACAACTCCTCCAGGATCATTTCTGTTCACATCTGTCTGTGGACTGCAGACTTCAGGTGAAGATGAACTCTCTCAAACCCACCAGGGACATTTCTGCGGAACAGGAGGATCCCAAAGACCTTGGTATGTTACTCAACCTCCCTTTTCTCTCCTACGGTTCTGTTTTTATTCCCTCAATATTCTCAATTACACGACAGGGATTTGTTGCACAACAATTACTTTTTTAGTATGTATCAACAATCTTTATTTTGTATTTGTTTCCAATCCAGTGTCTCATCATCCGTCTGACTGCCCTGACCTATCAGAGGTGAATGAACAAAGAAGCTTGACAAAGAAAAAACACCATTGCTGTGATCAGTGTGGACAACACTTCCCTAAAATGTCCAGCCTTAAAAGACACCAGATAATTCACACTGGAGAGAAACCCTATGGATGTGATCAGTGTGGACAACACTTCTCTACAATGTTCAACCTTAAAACACACAAGAGAATTCATACTGGAGAGAAACCCTATGGATGTGATCAGTGTGGACAACACTTCTCTCAAATACACCACCTTAAAAGCCACCAGAGAATTCACACTGGAGAGAAACCCTATGGATGTGATCAGTGTGGACAACACTTCTCTACAATGTTCAACCTTAAAACACACAAGAGAATTCATACTGGAGAGAAACCCTATGGATGTGATCAGTGTGGACAACACTTCTCTCAAATACACCACCTTAAAAGACACCAGAGAATTCACACTGGAGAGAAACCCTATGGATGTGATCAGTGTGGACAACGGTTCTCTCAAATGTCCAACCTTAAAACACACCAGAGCATTGTGCACACTGGAGAGAAACCCTATGGATGTGATCAGTGTGGAAAACACTTCTCTGCAATGTCCAGCCTTAAAAAACACAAGAGAATGCACACTGGAGAGAAACCCTATGGATGTGAGCATTGTGGACAACACTTCTCTCGATTGGCCAGCCTTAAAATACACCATAAAATCCACACTGGAGAGAAACCCTATGGATGTGATCAGTGTGGACAACACTTCTCTCGATTGGCCAGCCTTAAAATACACCATAGAATCCACACTGGAGAGAAACCCTATGGATGTGATCAGTGTGGACAACACTTCTCTGAAATGTCCAGCCTTAAAAAACACCATAGAATTCACACTGGAGAAAAACCCTATGGATGTGATGATTGTGGAAAACACTTCTCTGAAATGTCAAGCCTTAAAAGCCACCAGAGAATTCACACTGGAGAGAAACCCTATGGATGTGATCAATGTGGACAACACTTCTCTCAATTGGCCCACCTTAAAAAACACCATAGAATTCACACTGGAGAAAAACCCTATGGATGTGATCATTGTGGACAACACTTCTCTCATTTGTCCAGCCTTAAAAGGCACCAGATAATTCACACTGGAGAGAAACCCTAGTGTTTACATTATGACAAGAGCTTAGCACATCCACGTAAAAGTGTTGCATGATGATATTTTTATTTTATTTTTTACATTTTTTATTAAAAGTGAACTTGTATAGGCCTACTGTTTAAATAACCTGTTCTTTTTGGTGGTATTTCTTATTCACTGGGTCTTTCAGAGATTTTTTTTTAGATAATTATTCAAACTGAAAGGTGTGTTGGAGTCTGTTAGAGCCCCCTTTTTCCACCCATTGCATCAATATATCTACATTAATTCTGACAATTATGATTTATTTCTGCTTCATTACATCTGACGCTACACGTTTCATTATTATTATGATACTGCTGTTATACTGTACACTGAACATGTCACACCAACATTATGCTGCAGATAGAAATAAAAGTCTCGGTATTGTTGATACTGTTGTTATACTGTATTGCTTTTGTGGAACATGTCACACCAACATTATGCTGCAGATAGAAATAAACAAGTCACAATATTCAATTTGTCCGCGGCGTAAACGTCTTTGAATAAATACTTTCTGAAAAGTCTATGAGGAAAATGAACGGGGATTTATTTTCCGGGTCTCTCAAGGGGGCTGGACTGCGACGCTCTATAGCACTATATAGGTTCATTGATATGAGCTGTTTTGGTACTGCTCAAATTCTCTTCCCATCGAGGTACACAATTACCCTTGATATGCAACTCACAGTGAACAATGCCATTATATTTAAACCTGTGGAAAGTTACACATTCTTTTCCAAATGACCAGAAGTTTTGTGACTTTTGACCAGAGTTGAACCCGTGGAGAGGTTTGGTGATTCACAGACAATTACAAGCTATATGTCTGCAATAGACAATCTACAATAGAACTTGTTGATCTGCTACATACATATTGTTGCCTTATTTGCATTTTAAATGCAGATGGCCCTCTCAGTATAATCTACACACTTTAACTGTCATTGTCACCAAGTATCCCCCAATTTACACATTCTTGTATCTAGATGGGTTGTTGACCAGTCATTAAATGTACTAATTCGTATGGTGGTGACTTTTTACCCTCATTGCATCACTATCTACATTATATATTTCTGCTACATTACATCTGACCCTACATGTTTTATTAGTGTGATACTGTATTGCTTTTGTGGAACATGTCACACCAACATTATGCTGCAGATTGTAGAAATAAACAATATTCCATTTTATTCTCAATCTTATTCCTTGTTTCACTGTAATTTAACCTGCAGATTTGCTGTATATTACATAGTATATTTAGTATATTGATGTATTTGAGACTTGTGAATTAATCATTTAACCGAACTACAATTTCAGAACGCATTGTCATATGATGTGTTGTCAGCTTAAAGAAAATATAACAGAATAATTGTGAACATTTGTGAAAATTGTGGAGTAATCTTGAAAAATAAATCCACAGTTAAATCAAAGCAATTGTCTTGAAATTAAAAATTGTAGATACACTTGTCTATACAAAACATGAACAATATATGTCCATACAGTTAGTTTACTAGCCTACTGTTAAAATGACTACATTGCTATAGAAAATTGTGCAATTGTGAATTTGGCATGTGAAGATGAAAATGAAAGATGTTTAACGTCCAATAATCATCAAATAATGTAATTCACATAGGGCTAAGTCTTCTTTTTTTAATAATTTACAATTATATTACTCAGTGAATAACTTGATCAATAACTGTGTTTTTTGTTGTCAAAGAAAAGCACATTGAAACTTGTGTCTATGAACATATCTCTGATGATGGCCCATCATCATCTATGTGTTATGAGCCTTTCACATTGAAATGAAACTGTGAGGAGGGTTTTTATGTGATGCTCACTAAAGTGATTGTATTATTTGTACCCAGTGTCATTCTTTTAAACTCAGTTTGTGTTTTCATGTCATTCTCCAACAAAACCACAAATAACCTGGTCAATAGGTGGCAGTGTAGGACCACAGGTGACTTTCCAGAGTGTAGTGTAGTGTTCAGCGCATGCGCACCGTCTCCCTCCATAACTCAGGAGATGGTGAACACTGAACAACAAACGCTTGATTTAGCTGTCTCCATTCCCATTCTTTTAACATCTTTAACCTGTTTTACAGGTGGGTAATACTTCACAAACCACAGAAATGATTACCGTTTGTTTATGCACGTTTGGAGATGACTCTGGACATTGTTTGTTGTCATTGAAGAGTAATTGGATTGATTGCAAGTTTGCAACAGGATTACACATTAAACCTTTCAGCTCATATGCTTTTCATTAAAGCTCGGTCATATAAGCTTTTATATAAATCAGGATCGCTGTAATATTTTTTCCCCCTTTTTGCTTGGCCTTTCCATCTGCAGCGGACTCCTGCTGTTCACTTCTTGTATACAGGCCTACTGAAAAGGCTCATAACTCTGACCAAACACCGATGTTCGGAGGTATTTTTTCTTCCAAGCAGAAGTACAGAGGTTTATATAAGTTTACATATGTATTGTAAACTTAATGTGCAACCCTCCCCTTATAGGTTTGGGGCAGAATGACGAAGAGTGTTCACACTTGCCCTGCCTACCCCCCCCCCCCCCCGTTCTCCCTCCCACTCAGGGACTTGCAGAAAGAGAGAGGCAGGGGCTGAAATCCTGTAAGAGGGCACACTGTCATGGTCTCGGAATCTCCCAATTTACACATTCTTGTATCTAGATGGGTTGTTGACCAGTCATTCTATACTAATTAGTATGGTGGTGACTTTTTGTTGGAGTCTGTAGACTCTCTATCTACATTATATTTCTGCTTCGTTACATTTGAACCTACATGTTTTATTATTGTGATACTGTGTTATACTGTATTGCTTTTGTGGAACATGTCGCATTATGCTGCAGATAGAAATAAACAAGTCACAATATTCAATTTAATTCTCAATCGTATTCCTTGTTTCACTGTAAATTTCTGTATATTAGATAGTATATTTAGTATATTTATGTATTTGAGCTTTGTGAATTAATCATTTGGTAAAGGCTCTGTGCCGATAAATATAACTGATCTACAATTTCAGAATGCATTGTGATGTGTTATCAGTTTAAAACTGTCTTTCACAGAACATTTGTGAAAATTGTGGAATAAGTTAAATCAAATCAATTGTCCTGACATTAAACATTATATATTATATATTTTCTTTTGACTTGTCTATTTGTGTTACACAAATCAACAGTGGAAACATTATGCCTCAGTTAAAAGTAGAGTTTCTTATTTAGTAAAATAACAGAACAAACACATCCAGCATCTGAAAGAAATCCCCCCCCCCCCCCATTATTTGCATTTTAAATGCAGATGGCCCACTCAGTATAATCTACACACTTAACTGTCATTGTCTCCAAGTATCCCCCAATTTACACATTCTTGTATCTAGATGGGTTGTTGACCAGTCATTCTATATACTAATTAGTATGGTGGTGACTTTTTGTTGGAGTCTGTAGAGCCATTTTGTTGTTGTTCTATCTATGCTGCAGATAGTCAATTTAACTCTCAATCTTATTCCTGGTTTCACATTAATTTGACCTGCAGATTTGCTGTAGCCTATAGATTCATGTATTTGAGCTTTGCCATTTGGTAAATGCTCTGGGCAGATCAACATAACTCATCTACAAAGAACGGATTGTGATATGATGTGTTGTCATCTAAATATTGTCTATAACAGTCACACAGAATAACGGTGAAAATTGTGGAAGAATCTTGAAAAATGAAAAAAATGAGGGTCCACAGTTAAATCAAACCAATTGTCTTGACATTAAATATTTGAGATACACTTGTCTATACAAAGCATTACATTGTATATTGTCCATACAGTTAGGTTACTAGCCTACTGTTAAAATGACATACATACATTGCTATAGATTGTAAAATTGTGCAATTATTGTGAATTTGGCATGTGAAGATTAAAGAATGAAGAAGTTTAATGTCCAATAATCAAAAACATTATTTCATTCACTGCTGACATCTCTGGCTTTGCGTTGAAATGGAACCTGACTGCAGTTAACTGGAGGAGAGCTGTGAGGAGGGTTTTCACCACTCCAAGACAAAGGGGAGGTGTTACTACTTTCAGGCTGCACTCTTCTTTAAAGTGACCTTTTGAGAATACATTGGAGTAGGATCCTAACTAGGTTACTGCACGGTATCATGTGAGATAACACACCTTATAATCTTGTGAATTTGTTGGATATTCTTTTTAATTAATTGGTAAGAAGACTGAAAGAAAACAGTGTCACTCCACAAAAATACCCAAGTTACACAAGTAATTCAAGCAATACATTCAATTTGATCAAAAAGCTGATGAGACTTACATTGTGATTTGACTTTATTTTAATAAATATATTGTATCTATGGTGTGTAGGCTAGGAGTCCAGTTTGTTGATGACATCCAGTCAGTAACATGACATATCATTTAGTAGATCATAATAACACTTGTAATGTTAGAGGTACAGTTTAATATAGATAGTAAATAATACACCTTATAATCTTAAAAAGCAGAATAATGAAACAAAATAAAAAATGAATACAAAACAAATTCACATTATAAAATCAAATCTAACCGTAAACAAATACACAAATCACAGATTATCAGTCCTTGGTCTAATTTAAATGCTTACCATACTTTTTTATTGTGTGACCACTTTGGATCCATTGAGTGAGTATATCTGTGGGGAGGAGGGAGGGTGGAGGAGGACAGTATGTTAGACTGTGATTGGTGTAGAGATGGTTCTATTGTTCTCTTAGTCAATCATTCAAAGCAGTTGGTATAAAAAGACTTGGTCTGTGTCATTTCTCCACAACTCCTCCAGGATCATTTCTGTTCACATCTGTCTGTGGACTGCAGACTTCAGGTGAAGATGAACTCTCTCAAACCCACCAGGGACATTTCTGCGGAACAGGAGGATCCCAAAGACCTTGGTATGTTACTCAACCTCCCTTTTCTCTCCTACTGTTCTGTTTTTATTCCCTCAATATTCTCAATTACACGGCAGGGATTTGTTGCACAACAATTACTTTTTTAGTCTATGTATCAACAATCTTTATTTTGTATTTGTTTCCAATCCAGTGTCTCATCATGAACAAAGAAGCTTGACAAAGAAAAAACACCATTGCTGTGATCAGTGTGGACAACACTTCTCTACAATCTCCAGCCTTAAACGCCACCAGAGAATTCACACTGGAGAGAAACCCTATGGATGTGATCAGTGTGGACAACACTTCTCTACAATGTTCAACCTTAAAACACACAAGATAATTCATACTGGAGAGAAACCATATGGATGTGATCAATGTGGTCAACACTTCCCTAAAATGTCCAGCCTTAAAAGACACCAGATAATTCACACTGGAGAGAAACCCTATGGATGTGATCAGTGTGGACAACACTTCTCTCAATTGACCCACCTTAAAAGACACCAAAGAATTCACACTGGAGAGAAACCATATGGATGTGATCAGTGTGGACAACACTTCTGTCTAATGTCCAGCCTTAAAAGCCACCAGAGAATTCACACTGGAGAGAAACCCTATGGATGTGATCAGTGTGGACGGAACTTCGCTGAAATGTCCAGCCTTAAAATACACCATAGAATCCACACTGGCGAGAAACCCTATGGATGTGAGCATTGTGGACAACACTTTTCTGAAATGTCCAGCCTTAAAAGTCACCAGAGAATTCACACTGGAGAGAAACCCTATGGATGTGATCAGTGTGGACAACACTTCTCTCAAATACACCACCTTAAAAGCCACCAGAGAATTCACACTGGAGAGAAACCCTATGGATGTGATCAGTGTGGACAACACTTCTCTACAATGTTCAACCTTAAAAACCACCATAGAATTCACACCGGAGAAAAACCCTATGGATGTGATCAGTGTGGACAACACTTCTCTCAATTGACCCACCTTAAAAGACACCAGAGAATTCACACTGGAGAGAAACCCTATGGATGTGATCAATGTGGACAACACTTCTCTGAAATGTCCAGCCTTAAAAAACACCATAGAATTCACACTGGAGAAAAACCCTATGGATGTGATCAGTGTGGACAACACTTCTCTCATTTGTCCAACCTTAAAAGACACCGGATAACTCACACTAGAGAGAAACCCTAGTGTTTACATTATGACAAGAGCTTAGCACATCCACGTAAAGTGTTGGATGATTATCTTTTTTTCATCATTTTTAATTACAATTAAAGTTGTATACTGTTTAAATGACCTGTTTTTTTGTGGTATTTCTTATTCACTGGGTTTTTCATATATTCTTTTAGAGAAATTATTAACACCTAAAAGTATGGTGGTGACTGTTAGAGGAGCCTCTTTTTTCACCCATTGCATCAATCTATCTATACATTATTTCTGACGACCATGATTTATTTCTGCTTCGTTATTATGATACTGCTTTTATACTGTATACTGAACATGTCAGATAGAAATAAAGGTCTCGATATTCAATTTAATTCTCAACCTTATTCTTTGTTTTACTGTCATTTGATCTGCAGATTTTCTGTCAATTAGATTTAGATTAACTTTGTTCACACTTGTTCAGACACACATTTTATTTTTAGGCCACACTTGGAAGAAGCAATCCCGTTCAAATTCAGTTTCTACGAGAACATGGGTCCCATTTAATAATGTGCTCCATGTTCTTGTAGAAACTGAACATGAAGGTCTATGATTGGATTGATTGCAAGTTTGCAACAGGATTACACATTAAACCTTTCGGCTCATATGCTTTTCATTAAAGCTTTATTCTAAACTTCCCCGTAATGTCCAAAATACACCAGGTCCTTCACATTCAGAGATAAATTAATTGCAAAGTCTGTGGAGAAGCTTTTAGTCCATCAAATTATTTAGAAGTTCACAAGGTTGTATACACTGGTTACGGACAGATATAAACATATAACTCTGTTTAGCGTGAACAGTAGCCTTTAACTAAAGCGTAATTATAGAGGACGAGTGTATGACGATACGTGGTCTCTTAACAAATTAACTGCTTCTGCTTCTAAATTATTCCATTATACAATCCAACTGTCAGTTGCTTATGTCGGAATGCTCGGTCATATAAGCTTTGATATAACCTTATAGGTTTTGGGCAGAATGACCAAGAGTGGTCACACTTGCCCCTCCTACCCCCCCGTTCTCCCTCCCACTCAGGGACAGTGATGCTTGCGGAACTCGACTCCGTCTCGTTCCTGACCGCATCACTGTCGTGGCAATAATCACGTTAACCCACACCCTCTCGTGTAATATTGCTTAAGTATCCCCCAATTTACACATTCTTGTATCTAGATGGGTTGTTGACCAGTCAATCTATATACTAATTAATTAGTATGGTGGTGACTTTTTGTTGGAGTCTGTAGAGCCATTTTGTTGTTGTTCTATCTATGCTGCAGATAGTCAATTTAACTCTCAATCTTATTCCTGGTTTCACATTACTTTGACCTGCTGATTTGCTGTAGCCTATAGATTCATGTATTTGCCATTTGGTAAATGCTCTGGGCAGATCAACATAACTCATCTACAAAGAACGGATTGTTATATGATGTGTTGTCATCTTAAATATTGTCTATGACAGTTACACAGAATAATTGTGAATAATAAAAATAAAAAATAAAAAATGAATACAAAACAAATTCACATTATAAAATCAAATCTAACCGTAAACAAATACACAAATCACAGATTATCAGTCCTTGGTCTAATCTTAAATGCTTACCATACTTTTTATTGTGTGACCACTTTGGATCCATTGAGTGAGTATATCTGTGGGGAGGAGGGAGGGTTAGACTGTGATTGGTGGAGAGATGGTTCTATTGTTCTCTTAGTCAATCATTCAAAGCAGTTGGTATAAAAAGACTTGGTCTGTGTCATTTCTCCACAACTCCTCCAGGATCATTTCTGTTCACATCTGTCTGTGGACTGCAGACTTCAGGTGAAGATGAACTCTCTCAAACCCACCAGGGACATTTCTGCGGAACAGGAGGATCCCAAAGACCTTGGTATGTTACTCAACCTCCCTTTTCTCTCCTACGGTTCTGTTTTTATTCCCTCAATATTCTCAATTACACGACAGGGATTTGTTGCACAACAATTACTTTTTTAGTATGTATCAACAATCTTTATTTTGTATTTGTTTCCAATCCAGTGTCTCATCATCCGTCTGACTGCCCTGACCTATCAGAGGTGAATGAACAAAGAAGCTTGACAAAGAAAAAACACCATTGCTGTGATCAGTGTGGACAACACTTCCCTAAAATGTCCAGCCTTAAAAGACACCAGATAATTCACACTGGAGAGAAACCCTATGGATGTGATCAGTGTGGACAACACTTCTCTACAATGTTCAACCTTAAAACACACAAGAGAATTCATACTGGAGAGAAACCCTATGGATGTGATCAGTGTGGACAACACTTCTCTCAAATACACCACCTTAAAAGCCACCAGAGAATTCACACTGGAGAGAAACCCTATGGATGTGATCAGTGTGGACAACACTTCTCTACAATGTTCAACCTTAAAACACACAAGAGAATTCATACTGGAGAGAAACCCTATGGATGTGATCAGTGTGGACAACACTTCTCTCAAATACACCACCTTAAAAGACACCAGAGAATTCACACTGGAGAGAAACCCTATGGATGTGATCAGTGTGGACAACGGTTCTCTCAAATGTCCAACCTTAAAACACACCAGAGCATTGTGCACACTGGAGAGAAACCCTATGGATGTGATCAGTGTGGAAAACACTTCTCTGCAATGTCCAGCCTTAAAAAACACAAGAGAATGCACACTGGAGAGAAACCCTATGGATGTGAGCATTGTGGACAACACTTCTCTCGATTGGCCAGCCTTAAAATACACCATAAAATCCACACTGGAGAGAAACCCTATGGATGTGATCAGTGTGGACAACACTTCTCTCGATTGGCCAGCCTTAAAATACACCAGAGAATTCACACCGGAGAAAAACCCTATGGATGTGATCAGTGTGGACAACACTTCTCTCAATTGACCCACCTTAAAAGACACCAGAGAATTCACACTGGAGAGAAACCCTATGGATGTGATCAATGTGGACAACACTTCTCTGAAATGTCCAGCCTTAAAAAACACCATAGAATTCACACTGGAGAAAAACCCTATGGATGTGATCAGTGTGGACAACACTTCTCTCATTTGTCCAACCTTAAAAGACACCGGATAACTCACACTAGAGAGAAACCCTAGTGTTTACATTATGACAAGAGCTTAGCACATCCACGTAAAGTGTTGGATGATTATCTTTTTTTCATCATTTTTAATTACAATTAAAGTTGTATACTGTTTAAATGACCTGTTTTTTTGTGGTATTTCTTATTCACTGGGTTTTTCATATATTCTTTTAGAGAAATTATTAACACCTAAAAGTATGGTGGTGACTGTTAGAGGAGCCTCTTTTTTCACCCATTGCATCAATCTATCTATACATTATTTCTGACGACCATGATTTATTTCTGCTTCGTTATTATGATACTGCTTTTATACTGTATACTGAACATGTCAGATAGAAATAAAGGTCTCGATATTCAATTTAATTCTCAACCTTATTCTTTGTTTTACTGTCATTTGATCTGCAGATTTTCTGTCAATTAGATTTAGATTAACTTTGTTCACACTTGTTCAGACACACATTTTATTTTTAGGCCACACTTGGAAGAAGCAATCCCGTTCAAATTCAGTTTCTACGAGAACATGGGTCCCATTTAATAATGTGCTCCATGTTCTTGTAGAAACTGAACATGAAGGTCTATGATTGGATTGATTGCAAGTTTGCAACAGGATTACACATTAAACCTTTCGGCTCATATGCTTTTCATTAAAGCTTTATTCTACACTTCCCCGTAATGTCCAAAATACACCAGGTCCTTCACATTCAGAGATAAATTAATTGCAAAGTCTGTGGAGAAGCTTTTAGTCCATCAAATTATTTAGAAGTTCACAAGGTTGTATACACTGGTTACGGACAGATATAAACATATAACTCTGTTTAGCGTGAACAGTAGCCTTTAACTAAAGCGTAATTATAGAGGACGAGTGTATGACGATACGTGGTCTCTTAACAAATTAACTGCTTCTGCTTCTAAATTATTCCATTATACAATCCAACTGTCAGTTGCTTATGTCGGAATGCTCGGTCATATAAGCTTTGATATAACCTTATAGGTTTTGGGCAGAATGACCAAGAGTGGTCACACTTGCCCCTCCTACCCCCCCGTTCTCCCTCCCACTCAGGGACAGTGATGCTTGCGGAACTCGACTCCGTCTCGTTCCTGACCGCATCACTGTCGTGGCAATAATCACGTTAACCCACACCCTCTCGTGTAATATTGCTTAAGTATCCCCCAATTTACACATTCTTGTATCTAGATGGGTTGTTGACCAGTCAATCTATATACTAATTAATTAGTATGGTGGTGACTTTTTGTTGGAGTCTGTAGAGCCATTTTGTTGTTGTTCTATCTATGCTGCAGATAGTCAATTTAACTCTCAATCTTATTCCTGGTTTCACATTACTTTGACCTGCTGATTTGCTGTAGCCTATAGATTCATGTATTTGCCATTTGGTAAATGCTCTGGGCAGATCAACATAACTCATCTACAAAGAACGGATTGTTATATGATGTGTTGTCATCTTAAATATTGTCTATGACAGTTACACAGAATAATTGTGAATAATAAAAATAAAAAATAAAAAATGAATACAAAACAAATTCACATTATAAAATCAAATCTAACCGTAAACAAATACACAAATCACAGATTATCAGTCCTTGGTCTAATCTTAAATGCTTACCATACTTTTTATTGTGTGACCACTTTGGATCCATTGAGTGAGTATATCTGTGGGGAGGAGGGAGGGTTAGACTGTGATTGGTGGAGAGATGGTTCTATTGTTCTCTTAGTCAATCATTCAAAGCAGTTGGTATAAAAAGACTTGGTCTGTGTCATTTCTCCACAACTCCTCCAGGATCATTTCTGTTCACATCTGTCTGTGGACTGCAGACTTCAGGTGAAGATGAACTCTCTCAAACCCACCAGGGACATTTCTGCGGAACAGGAGGATCCCAAAGACCTTGGTATGTTACTCAACCTCCCTTTTCTCTCCTACGGTTCTGTTTTTATTCCCTCAATATTCTCAATTACACGACAGGGATTTGTTGCACAACAATTACTTTTTTAGTATGTATCAACAATCTTTATTTTGTATTTGTTTCCAATCCAGTGTCTCATCATCCGTCTGACTGCCCTGACCTATCAGAGGTGAATGAACAAAGAAGCTTGACAAAGAAAAAACACCATTGCTGTGATCAGTGTGGACAACACTTCCCTAAAATGTCCAGCCTTAAAAGACACCAGATAATTCACACTGGAGAGAAACCCTATGGATGTGATCAGTGTGGACAACACTTCTCTACAATGTTCAACCTTAAAACACACAAGAGAATTCATACTGGAGAGAAACCCTATGGATGTGATCAGTGTGGACAACACTTCTCTCAAATACACCACCTTAAAAGCCACCAGAGAATTCACACTGGAGAGAAACCCTATGGATGTGATCAGTGTGGACAACACTTCTCTACAATGTTCAACCTTAAAACACACAAGAGAATTCATACTGGAGAGAAACCCTATGGATGTGATCAGTGTGGACAACACTTCTCTCAAATACACCACCTTAAAAGACACCAGAGAATTCACACTGGAGAGAAACCCTATGGATGTGATCAGTGTGGACAACGGTTCTCTCAAATGTCCAACCTTAAAACACACCAGAGCATTGTGCACACTGGAGAGAAACCCTATGGATGTGATCAGTGTGGAAAACACTTCTCTGCAATGTCCAGCCTTAAAAAACACAAGAGAATGCACACTGGAGAGAAACCCTATGGATGTGAGCATTGTGGACAACACTTCTCTCGATTGGCCAGCCTTAAAATACACCATAAAATCCACACTGGAGAGAAACCCTATGGATGTGATCAGTGTGGACAACACTTCTCTCGATTGGCCAGCCTTAAAATACACCATAGAATCCACACTGGAGAGAAACCCTATGGATGTGATCAGTGTGGACAACACTTCTCTGAAATGTCCAGCCTTAAAAAACACCATAGAATTCACACTGGAGAAAAACCCTATGGATGTGATGATTGTGGAAAACACTTCTCTGAAATGTCAAGCCTTAAAAGCCACCAGAGAATTCACACTGGAGAGAAACCCTATGGATGTGATCAATGTGGACAACACTTCTCTCAATTGGCCCACCTTAAAAAACACCATAGAATTCACACTGGAGAAAAACCCTATGGATGTGATCATTGTGGACAACACTTCTCTCATTTGTCCAGCCTTAAAAGGCACCAGATAATTCACACTGGAGAGAAACCCTAGTGTTTACATTATGACAAGAGCTTAGCACATCCACGTAAAAGTGTTGCATGATGATATTTTTATTTTATTTTTTACATTTTTTATTAAAAGTGAACTTGTATAGGCCTACTGTTTAAATAACCTGTTCTTTTTGGTGGTATTTCTTATTCACTGGGTCTTTCAGAGATTTTTTTTTAGATAATTATTCAAACTGAAAGGTGTGTTGGAGTCTGTTAGAGCCCCCTTTTTCCACCCATTGCATCAATATATCTACATTAATTCTGACAATTATGATTTATTTCTGCTTCATTACATCTGACGCTACACGTTTCATTATTATTATGATACTGCTGTTATACTGTACACTGAACATGTCACACCAACATTATGCTGCAGATAGAAATAAAAGTCTCGGTATTGTTGATACTGTTGTTATACTGTATTGCTTTTGTGGAACATGTCACACCAACATTATGCTGCAGATAGAAATAAACAAGTCACAATATTCAATTTGTCCGCGGCGTAAACGTCTTTGAATAAATACTTTCTGAAAAGTCTATGAGGAAAATGAACGGGGATTTATTTTCCGGGTCTCTCAAGGGGGCTGGACTGCGACGCTCTATAGCACTATATAGGTTCATTGATATGAGCTGTTTTGGTACTGCTCAAATTCTCTTCCCATCGAGGTACACAATTACCCTTGATATGCAACTCACAGTGAACAATGCCATTATATTTAAACCTGTGGAAAGTTACACATTCTTTTCCAAATGACCAGAAGTTTTGTGACTTTTGACCAGAGTTGAACCCGTGGAGAGGTTTGGTGATTCACAGACAATTACAAGCTATATGTCTGCAATAGACAATCTACAATAGAACTTGTTGATCTGCTACATACATATTGTTGCCTTATTTGCATTTTAAATGCAGATGGCCCTCTCAGTATAATCTACACACTTTAACTGTCATTGTCACCAAGTATCCCCCAATTTACACATTCTTGTATCTAGATGGGTTGTTGACCAGTCATTAAATGTACTAATTCGTATGGTGGTGACTTTTTACCCTCATTGCATCACTATCTACATTATATATTTCTGCTACATTACATCTGACCCTACATGTTTTATTAGTGTGATACTGTATTGCTTTTGTGGAACATGTCACACCAACATTATGCTGCAGATTGTAGAAATAAACAATATTCCATTTTATTCTCAATCTTATTCCTTGTTTCACTGTAATTTAACCTGCAGATTTGCTGTATATTACATAGTATATTTAGTATATTGATGTATTTGAGACTTGTGAATTAATCATTTAACCGAACTACAATTTCAGAACGCATTGTCATATGATGTGTTGTCAGCTTAAAGAAAATATAACAGAATAATTGTGAACATTTGTGAAAATTGTGGAGTAATCTTGAAAAATAAATCCACAGTTAAATCAAAGCAATTGTCTTGAAATTAAAAATTGTAGATACACTTGTCTATACAAAACATGAACAATATATGTCCATACAGTTAGTTTACTAGCCTACTGTTAAAATGACTACATTGCTATAGAAAATTGTGCAATTGTGAATTTGGCATGTGAAGATGAAAATGAAAGATGTTTAACGTCCAATAATCATCAAATAATGTAATTCACATAGGGCTAAGTCTTCTTTTTTTAATAATTTACAATTATATTACTCAGTGAATAACTTGATCAATAACTGTGTTTTTTGTTGTCAAAGAAAAGCACATTGAAACTTGTGTCTATGAACATATCTCTGATGATGGCCCATCATCATCTATGTGTTATGAGCCTTTCACATTGAAATGAAACTGTGAGGAGGGTTTTTATGTGATGCTCACTAAAGTGATTGTATTATTTGTACCCAGTGTCATTCTTTTAAACTCAGTTTGTGTTTTCATGTCATTCTCCAACAAAACCACAAATAACCTGGTCAATAGGTGGCAGTGTAGGACCACAGGTGACTTTCCAGAGTGTAGTGTAGTGTTCAGCGCATGCGCACCGTCTCCCTCCATAACTCAGGAGATGGTGAACACTGAACAACAAACGCTTGATTTAGCTGTCTCCATTCCCATTCTTTTAACATCTTTAACCTGTTTTACAGGTGGGTAATACTTCACAAACCACAGAAATGATTACCGTTTGTTTATGCACGTTTGGAGATGACTCTGGACATTGTTTGTTGTCATTGAAGAGTAATTGGATTGATTGCAAGTTTGCAACAGGATTACACATTAAACCTTTCAGCTCATATGCTTTTCATTAAAGCTCGGTCATATAAGCTTTTATATAAATCAGGATCGC
Source organism: Protomyctophum bolini (assembly GCF_963924005.1). Classification (NCBI taxonomy): domain Eukaryota; kingdom Metazoa; phylum Chordata; class Actinopteri; order Myctophiformes; family Myctophidae; genus Protomyctophum; species Protomyctophum bolini. Next base: position 47,768,592 of record NC_137863.1, read on the forward strand.
TGTAATATTTTTTCCCCCTTTTTGCTTGGCCTTTCCATCTGCAGCGGACTCCTGCTGTTCACTTCTTGTATACAGGCCTACTGAAAAGGCTCATAACTCTGACCAAACACCGATGTTCGGAGGTATTTTTTCTTCCAAGCAGAAGTACAGAGGTTTATATAAGTTTACATATGTATTGTAAACTTAATGTGCAACCCTCCCCTTATAGGTTTGGGGCAGAATGACGAAGAGTGTTCACACTTGCCCTGCCTACCCCCCCCCCCCCCGTTCTCCCTCCCACTCAGGGACTTGCAGAAAGAGAGAGGCAGGGGCTGAAATCCTGTAAGAGGGCACACTGTCATGGTCTCGGAATCTCCCAATTTACACATTCTTGTATGTATGTAGTCAGTGGGACTGAACCAATAGGTGTCATAGCACCACCCCCCTCAGCTCAATAAGGTAGCTGGCCAGGCATAGGGAATAGGCCAGGCGGCGTTTTACCCAGGTTGTTCCTGTTCCAGTCAGGCTGTTGAGTGGTGTTTGTTTGTGCTCGTAGCATCGAGGTAAGCTCTTGTGTTTACTAATATAGGGTTACCTGTCCCTAGGTTGATATGTCAACAACCTCCAGTTTATTTATGTTTATTTTTCTTCGTCAGAAACTGTGGAGCTCTGAGTTAGCGACAGCCCTGTCAGCCTGTGTGTAGCCTACAGTTCAGAGAAACCAAGATAGGCTTGCTTCATATTGCAACAGCACAAAAAAGCTCACTGTGCCTTTGTTGGATTTGGCTTTGCATGTTTTCCTTCCATTCACAATGTTCCCCTCACCAAGCTCACCCATAAACCAAACCACAGAATGCAAGAAAACACTACATTCTATAGTTGTTAGTTGTTGTACATTGTATTGTTTGCAATACAATGTAAAAACGATTTTATTTCGACCACAAACAAGGGACTAAATGATTTTCGTCATTAAGACATGTGACTCACTTGACTCCTTCAAAACCGCTCTCAAAGGGCACCTATGGACGGCTGCAATTCGAAACTGCCCCCCCCCCCCCCCCATTTGTTTTCCCCCTCATTGCATGTTTCTTTTCCCTTTTTCCCTCCTTTATGATGAATTCCTGTTCTGTTCTGTTCTTTGGCTATATAGAAGTGTCTATTTGTACGTCTCTAAATGTTTTGATGAATTGAACAAGGTGGACCCTCTTTTAGTGTAATGCTTTATTGGGTCGTCCACTCACAGTTAACAGTCTTCTGTATTGAGTTTTGCTTGAAATGTACTGTAATTCTGCAAACTGTTAATACATGTATATATTTCAATCAATCAATCAAAAACTCACCTTTTCATTAGCTCAAGTGGAACGTGAGGAAGACTCATACAAGGACATGAATATGGGTTGAAATGTAATCAAAATGTAACTCACAACAGAATATGCAGAATAATAGATCACATTCTTGTTAATACCAGCTTTACTCAAACAACATTTGCCACCATGACTGTAGGTAAAGCTCACTGTGCCTTTGTTGTCTTTACTGAATATTGATCACAAACCATTTTAACTTCTAGTACTAATTAAGTTAGTGACGTGTAGGCCTTTATTGCATATTGAACACAAACCGTATCATTTTAACTTCTAGTAGTTAGTGACTCACTTACATCTCAAAAGTAAAACTATAGACCAAGCAATTGCAAATGAGCCATCATCATTTCACACATTATAGGCTACTGTCCCATACACACAGCTATCACTACTTTATTCTAAATGAGTCAATGGTCTGACTCATTGCATCTCAATAGCATAGCCAAATAGACCCCCGCCCCACCCATACACACATAAACAACGAATCGCTGTAACTTAGGTCAAATGGTGAAATAGCAGGCAAACAAATTCATGTTTGAAAATCACATTCATAGTAAGTGGAAATATTTCAATCTAATTTCTTGTTTCCTCTGCTGTAAAGTATTGGACTTGTGCATTCATTGCTGATTTGAGTAAATGCAGAAACATGATTACTAATTTAATTGTAGCTTTTATTTTCTCATAGCCAACATGGTGTACAAGTCTTCACTGTCTTGTATGTGGGCAAAGCGGTCATTTTATGATATTCTGTCTTTTAGATAATAAAGCAACTTAATTATAATAATGTAGAATATTTTACAAGTCAATGTGTGATGACTTGCGTACTATTTAGTGCAGAGGTGGGTGGCAGTCTGTGTATTGGAAAACAGATAACTGGTATACTCATTGTTTTTACTTGTGATTTATTTATCTTGGTTAAATGTTCAGAGTCAAGAGCTGTGCGTTCATGTGTGTTCACACATTTAGCGAGTAACATAAAATAGAGAGTCAATAGTAAACTTTGTAATTTTAAAGCATATAACATTTTATAAGATGAATGAAGATCACAGTATAAGGAGCAGTTGTTTCTTCACCAGAGCTGGTTCTACTTGGTTCTGTTGTGACTGAAGGAATATGTCTCTGCTTCCGTAATAATTCACTGTAGGCTAGTGATACAGTAGGCCTACATACATTTATGCTTTTACATGTATTGGTATTATAGATAGAGCATGCCCAGGGGAGGAGGGGGGTGGAGCATGCAGCAGTTTGTTAGGTTGTGATTGGCTGAGAGATGGTTCTATTGTTCTCCTCTTCGGCCTATCAATCCAAGCAGTTAGTGGCTCTCTAGTATAAGAAGAGTTGTTCTGTGTCAGTTCTCCACAACTGCTCCAGGATATCAATAATTTCTGATCAGATCTGACTGTGGACTCCAGACCTCAGGAGAAGATGAACTCGATCATCCTCAACTCTGCTGAACAGGAGGAACCCAAAGACCATGGTATGTTACTTTCCCTTTCACCTGTCAATCTTCCGCTTTGTTTCATTGTAATTTGATGCAGATCGTGTTTTTGCTTTTATATTGTCTCACAGCAGGTTCATTAATTCCACTGAATCATTATATAATCATGTGTCATTTTTTATTATTGTGTAATAGTTATTTAGCTAGCTGTAAATTATTGCACAGTACATTTGTAAATTTATTTCTTAAAATGCACAAACACATTTGGAATTCCTTTGCTGGTGTTAATTGTGGAACTAAACATTTCAGCCCATAAAAGTCTGTCGTTCAACCTCTCAATGTGTTTTTCCTTTATCTTTGTTTCCAATCCAGTGTTGCATCATCAGTCTGGGCTCCCTGTCTTACCAACAGTAAATGGACATAGAAGCTTGGCTAAACCAAAACAGCACGGCTGTGACCAGTGTGGACAACGCTTCCATTACAAATCTCACCTTAAAACACACCAGAGAATTCACACTGGAGAGAAACCCTATGGATGTGATCAGTGTGGACAACGGTTCTCTCAAATACACCACCTTAAAAGACACCAGATAATTCACACTGGAGAGAAACCCTATGGTTGTGATCATTGTGGACAACACTTCTCTCAAATACACCTCGTTAAAAGACACCAGAGAATTCACACTGGAGAGAAACCATATGGATGTGATCAATGTGGACAACACTTCTCTGAAATGTCCAGCCTTAAAAAACACCATAGAATTCACACTGGAGAAAAACCCTATGGTTGTGATCATTGTGGACGACACTTCTCTCATTTGTCCAACCTTAAAAGCCACCGGGTAATTCACACTAGAGAGAAACCCTAGTGTTTACATTATGACAAGAGCTTAGCACATCCATGTAAAAAGTGTTGGATGATTATCTTTTTTTCATCATTTTTAATTACAATTAAAGTTGTATACTGTTTAAATGACCTGTTTTTTTGTGGTATTTCTTATTCACTGGGTTTTTCATATATATTTTTAGAGAAATTATTAACACCTAAAAGTATGGTGGTGACTGTTAGAGGAGCCTCTTTTTTCACCCATTGCATCAATCTATCTATACATTATTTCTGACGACCATGATTTATTTCTGCTTCGTTATTATGATACTGCTTTTATACTGTATACTGAACATGTCAGATAGAAATAAAGGTCTCGATATTCAATTTAATTCTCAACCTTATTCTTTGTTTTACTGTCATTTGATCTGCAGATTTTCTGTCAATTAGATTTAGATTAACTTTGTTCACACTTGTTCAGACACACATTTTATTTTTAGGCCACACTTGGAAGAAGCAATCCCGTTCAAATTCAGTTTCTACGAGAACATGGGTCCCATTTAATAATGTGCTCCATGTTCTTGTAGAAACTGAACATGAAGGTCTATGATTGGATTGATTGCAAGTTTGCAACAGGATTACACATTAAACCTTTCGGCTCATATGCTTTTCATTAAAGCTTTATTCTACACTTCCCCGTAATGTCCAAAATACACCAGGTCCTTCACATTCAGAGATAAATTAATTGCAAAGTCTGTGGAGAAGCTTTTAGTCCATCAAATTATTTAGAAGTTCACAAGGTTGTATACACTGGTTACGGACAGATATAAACATATAACTCTGTTTAGCGTGAACAGTAGCCTTTAACTAAAGCGTAATTATAGAGGACGAGTGTATGACGATACGTGGTCTCTTAACAAATTAACTGCTTCTGCTTCTAAATTATTCCATTATACAATCCAACTGTCAGTTGCTTATGTCGGAATGCTCGGTCATATAAGCTTTGATATAACCTTATAGGTTTTGGGCAGAATGACCAAGAGTGGTCACACTTGCCCCTCCTACCCCCCCGTTCTCCCTCCCACTCAGGGACAGTGATGCTTGCGGAACTCGACTCCGTCTCGTTCCTGACCGCATCACTGTCGTGGCAATAATCACGTTAACCCACACCCTCTCGTGTAATATTGCTTAAGTATCCCCCAATTTACACATTCTTGTATCTAGATGGGTTGTTGACCAGTCAATCTATATACTAATTAATTAGTATGGTGGTGACTTTTTGTTGGAGTCTGTAGAGCCATTTTGTTGTTGTTCTATCTATGCTGCAGATAGTCAATTTAACTCTCAATCTTATTCCTGGTTTCACATTACTTTGACCTGCTGATTTGCTGTAGCCTATAGATTCATGTATTTGCCATTTGGTAAATGCTCTGGGCAGATCAACATAACTCATCTACAAAGAACGGATTGTTATATGATGTGTTGTCATCTTAAATATTGTCTATGACAGTTACACAGAATAATTGTGAATAATAAAAATAAAAAATAAAAAATGAATACAAAACAAATTCACATTATAAAATCAAATCTAACCGTAAACAAATACACAAATCACAGATTATCAGTCCTTGGTCTAATCTTAAATGCTTACCATACTTTTTATTGTGTGACCACTTTGGATCCATTGAGTGAGTATATCTGTGGGGAGGAGGGAGGGTTAGACTGTGATTGGTGGAGAGATGGTTCTATTGTTCTCTTAGTCAATCATTCAAAGCAGTTGGTATAAAAAGACTTGGTCTGTGTCATTTCTCCACAACTCCTCCAGGATCATTTCTGTTCACATCTGTCTGTGGACTGCAGACTTCAGGTGAAGATGAACTCTCTCAAACCCACCAGGGACATTTCTGCGGAACAGGAGGATCCCAAAGACCTTGGTATGTTACTCAACCTCCCTTTTCTCTCCTACGGTTCTGTTTTTATTCCCTCAATATTCTCAATTACACGACAGGGATTTGTTGCACAACAATTACTTTTTTAGTATGTATCAACAATCTTTATTTTGTATTTGTTTCCAATCCAGTGTCTCATCATCCGTCTGACTGCCCTGACCTATCAGAGGTGAATGAACAAAGAAGCTTGACAAAGAAAAAACACCATTGCTGTGATCAGTGTGGACAACACTTCCCTAAAATGTCCAGCCTTAAAAGACACCAGATAATTCACACTGGAGAGAAACCCTATGGATGTGATCAGTGTGGACAACACTTCTCTACAATGTTCAACCTTAAAACACACAAGAGAATTCATACTGGAGAGAAACCCTATGGATGTGATCAGTGTGGACAACACTTCTCTCAAATACACCACCTTAAAAGCCACCAGAGAATTCACACTGGAGAGAAACCCTATGGATGTGATCAGTGTGGACAACACTTCTCTACAATGTTCAACCTTAAAACACACAAGAGAATTCATACTGGAGAGAAACCCTATGGATGTGATCAGTGTGGACAACACTTCTCTCAAATACACCACCTTAAAAGACACCAGAGAATTCACACTGGAGAGAAACCCTATGGATGTGATCAGTGTGGACAACGGTTCTCTCAAATGTCCAACCTTAAAACACACCAGAGCATTGTGCACACTGGAGAGAAACCCTATGGATGTGATCAGTGTGGAAAACACTTCTCTGCAATGTCCAGCCTTAAAAAACACAAGAGAATGCACACTGGAGAGAAACCCTATGGATGTGAGCATTGTGGACAACACTTCTCTCGATTGGCCAGCCTTAAAATACACCATAAAATCCACACTGGAGAGAAACCCTATGGATGTGATCAGTGTGGACAACACTTCTCTCGATTGGCCAGCCTTAAAATACACCATAGAATCCACACTGGAGAGAAACCCTATGGATGTGATCAGTGTGGACAACACTTCTCTGAAATGTCCAGCCTTAAAAAACACCATAGAATTCACACTGGAGAAAAACCCTATGGATGTGATGATTGTGGAAAACACTTCTCTGAAATGTCAAGCCTTAAAAGCCACCAGAGAATTCACACTGGAGAGAAACCCTATGGATGTGATCAATGTGGACAACACTTCTCTCAATTGGCCCACCTTAAAAAACACCATAGAATTCACACTGGAGAAAAACCCTATGGATGTGATCATTGTGGACAACACTTCTCTCATTTGTCCAGCCTTAAAAGGCACCAGATAATTCACACTGGAGAGAAACCCTAGTGTTTACATTATGACAAGAGCTTAGCACATCCACGTAAAAGTGTTGCATGATGATATTTTTATTTTATTTTTTACATTTTTTATTAAAAGTGAACTTGTATAGGCCTACTGTTTAAATAACCTGTTCTTTTTGGTGGTATTTCTTATTCACTGGGTCTTTCAGAGATTTTTTTTTAGATAATTATTCAAACTGAAAGGTGTGTTGGAGTCTGTTAGAGCCCCCTTTTTCCACCCATTGCATCAATATATCTACATTAATTCTGACAATTATGATTTATTTCTGCTTCATTACATCTGACGCTACACGTTTCATTATTATTATGATACTGCTGTTATACTGTACACTGAACATGTCACACCAACATTATGCTGCAGATAGAAATAAAAGTCTCGGTATTGTTGATACTGTTGTTATACTGTATTGCTTTTGTGGAACATGTCACACCAACATTATGCTGCAGATAGAAATAAACAAGTCACAATATTCAATTTGTCCGCGGCGTAAACGTCTTTGAATAAATACTTTCTGAAAAGTCTATGAGGAAAATGAACGGGGATTTATTTTCCGGGTCTCTCAAGGGGGCTGGACTGCGACGCTCTATAGCACTATATAGGTTCATTGATATGAGCTGTTTTGGTACTGCTCAAATTCTCTTCCCATCGAGGTACACAATTACCCTTGATATGCAACTCACAGTGAACAATGCCATTATATTTAAACCTGTGGAAAGTTACACATTCTTTTCCAAATGACCAGAAGTTTTGTGACTTTTGACCAGAGTTGAACCCGTGGAGAGGTTTGGTGATTCACAGACAATTACAAGCTATATGTCTGCAATAGACAATCTACAATAGAACTTGTTGATCTGCTACATACATATTGTTGCCTTATTTGCATTTTAAATGCAGATGGCCCTCTCAGTATAATCTACACACTTTAACTGTCATTGTCACCAAGTATCCCCCAATTTACACATTCTTGTATCTAGATGGGTTGTTGACCAGTCATTAAATGTACTAATTCGTATGGTGGTGACTTTTTACCCTCATTGCATCACTATCTACATTATATATTTCTGCTACATTACATCTGACCCTACATGTTTTATTAGTGTGATACTGTATTGCTTTTGTGGAACATGTCACACCAACATTATGCTGCAGATTGTAGAAATAAACAATATTCCATTTTATTCTCAATCTTATTCCTTGTTTCACTGTAATTTAACCTGCAGATTTGCTGTATATTACATAGTATATTTAGTATATTGATGTATTTGAGACTTGTGAATTAATCATTTAACCGAACTACAATTTCAGAACGCATTGTCATATGATGTGTTGTCAGCTTAAAGAAAATATAACAGAATAATTGTGAACATTTGTGAAAATTGTGGAGTAATCTTGAAAAATAAATCCACAGTTAAATCAAAGCAATTGTCTTGAAATTAAAAATTGTAGATACACTTGTCTATACAAAACATGAACAATATATGTCCATACAGTTAGTTTACTAGCCTACTGTTAAAATGACTACATTGCTATAGAAAATTGTGCAATTGTGAATTTGGCATGTGAAGATGAAAATGAAAGATGTTTAACGTCCAATAATCATCAAATAATGTAATTCACATAGGGCTAAGTCTTCTTTTTTTAATAATTTACAATTATATTACTCAGTGAATAACTTGATCAATAACTGTGTTTTTTGTTGTCAAAGAAAAGCACATTGAAACTTGTGTCTATGAACATATCTCTGATGATGGCCCATCATCATCTATGTGTTATGAGCCTTTCACATTGAAATGAAACTGTGAGGAGGGTTTTTATGTGATGCTCACTAAAGTGATTGTATTATTTGTACCCAGTGTCATTCTTTTAAACTCAGTTTGTGTTTTCATGTCATTCTCCAACAAAACCACAAATAACCTGGTCAATAGGTGGCAGTGTAGGACCACAGGTGACTTTCCAGAGTGTAGTGTAGTGTTCAGCGCATGCGCACCGTCTCCCTCCATAACTCAGGAGATGGTGAACACTGAACAACAAACGCTTGATTTAGCTGTCTCCATTCCCATTCTTTTAACATCTTTAACCTGTTTTACAGGTGGGTAATACTTCACAAACCACAGAAATGATTACCGTTTGTTTATGCACGTTTGGAGATGACTCTGGACATTGTTTGTTGTCATTGAAGAGTAATTGGATTGATTGCAAGTTTGCAACAGGATTACACATTAAACCTTTCAGCTCATATGCTTTTCATTAAAGCTCGGTCATATAAGCTTTTATATAAATCAGGATCGCTGTAATATTTTTTCCCCCTTTTTGCTTGGCCTTTCCATCTGCAGCGGACTCCTGCTGTTCACTTCTTGTATACAGGCCTACTGAAAAGGCTCATAACTCTGACCAAACACCGATGTTCGGAGGTATTTTTTCTTCCAAGCAGAAGTACAGAGGTTTATATAAGTTTACATATGTATTGTAAACTTAATGTGCAACCCTCCCCTTATAGGTTTGGGGCAGAATGACGAAGAGTGTTCACACTTGCCCTGCCTACCCCCCCCCCCCCCGTTCTCCCTCCCACTCAGGGACTTGCAGAAAGAGAGAGGCAGGGGCTGAAATCCTGTAAGAGGGCACACTGTCATGGTCTCGGAATCTCCCAATTTACACATTCTTGTATGTATGTAGTCAGTGGGACTGAACCAATAGGTGTCATAGCACCACCCCCCTCAGCTCAATAAGGTAGCTGGCCAGGCATAGGGAATAGGCCAGGCGGCGTTTTACCCAGGTTGTTCCTGTTCCAGTCAGGCTGTTGAGTGGTGTTTGTTTGTGCTCGTAGCATCGAGGTAAGCTCTTGTGTTTACTAATATAGGGTTACCTGTCCCTAGGTTGATATGTCAACAACCTCCAGTTTATTTATGTTTATTTTTCTTCGTCAGAAACTGTGGAGCTCTGAGTTAGCGACAGCCCTGTCAGCCTGTGTGTAGCCTACAGTTCAGAGAAACCAAGATAGGCTTGCTTCATATTGCAACAGCACAAAAAAGCTCACTGTGCCTTTGTTGGATTTGGCTTTGCATGTTTTCCTTCCATTCACAATGTTCCCCTCACCAAGCTCACCCATAAACCAAACCACAGAATGCAAGAAAACACTACATTCTATAGTTGTTAGTTGTTGTACATTGTATTGTTTGCAATACAATGTAAAAACGATTTTATTTCGACCACAAACAAGGGACTAAATGATTTTCGTCATTAAGACATGTGACTCACTTGACTCCTTCAAAACCGCTCTCAAAGGGCACCTATGGACGGCTGCAATTCGAAACTGCCCCCCCCCCCCCCCCATTTGTTTTCCCCCTCATTGCATGTTTCTTTTCCCTTTTTCCCTCCTTTATGATGAATTCCTGTTCTGTTCTGTTCTTTGGCTATATAGAAGTGTCTATTTGTACGTCTCTAAATGTTTTGATGAATTGAACAAGGTGGACCCTCTTTTAGTGTAATGCTTTATTGGGTCGTCCACTCACAGTTAACAGTCTTCTGTATTGAGTTTTGCTTGAAATGTACTGTAATTCTGCAAACTGTTAATACATGTATATATTTCAATCAATCAATCAAAAACTCACCTTTTCATTAGCTCAAGTGGAACGTGAGGAAGACTCATACAAGGACATGAATATGGGTTGAAATGTAATCAAAATGTAACTCACAACAGAATATGCAGAATAATAGATCACATTCTTGTTAATACCAGCTTTACTCAAACAACATTTGCCACCATGACTGTAGGTAAAGCTCACTGTGCCTTTGTTGTCTTTACTGAATATTGATCACAAACCATTTTAACTTCTAGTACTAATTAAGTTAGTGACGTGTAGGCCTTTATTGCATATTGAACACAAACCGTATCATTTTAACTTCTAGTAGTTAGTGACTCACTTACATCTCAAAAGTAAAACTATAGACCAAGCAATTGCAAATGAGCCATCATCATTTCACACATTATAGGCTACTGTCCCATACACACAGCTATCACTACTTTATTCTAAATGAGTCAATGGTCTGACTCATTGCATCTCAATAGCATAGCCAAATAGACCCCCGCCCCACCCATACACACATAAACAACGAATCGCTGTAACTTAGGTCAAATGGTGAAATAGCAGGCAAACAAATTCATGTTTGAAAATCACATTCATAGTAAGTGGAAATATTTCAATCTAATTTCTTGTTTCCTCTGCTGTAAAGTATTGGACTTGTGCATTCATTGCTGATTTGAGTAAATGCAGAAACATGATTACTAATTTAATTGTAGCTTTTATTTTCTCATAGCCAACATGGTGTACAAGTCTTCACTGTCTTGTATGTGGGCAAAGCGGTCATTTTATGATATTCTGTCTTTTAGATAATAAAGCAACTTAATTATAATAATGTAGAATATTTTACAAGTCAATGTGTGATGACTTGCGTACTATTTAGTGCAGAGGTGGGTGGCAGTCTGTGTATTGGAAAACAGATAACTGGTATACTCATTGTTTTTACTTGTGATTTATTTATCTTGGTTAAATGTTCAGAGTCAAGAGCTGTGCGTTCATGTGTGTTCACACATTTAGCGAGTAACATAAAATAGAGAGTCAATAGTAAACTTTGTAATTTTAAAGCATATAACATTTTATAAGATGAATGAAGATCACAGTATAAGGAGCAGTTGTTTCTTCACCAGAGCTGGTTCTACTTGGTTCTGTTGTGACTGAAGGAATATGTCTCTGCTTCCGTAATAATTCACTGTAGGCTAGTGATACAGTAGGCCTACATACATTTATGCTTTTATTACTATGTAGATAATGACCATACATGTATTGGTATTATAGATAGAGCATGCCCAGGGGAGGAGGGGGGTGGAGCATGCAGCAGTTTGTTAGGTTGTGATTGGCTGAGAGATGGTTCTATTGTTCTCCTCTTCGGCCTATCAATCCAAGCAGTTAGTGGCTCTCTAGTATAAGAAGAGTTGTTCTGTGTCAGTTCTCCACAACTGCTCCAGGATATCAATAATTTCTGATCAGATCTGACTGTGGACTCCAGACCTCAGGAGAAGATGAACTCGATCATCCTCAACTCTGCTGAACAGGAGGAACCCAAAGACCATGGTATGTTACTTTCCCTTTCACCTGTCAATCTTCCGCTTTGTTTCATTGTAATTTGATGCAGATCGTGTTTTTGCTTTTATATTGTCTCACAGCAGGTTCATTAATTCCACTGAATCATTATATAATCATGTGTCATTTTTTATTATTGTGTAATAGTTATTTAGCTAGCTGTAAATTATTGCACAGTACATTTGTAAATTTATTTCTTAAAATGCACAAACACATTTGGAATTCCTTTGCTGGTGTTAATTGTGGAACTAAACATTTCAGCCCATAAAAGTCTGTCGTTCAACCTCTCAATGTGTTTTTCCTTTATCTTTGTTTCCAATCCAGTGTTGCATCATCAGTCTGGGCTCCCTGTCTTACCAACAGTAAATGGACATAGAAGCTTGGCTAAACCAAAACAGCACGGCTGTGACCAGTGTGGACAACGCTTCCATTACAAATCTCACCTTAAAACACACCAGAGAATTCACACTGGAGAGAAACCCTATGGATGTGATCAGTGTGGACAACGGTTCTCTCAAATACACCACCTTAAAAGACACCAGATAATTCACACTGGAGAGAAACCCTATGGTTGTGATCATTGTGGACAACACTTCTCTCAAATACACCTCGTTAAAAGACACCAGAGAATTCACACTGGAGAGAAACCATATGGATGTGATCAATGTGGACAACACTTCTCTGAAATGTCCAGCCTTAAAAAACACCATAGAATTCACACTGGAGAAAAACCCTATGGTTGTGATCATTGTGGACGACACTTCTCTCATTTGTCCAACCTTAAAAGCCACCGGGTAATTCACACTAGAGAGAAACCCTAGTGTTTACATTATGACAAGAGCTTAGCACATCCATGTAAAAAGTGTTGGATGATTATCTTTTTTTCATCATTTTTAATTACAATTAAAGTTGTATACTGTTTAAATGACCTGTTTTTTTGTGGTATTTCTTATTCACTGGGTTTTTCATATATATTTTTAGAGAAATTATTAACACCTAAAAGTATGGTGGTGACTGTTAGAGGAGCCTCTTTTTTCACCCATTGCAGCAATCTATCTATACATTATTTCTGACGACCATGATTTATTTCTGCTTCGTTATTATGATACTGCTTTTATACTGTATACTGAACATGTCAGATAGAAATAAAGGTCTTGATATTCAATTTCATTCTCAACCTTATTCTTTGTTTTACTGTCATTTGATCTGCAGATTTTCTGTCAATTAGATTTAGATTAACTTTGTTCACACTTGTTCAGACACACATTTTATTTTTAGGCCACACTTGGAAGAAGCAATCCCGTTCAAATTCAGTTTCTACGAGAACATGGGTCCCATTTAATAATGTGCTCCATGTTCTTGTAGAAACTGAACATGAAGGTCTATGATTGGGTTGATTGCAAGTTTGCAACAGGATTACACATTAAACCTTTCAGCTCATATGCTTTTCATTAAAGCTTTATTCTACACTTCCCCGTAATGTCCAAAATACACCAGATCCTTCACATTCAGAGATAAATTAATTGCAAAGTGTGTGGAGAAGCTTTTAGTCCATCAAATTATTTAGAAGTTCACAAGGTTGTATACACTGGTTACGGACAGATATAAACATATAACTCTGTTTAGCGTGAACAGTAGCCTTTAACTAAAGTGTAATTATAGGATGAGTAGTATGACGATACGTGGTCTCTTAACAAATTAACTGCTTCTGCTTCTAAATTATCCCATTATACAATCCAACTGTCAGTTGCTTATGTCGGAATGCTCGGTCATATTATAAGCTTTTATATAAATCAGGATCGCTGTAATATTTTTTCCCCTTTTTTGCTTGGCCTTTCCATCTGCAGCGGACTCCTGCCGTTCACTTCTTGTATACAGGCCTACTGAAAAGGCTCATAACTCTGACGAAACCGATGTTCGGAGGTCTTTTTTATTTTATTTCTTCCAAGCAGAAGTACAGAGGATTATATAAGTTTACATATGTATTGTTAACAACCCTCCCCCTTGGCAGAATGACCAAGAGTGGTCACACTTGCCCCGCCTACCCCCCGTTCTCCCTCCCACTCAGGGACGTGCAGAAAGAGAGAGGCAGGGGCTGAAATCCTGTAAGAGGGCACACTGTCATGGTCTCGGAATCCCCCAATTTACACATTCTTGTATCTAGATGGGTTGTTGACCAGTCATTCTATATACGAATTAGTATGGTGGTGACTTTTTGTTGGAGTCTGTAGACTCTCTATCTACATTATATATTTCTGCTTCGTTACATCTGACCCTACATGTTTTATTATTGTGATACTGTGTTATACTGTATTGCTTTTGTGGAACATGTCGCACCAACATTATGCTGCAGATAGAAATAAACAAGTCACAATATTCAATTTAATTCTCAATCGTATTCCTTGTTTCACTGTACATTTCTGTATATTAGATAGTAGGCTATATTTAGTATATTTATGTATTTGAGCTTTGTGAATTAATCATTTGGTAAATGCTCTGCGCCAATAAATATAACTGATCTACATTATTTCAGAATGCATTGTGATGTGTTATCAGCTTAAAGCAACTGTCTTTAACAGTTGCACAGAACATTTGTGAAAATTGTGGAATAAGTTAAATCAAATCAATTGTCTTGACATTAAACATTATATATTATATATTTTCTTTTGACTTGTCTATTTGTGTTACACAAATCAACAGTGGAAACATTATGCCTCAGTTAAAAGTAGAGTTTCTTATTTAGTAAAATAACGGAACAAACACATCCAGCATCTGAACCCCCCCCCCCTCCTCATTATTTGCATTTTAAATGCTGAGGCCCACTCAGTATAATCTACACACTTAACTGTCATTGTCTCCAAGTATCCCCCAATTTACACATTCGTGTATCTAGATGGGTTGTTGACCAGTCATTCTATATACTAATTAGTATGGTGGTGACTTTTTGTTGGAGTCTGTAGAGCCATTTTGTTGTTGTTCTATCTATGCTGCAGATAGAAATAAACAAGTCACAATAGTCAATTTAACTCTCAATCTTATTCCTGGTTTCACATTAATTTGACCTGCAGATTTGCTGTAGCCTATATATTCATGTATTTGAGCTTTGCCATTTGGTAAATGCTCTGGGCAGATCAACATAACTCATCTACAAAGAACGGATTGTGATATGATGTAAAATAATAATGAAAAAATAAGGGTCCACAGTTAAATCAAACCAATTGTCTTGACATTAAATATTTGAGATACACTTGTCTATACAAAGCATTACATTCTATATTGTCCATACAGTTAGGTTACTAGCCTACTGTTAAAATGACTACATTGCTATGGATTGTAAAATTGTGCAATTATTGTGAATTTGGCATGTGAAGATGAAAGAATGAAGAAGTTTAATGTCCAATAATCAAAAACATTATTTAATTCACTGCTGACATCTCTGGCTTTGCGTTTAAATGGAACCTGACTGCAGTTAACTGGAAGAGAGCTGTGAGGAGGGTTTTCACCACTCCAAGACAAAGGGGAGGTGTTACTACTTTCAGGCTGCACTCTTCTTTAAAGTGACCTTTTGAGAATACATTGGAGTAGGATCCTAACTAGGTTACTGCACGGTATCATGTGAGATAACACACTTTATAATCTTGTGAATTTGTTGGATCTTTTTTTTAATTAATTGGTAAGAAGACTGAAAGAAAACAGTGTCACTCCACAAAAATACCCAAGTTACACAAGTAGTTCAAGCAATACATTCAATTTGATTAAAAAGCTGATGAGACTTACATTGTGATTTGACTTTGTTTTAATAAATATATTGTATCTATGGTGTGTAGGCTAGGAGTCCAGTTTGTTGATGACATCCAGTCAGTAACATGACATATCATTTAGTAGATAATAATAACACTTGTAATGTTAGAGATACAGTATAATAGATAGTAAATAATACACCTTATAAAGCAGAATAATGAAACAAAATAAAAAATGAATACAAAACAAATTCACGTTATAAAATCAAATCTAACCGTAAACAAATACACAAATCACAGATTATCAGTCCTTGGTCTAATTTTAAATGCTTACCATACATTTTATTGTGTGACCACTTTGGATCCATTGAGTGAGTATATCTGTGGGGAGGAGGGAGGGTGGATGACAGTATGTTAGACTGTGATTGGTGGAGAGATGGTTCTATTGTTCTCTTAGTCAATCATTCAAAGCAGTTGGTATAAAAAGACTTGGTCTGTGTCATTTCTCCACAACTCCTCCAGGATCATTTCTGTTCACATCTGACTGTGTTTTGCTGTTTAAAAACATCCACATTCCGTGTTATGGTCATTAAAACGGTGGTAGCCTACTAGGATTTATATAGTTAATATATTTGAAGGGAGAGAGAGAATGTGACAGTTTGCCTCTTTCATTCACAATGTTTCACCATTTGGTATTAAAAAGGTCTTAAATGTAGAAATGTGCAGATACCCTGCGTAGGTGTAAAGTGGTTGAGATTCAATAAAATATTCTACTGTAAAATCCAACATGATTGTTCATGGAGAAGAACATGATGAACTAGAAAGGTCGCAATTTAAAAAAATTGCAGAGTGTGGTTGCCGCGGCGGCTCACATATATACCCCTCCCGCTGATATTGCCGGCCTGTTACAGTTTCGAGTCACGCCTCAGATCGCGTGTAAGTCATTCGGAGGGGATTCGACCCCCGAAATTCATGTTTTCCCGACAGACGGTTACATTTATCGCGTTTGCGGCGCCCCCTGTGGATGAAAATGGAATTGCTTTCGGAATTGGGTCGAACGAACCACCCCGGACATGCGATTCAAATGTTGGAGGGATTGGACATTCCGTTCGTGATTTATGGCGTTTTTCGTGATATAGGCCCCTCCTAATGACTTCGGACGACGGTTACGGCCGATCGATAGGCACTATTGAAATTCTGAAGTTGGTTTTTTAATTGTGTGGGTCCAGAGGTCACGTGTGCCGATGTCTGTGACATTTGGACAAAATCTGTAGTGGGAAAAGCCAAAAGTGTGTTTTGGACAAAATTCAAAATGGGGGAAATTCTGTCATGGCGGAAAAGGGCGTGGCCTATATGGGGAGATGCGTCATGACCCAAGGAATCCAGGGAAAAAATTGTTGTGATTTTACGACTTAGGGACTGATCGTTATTTATCCACCAGGGGGGGGGGGGGTGCAGATGTGATTTCATTTTTTTATTTTACCTCATCCCCCCCCCAGCCTCCAAATATTTTTTCGGGACCCCCCCTCAGGGACTGGAAGAATATATATGACCTCCCCCCCCAACACCATAGACCATATTTATTTTATATTCACACCAACAGTATAGCAGCATAAAGTAAACGCTGATCGTTTATTAGGCGGCGGCCGTCTGGGGTTCATTTGGTTCCATATCCGTCATTACATTATGGTCAACACTCAACACTGATGGTATGCCATTGCATTCTTCCAGCTAAAGATTTAAATATGAATCTGGCAGCTTCGAAAATAGCATACGCAGACCTACAAGCTCACAACAACACGCTGATGACGCGACGCAAATGTATGAGCTTAGATTGGCTATTTTTAAGGTGAGCCTCGTGCGTAAAGTCATTCTAGCCAAGCTGCCAAGGCAGTGGGCACCCCTCGCCTCTGTGCCCAAGCCCAGGATGATGAAAATGAATGAATGCTAAATAAATATGTCACGCAGTCGCATACCATAATACTAGTTATACTACAGCGTCATACTCCACAGAGAAAAGCACAATTTGCGCAACATCAACGTTCAACTGCCTGCTCGGCTCATTTAGCCAGCCAGGCACCACCAAATAGTATAACTCTTTCTTTAATCTATTACAACCACATACGCAGACAAAAGTACATGGCACCGCGGACAAAACACAAGTAGGCTACTAAACTTGTGGCTCATTTCCATGCGTCACACAGTCAGGGACCCTGCTGAGGATTTGGTCCACTGTTTACCCTCCTACTGCATATATCAGCGCTGCATGCAGATCGGCTATTTTTCCGTTTGTGAGGACGCACACATGAACGCGCGTTATTACGCGGCGGAGCCGCAGAGATTTTATTTATTTATAATGCGTGTGAAATCAAATGGCATGTGTGGCGTCACTGGCGTGGTGCGTGGTAAAGGGTTAAATTGTGTGACTGTCACACTCAAAGGGTGAGACATGGCAGCCCTGGCTACTGTGACGCACACACCAACAATCCACCATTGCAATGCGAGTGCGCAAAGATGCACATGATATGATAGCTGCATGCTTTTAGACCAGCCCTACCGTATTCTGAATGAGAATCTGTCTCGCCTGCATGCCACGGTTGCCACCATGTTGACGATGCGTTGTCCAAAGACGGTAGAGTCTCTTCCATCAAAATGTTCCATGCCCATCAACATAAAGGCCTCAAGGTGTTCCTGTGATGTTTTGCTACTTTCTATGTTCGTTCACAATCAATTTCAGTCACAAACAGTAACTTGTGAGAAGTTTATATCGTAACATCATCCACGACCTCAGCCCCAACATTATTATTATTGTTGTTATTATCATGCTGCGCTGATGCGGCGCTGGGTTTCACCGAGACACCTCACACCACCACCGCAACCATAGCAGCGGTGCTGTCAGCCTGCTCCTCGCCATCCTCCTCTCTGACCGACAACACTCGCTCTTTTCAGCGGCCTGCTGCTGCTGGCCCACAATTCAAACATCGCGGTTCATAGCTTGAAACATTTTTCGCTTTTTCTACTGGAAATGTTATGAACGCAGAATCAATCTGTCCCGCGCTGTTTTGAAGTGGGTACACGTCAGGCGTAAACTACATCAGCGGCCGGGGGAGGGACCTTTGCTGGTAGAACAGAATCAGATCTACAAGCTAACAACGTGTCACCAAGCAACACGTTGTTAGCTTGTAGATCTGTTCTATTTGCATACGCAGTTGCGCACACATGGAAGATACCAAGTACACTCGCCACACAGGGTAAACTTTATATAGATATATATGAGTGAAACACTATGAAAAACAAAATAATCAAAACATTTTTTAAATACAAAATTCAGCAAAATAAAGTTGTACAACCTCCCCCAAGCCAAAATAAAAATAAACATATCCCCCCCTCAGGCTCAAAAAATAGTTTAATGACCCCCCCCTTTTTTGCACCATACCAACCTTTGATAAATAACGATCAGTCCCTTACGGTTGAAGAGTTATGAGGCAAAAGGTAAAGTGGGCTGTTATAGCGTCACCATGAGGCCGAGCGATACAATTATATTTTTAATTAATTTGAGTGATAATGATGCATTTTTCTTCCAAGTTTTGTAACTATAGTGATTACAGTCTCAGAGGAAAAAATACTTGAATGTGATTTTTTGCATTGCTGCAGTGGTTTACATATGCCCCTCCTACTAAATTAAAATTGTACTACATTATGTGTGATTGGATTCCACCATTGTATCAAATATCCTTCCTTCTCACTTGCATTGAAATATTTCAAGGTAAAAGGATACATTTAGATTTTGCACAGAAAATCAGACAACTGATGTTAGGAATAGTTTGTTTATTGTCAAACATGACAAAGAATGCTGAAATACAAATATATGAAATTAGATGAGATATATAAAAAAGAAGGGAAAAAGTATTTACTGCCTGTTAATTGAAGTACAAATAAATGTTCCTGCAATCTTGCGTTTGTGCAGGTCCATTCCCTGAGATGCACAAAGCCACAGAGACACACAAAGCAAACACAAAGAAGTTGACTTCAAAAGAGTCTTTGGAATTAGATGTGGTTGAAATGTTGCTCACAACTTCTGTGTATGGATATAATCTATCTTTTTACACACATATTATTTTATCCAGCATCTGGCCTACTTACACTTTGGATGGGCAACTTACCTTTTTTTGTGTTAAAACAAGTCTCATCAGAGGTACTGACCTGTAAGGTTCTGAGGATGTTGGCCAAGCTTGCCTGTAGGTGTCATGGTAGTGGACTGGCAGGGCCCTGAGTGGTATTTCCTTGGTGACCACCTCCAGCATGTCCCTCATGCCCTCTGGGGTGTCTACTGCTATCGTGTCCCTCAAAGAGATCTTATAGCAGTCCATGGCATAGAGGCTCTTTGCCACCTGGTGATCAGAAAATATACTGTATTTATGTATGTAGTGTATGTTCTTGTTTAGCTTTTTGTTTGTTTGTTTTTCATTTTAAGTAATTGTATTGTCTGATGTATGATGTATTGTTTTGTTGAATTGTCTGTTTGTTAAAAAAAAAGCGCAATAAAGATATTGTTTAAAAAAAAGAAGGGAAAAAGGAAGGGAGTTGTATTTGTTTGGTTAAAGCAAAAAGAAAAAAGTATATTGTTGTATCACATGCACACATTCATATGTGCTACTTTTTCAGGTGCCACCTTGCCTTCATATGTCCATCCTAGCACACATGACACATAGATGTAGGAATAAGAAAGATGGGTCATTATTACTAGAATGTAGAATGTGAAAAAAACAAAACAATAATCAAGTGAAAAATAATAGGAAACCAAAAATGGTCAATTGGCACTTACCCTCTTACTGGCATATTAGCTCCTTTAGCAGCCATCATCACCTCAAAGCGCTGCAGACTGTCTTCGACAGAGCAGTTGATGTTGTTTTTACTGAACAGCTCTGACGGTGCACCAAATATGGTGACCTCTGATACGCCTGCATGCCTTCCTTGACCTGTAAGAATTGAAAGATGGAAGAGGGTTGATTTGAGCTTGGCTGGGTTTGTTGCTCTTGTGCTATTTTGTTACAAAAGACTCACATTTAGGATAGTGAAACCTGGTACAAGCTTTCAATGTGTTAGAGGCATTGAGGTTGTATATCTGGTATTTTCGCCACATAATAGGTTATCCTTTTGTATTTGTAAAAAAAGAGGGTTAATATACTGGCAACCTTCTCAGATTGGTATGAACCACTTCTACCTCTTCAAGAAGATTTTTTGTGTGTTTTTGATTGATTGAAGTATGTATTAATAATGTGCAGAATTACAGTACATTTCAAGCACAAGTCAATACAAAAACCTGTTAACTGAGTGGAGGACAACATAAAAGGACAACAGGGCACAGGTAAATTGCTTGCTTGTTATATATATTTAGTTTGTAATTGATATAGATGCATGTACTGTATGTACTGCATGTAGTCATTTGTATACATGCAGTATGTATTTAAACAGAGTGTACTGTACTTTTAATGTGTATACTTTTAGTCATGGCGTGGTATTGACACACACACACACACACACACACACACACATACACACACAGGACTTGGTCATAGTTTGATAGACATATCAATGTTGCTGTATGCTTGTATGAATTGAATTAATAACATACCATCGTTTTACAACCAGCGCTGGCCTCTACTCCGTGCCTACTGCCTATAATATATAACTTCATTCCAGAGTAGCTGAGCTATGCTGTTCCGTAGAAACGTCTTGCACAAAGAAAATAGCAGATGTACAAGCTCACAAGGCGTCCATCCGTGAGGCAGTGTAGACTTGTAACCTTGACAACAGCTGTTGTGAATTTTGGCCAATCAGAACGGCAGCTGCAAAAGGAGCCTGAATACATGGAGCGGCCATAGATATATTTAGAAGGGCCCCTAGTGGCCGCATAGAGTATTAAAAGGATAGAGGCTAAACTGTTGTGAAGCTCCGCCCCCTCCGCTATTCATGTCAGTGGAAGTTGCTCAGTGGCGTTTTGAAGCACTCGGAAAGCTGTCGGAAGTACCGTCTATTTTCGCATTTGTTCGCTGATATCAGCATTTGGACACCAAAATTTGGTGTCTGGAAGTGAAGAAGTGCGGAAGTGCAGCTGGGCTTTAACATTGAGCGCTCGGTTGCACGGGGGTTCCTCGTCAAGAATCCACGGGTCCGCCTGCAGTCCTTCCTCTTGCCACTAGGTCCTAGCGCTTCAACATGGGAGTGCCTAGCTGGCCCCTTTGGGGGCGTGGCCGTTACGTTAGCTCAGAGTTTTAGATGACTATAAATTTCCCAGATTGCATCATTGCAGAGAGACAGACATTGGCGAGAAAATAAGACTGAAAGACATTATGGACGGTTGTAATTATTCGCCGAGTAAAATGGTTAAGGCCAAATCCGCGTCAGGGGATAATTTGCGTCGGCAAATTATGTTGATCCATGTAAGTAATTATCATGTAACTGATGTACAGAGAATGGTCAGATGAGGAAATGTTAAATGATCCACCACTGTAGTGTAAACTTTTCAATCACATGAACACAGTAAGATTTGAATATGTATGAAGCTTATTTTCATAATGAAG
Source organism: Protomyctophum bolini (assembly GCF_963924005.1). Classification (NCBI taxonomy): domain Eukaryota; kingdom Metazoa; phylum Chordata; class Actinopteri; order Myctophiformes; family Myctophidae; genus Protomyctophum; species Protomyctophum bolini. Next base: position 47,790,925 of record NC_137863.1, read on the forward strand.
AAAATGTAATGTACACATTTTACATATTGTTAATACATCTATGTAATAATGCTAACAATGTCTGAATGTGAGAAACAGTGTGTTATTTCATCATGAACTGCACGAATCACTCCCGTTTTTCACACAGGCATGGACCATAATTATATGGAGGTCTTAACGGACCCCTTTTCCCCATTTGACACATTAATGATTTAATAATGAATTTATTAGTGAATTAATGTCGCGTCGTCACACAACTCCGTCCTTTAGCGACACCTGTATCACGGGCCACCGTTCTCACTGTTACCACACTGGCATGTTTCCTGTAGCTACCGCCGTAACCAGAGTTGGGGTCCGTTACTCATAAAAGTAAGGCACTACATATTACATATTACTTTTGAAAAAAGTAATGCCTTACATTACTTTATTACTCCCTGGAGAAAGTAACTAGTTACATTACTCGTTACATTACTTTTGCGTTACTCCATAAAATCGCCTGAGATGCATTGTCAAATAATTTGCACTGAACTGCCACACAACAATATAATATTTAGTTTGGGGTCTGTGAGGCCAAATCTCATCAAATGGTGGTCCATGGCTAAAATGCAGAATACATACTGGACCTTGATATGAAAATGGTTGAAAACCACTGTACCACGTGGTTCTAGGCAAATATTAACTTTCCCAACAATATATATTCAAATAAAATAATGAGACTGAGATAAATCAGTAGACTATAATTATGTTCACAGTGCTTTAGGATCCCTTTCTTTATGATGTGGAGTCCCCTGCTCCATTGCTCATTAAATGTAGTTTTTTATTTCGGCATATTTGGTTTATTTATCTCTACATTAACTAACTAGTGATTGTGAGAGCACACGTTCTACAACAAACAAACAGACCCTCCCATTGGCAGTGTTGCCAGGTTTTAGAAGAGAAACAAGCAGCCATGTCTATGAAAACAGCCCAAAAGAAGCCTGACTGGGCTATCATAAAACAAGCCCAAAGTCGCTTGTAATAAGCGGACATGGCAACACCCCAACGCCTGCTCTGTCTCTGTGACAGTGGGGAGACTGGGAGCTTTCTGTGCAGCGGAAAAGTGCTACGGAGATTTTAATACAGAGACGACTTAAATGACAGTTATGACACAAGCACTGTAGGCTATATCACAAAAAAACGGACAATGTGTCCGGCCAGAGGTTGAGTTGGGAGGAGGAAAGGTGGGTCTAAAACCGGACGTCTGGCCACCCTACGAGTCCACGACAGTAACGAAAAATGCTGTGCTGCTGATGATCTGACACCGGTTTGACATGTTCTAGTCCGTACTGCGTACTGCGTTGCCAGCGCACCATTAGTGTTCATGTTCAACTCATCTCCGTTGTGTGCATTATTCTCTAAAGCAACACTGCTGAAAGCAGCCACATGATGCAAGTAGCGAGTAACGGCAGCGCTAAAGCGACCAGTAACTGTAGTGTGATTATCAATTTTGGAGGAGTAGTGTCGTTATATTACTCGCTACCGACCAAAGTAGTGTCGTTACAGTAACGAGATTTTCCGTTACTCGTTACACCCAACTCTGGCCGTAACACAACAAAATGTGCCCTATACAATGTTGTGAATGGTAGCCAAGCATTCAAGAATAGGCAAAAATTTACGATCTACAAGCGCACATGTAGCAGTATAGACAGGAAACAAACAGACCCTTATGTGTAAAATGGACCCATAAGGGTCCATTTGGTCTTATCTATCTAATAATCTATGTAATAATTGTGACAATGTTTGAATGTCACAGTGTCACAGTGTGTTATTTCATCAGTTACTGCAGGAATCATTCCCACTTTTCACACAGGCATGGACCATAATTATATGGAGCTTTTAACGGAGCCCTTTTTCCCCATTTGACACATTAATGATTAATAATTTATTAGTGAATGAAGCTCGCACACTCACTCACTTCCGTCCCTTAGCGACACCTGCATCACAGGACACCCTTCTCATCGTTACCCCACTGGCATGCTTCCTCTAGCTACCGCCGCAACACAACAAAAAGTGCCCTATACAATTTGGCGCCGCGTGTGTGTGTCTACCACACACACGCTACCAAGCTACCACAGTGTTGGGCAATGACCAGGGTTGTCACATTAGCTGAGAGGGAAACAAGCAACTAGGTCTATGAAAAATGTTAACAGGTCAGATAAAGTCAGTAAATCCGAAAATAAATCTGGAAAAACAATATTGCTGACTGTCAAACATCATTGTCCAATGTTGTTTTAGAGCAGTGGTTGTCAAACATTTTCATGTCATGGACTACTAATATTCAATATATATATATATATATATATATATATATATTTGCTGTTCATATATTCAGAACGGGTAAGGACTAGTATACTTCAATCGATCAATCATACATACAGACAGACGTGAAGTTAATTATGTTTCTTTTTTTTTAGTATCGTTGCATCCAAGACAGACAAGATGTCACTCTGCCTGGGTTCATTTCTAAGGTGGCAGGCGATGTCACTACGGCATTGAAAGTAATGGAAGAGGAAAGGGCTGGGCTGAAATTAAAGCTTGGTGCCTTAGAGCTTAGAAATAAGGAGTTGCGTATGCAGAAATGGAAGATGGAGAATCCAAATTGCCCGATGTGTGGTTTTGGTGAGTCAAAATAGCATGCGTACTAAACATGCTTGAATGGAGTTTGTTTAAATATAATGAATGTATGTCTGAAAACGTAATACAATAAGTAATCTATTCTGTCTCTTTTACTTTTACAGATCCAGTGGAGAATTTGCCTGGGAATATTTAATTAAAGAAAAGAGGCAAAAAAGATTATGTTCTGGTCTGTTATTTATTATACACCTAATACAGAATGTATTAGAATGTATGAAATGTTTTTAGTTTTTAGTGACTTTGTTCTGCAGGAATTAGTCTACTCTTATTTTGAAGAGATCGTCCACAACACTGGTCACTGGGTTAATGTGAGACTTCATTCACCACATTCAACACTGCTGTAGGCTGAAAGATTTATTTTATCTAATCTCTCGTCAAGATCACTATCATCCTCATGTATTATTCATCTTGTTATCCTGTATAGCCTACTTAGAAATAGTAAGGTGTGCATGATAGGTTAGAACTGTAGACCATTCATCATCAATGCGTTTACTTTCAGGAATTATACATAGTAATGTATGTGACATGTTTATTCATTCATACTCCAATGGTGAATAGTTGCAGACAGTCGCAGTACAACCCAGTCTCACAAAGACGGCGAATTACCATGGAGTAGAAGGGGTTGAATTGAATACTGACCTTTTTAAAACAATATTATTGACATTTTAGCAAGTACATTACTATTTATAACGGAGGGTTACACTGTAACCCAGGTTCTCTGAGTGGAGAGACTGGCTCTCCACTACATATTGTTCAATATGTACGGGAACTGACCCCACAGGGCAGTGTTCATGGATATCTCTTTAAGACACATCATCTATGGTGGCCCTGCCCAGATGCCAATCAGCGGGCTATTTAAGCCCCATCTGTGCAGTGCCACTTCGATTAATTCTTGATTGACACGAATTTCGGAGCGGCTCTTTTGTGGAGAGCCAGTCTCTCCACTCAGAGAACCTGGGTTACAGTGTAACCCTCCGTTCTCTATCGTGTTCGAGACTGGCTCTCCACTACATATTGTTCAATATGTACGGGAACTCTCTAAGACACACCGCGAGGAAATAAGCAGACCAGCTGCCCCCGCGGCAGCCCGAGGCAGTTTAACCTGAATTCCATCCGAGCCTATAAGTGGTGAGCGCCATGAGTCACAGGCGCTTGCCCAAAATGCTCCAAAACTTCAGTATTCATACCAAGTAAGTAATACTCGTGGCCTAGGCGCAAGACGCCACCTAGGCTCAGCTGGCCCAGCACGATGCTAGGCCAGTGACCACCGAGGTGAAGGGCTGCTCAAGCCAGCCCGTCAGATGCCCGGCCGACCTGACCGGTCAAGGTGCTGGTGACCCTACCGCTGAGTAGCACGCAGGAGCGACTCCTACAGGGGGAGCGGATGCCACCACGTTCCATCGGTAGGACAGGGTGAATGTAGACAGAGTCGCCCATGTCACTGCTGTGTAGATCTCTGTCAGAGATACACCATTCTACAGCAACCAGGGGGCTGTTGTCCCATGGGCAGAGTGTGCCCGCCTTCCAGGCGACCCTGGCACTCCTGCCTGCTTGTCCCTGTTGGATCACCCCTGTGATCCGGTGGGACAGTCCAGCCTTCGACCATGGTCTACCCGAGCACTCTCTGATCAGGCCGTATGGTATAGAGTGCAGGGATTGGTGCCAGCACCACCTAACCATTGCCATGTAGGAAGTGGCAGCCTCCTTCATGCACTGATAGGGACATTCTTGTGGCTGACACTGCTAACAACAAGAATGCTGTCCTGCGAGAAGCCACTCAAGTGTCCACGCTTAATTGGCTCATGCCGCAAGGCAGGCAGTACCACCTCCCGTGGGGGGGCTGCCGACCTAATGTGCGAGCACCCGGTGCACCGTGGTCTCCCTCAGCCCTAAGGGGCGGAGGCACCAGCTGGCTCACTGCCAAGAGATGCCAGCCAGCAAACTAGTGCTGTGGGATCCAACGAACGGGCACCGGTCACGAGGATGTCCCACGCCAGCATCCGTGGATGTACTCAAGAACGACGCAGGAGCGCAAAGTACCAACAAACTGGCCAGATGGAGAACCAGGATCACCGGAAACGACAATGGAGGGCTCGTCTGAGGAGGACCTCGAGAGAGATACAACCCATGACATGGTGGAACCTACTCAGGGGTCCACCTGAATTGACCGCCACTGTCTCGAGAGACAGCCTGTGGGGGCTGGGTACCCTGAACTGTCAGGACTGAGGAGTGGGCTCGGTGTGCTGAGCACCTCTAGCCATACCCCGCCGGTTGGCCCTGGAATTGTTTGTTTACGCTCTCTGCCGTGTGGCCCGGCCGGACCGCGGCGGCAACGATCAGCGACCGTAGATGGCCTCAGAGTACGCCGACTAGGTCAGCTCCTCTGGGTTCTACCCCGCTACCCGCCGCAACGGTTTACAGCCGCGATGATCAACCAGGAGGTTCACCGACGAGGTCGGTTTCGCTCGGGGTCTCACAGCGCTTCTGCAGCCAGGGAACCCAGGCTCCACCAACGAGGTCGGCTTCGCACTTGGGACCCTTTGGCCGCACCGAGCGCCGTCTCAAGGTTTCCCCCGACGAGCAGGTTTCACCAGGGAGCGGACGCACGGACCGAACGCCGTCTCAAGGTTTCCCCCGACGAGCAGGTTTCACCAGGGAGCGGACGCACGGACAAGACTGAGGCTTCCTCCGCGAGGCAGATTCGGCACTCAGTCTTGTTGCTGTTGTTGTTGGCTAGCTGCGCCTAGATAGCCACGACTTCGTGACTTGGATGAGAAGAGCTTTCTCTGTGGTTTCAGACCGGTAACCGGATTCTACCCCGCAGAGTCACACCTAGGTGCATAAACGGCTCGCCGTGACACACTGTACACTGTATCGTGTGCTCTGCCCGACAGCCACAGCACGCTCTGCTGTGTCACTGAGCCCGGCTCCACCGTGAAACTACACCACGGACGCATGAGCTGACCTCGTCAGCAATACGCCCTATAGTGTAATAATGGCTGAGATTCAGGCATACTTCCTGGCAGACCCAGCATGTCATGTCTGTGTCACTGGGGAACCAGATCCCCAGACAGAACTACACCACGGTCGCGTAAGCAGGCGCCCCGCCAGCAATACGACAGTATAGTGCGCTATAATGCCTGCATAATTTGCCTTCAACCAAACGTCGGACAGACACAGCACGTCCTGTCTGTGACAGAACTACCCCGCTACACGGACGCATGAGCTGACCCCGTCAGCAATACGCCCTATAGTGTGACAATGGCTGAGATTCAGGCATACTTCCTGGCAGACCCAGCATGTCATGTCTGTGTTACCAAACATCGGACAGACACAGCGTGTCCTGTCTGTGACAGAACTACACCACTGTCGCGTGAGCTGACGCCTCGCCAGAAATACGACAGTACTGTATAGTGCGCTATGATGACTGCCCAACATAAAGGGAAATATTCGACTGACCGCGCACGTTCTGTTTGTGTCACTGAACCCAGATCCACAATACCGAACTACATCACAGGCGTGTAAGCTGGCGCAACACTCACCATACATGTATTCATGTACTTTTTGTATGTCTATTTCATATGGACCCCAGGAAGATTAGCTGTCGCTTCGGCATCAGCTAATGGGGATCCATTCAATAAACAATAAACCATACCCTGTATATTGTGCTCTAATGGCCGTCTGACCCCAAGGAATCGTGTTAGTCTCACCTACAAACGAGACCACAGCTAACCCGAGAGGGAGAGTCAACGCTCGCTCCCTAAACTGCACACTGTAGTGCATTAATAGGCTGCTGACACTCGTAAGTAGTCTCACAGAAAACTTTCACTAAATCCTTCTTTACCGACCTGTCCATACCAGGCAGGGCAGGAAAGAGGTGGAGCCATAGCCTGAGCTTAGCTCACCCAGCTCTGCCAACCTGGGATAAGGTTCAAGGTAGTCTTTATTTGTCTCCCTTGAGAAATAAATGTCTTGGAGACAGAGTCACAGCTGTATACAAATAGCATCCACGTTCACATAAAAATTACATTTTTATGGGACATTTTAGTCTGACAGTGGAAACGACTGGTCTCTATATAGATATATTCATATGTATACCTATATATTATTTATTATATGTGTACCTATATATACATATATGTATACATCTTGTATTGTACCCCATATTTTAACTGTTCGGACTGTGCTCAACAGGGAGTGGGCCCATAGTAATTGCTTGAACGTGAGGGGTCATAATCTACCCTTTGCAGAATCTCACAATGCTGCATAAACGAATCAAGGCAACATGGTACCCTAAGACATCCCCATAACACGGATTCTCTGTGTGCTCTCTCTTTGTTAGGACAGAGTCCATACCGAATCAATGTCCACAATTTGTTTTGTGTCACCAGCAGAGTTATGGACCTCTGGAAGAGGTTGTACATAAACTGCTCAGCCGCTCTGAGGCGCTCTAGCCCAAAACAATCTGACATTAAGCACACTGGAGGCTTCCAAACCTTTGTATATATCATTCCAGTCGGCCTACAAGTCCACATGCATATAGTGTGTTGTTGTAGCCTTTATCATACTTATAAGCATATAAGTATATATTAACCAGAACCAATTGTGACAGAGTAAGCGATTTAATTGCAGCGCCTAACACGGTGGGTCATCGGGAGTTTTTGTCTCCTGATCTTTGAGCCACACCGCCCTCTTGTGACCCATAAGGCACAGTGCAGTCTGGGCAGCCGTCCCTGACGGGCATACCTCCATACACTATGACGCTCATGTCAACCTGTCAATGAGGAAGTTGGAACACGCTGGAATTGTTTGTTTACACTCCCGGACCGCGGCGGCAACGATCAGCGAACGTAGATGGCCTCAGAGTACGCCGACTGGGTCAGCTCCTCTGGGTTCTACCCCGCCAATCGCCGCCGCGGTGTACAGCCGCGATGATAGACCCGGAGGTCTCACCGCTTCTGCAGCCAGGGAACCAGGGCTCCGCCAACGTGGTCGGCTTCGCACTTGGCTTTGGCCACACCGAACGCCGTCTCCTAGTTTCCCCCAACGTGGTCGGGTTTCACTAGGGAACGGACGCACGGACCGAACGCCGTCTCAAGGTTTCCCCCAACGTGGTCGGGTTTCACCAGGGAGCGGACGTACGGACAAGCTGAGGCTTCCTCCACTGTCTAGCGGATTAGGCCTGCAGCTTGTTGCTGTTGTTGTTTTTTTTTTGTGGAGCTACGCGGCGCCCCGAGAGGAGTCGTCGAGACGACCAGCTCTCTTCTTACCTAGGTAAGTGGACTGTGTGCCACGCAGCTTCATGTTCTAAATATATATATTTATATATAATGTTTAATAGTGTCAAAACTGCTGAGATACACGAAACGTCTGCTCTCGTGGAAATCAAAAAATCGAAGTGGCACTGCACAGATGGGGCTTAAATAGCCCGCTGATTGGCATCTGGGCAGGGCCACCATAGATGATGTGTCTTAAAGAGATATCCATGAACACTGCCCTGTGGGGTCAGTTCCCGTACATATTGAACAATATGTAGTGGAGAGCCAGTCTCGAACACGATAGAGAACAGATGTTTTAAAGTCTCGGTTTGATTATTGATGTGCCAGAGGAACCTATGATGGTGGTGATAAAATATTTGGGATATACTGTACATTGATATACTGTACATAATATTGTGTCAAATATGTAACATGGTAAAATGTAGTGTTGCATTGCATAAGCCACATATGATTGTGTACAGGATGTCGCATGATAGATGCTTGTATTGTATCTTTTTGATACAGTCAAATCTGTCTAGTGTAAATTACTTCCCTATTGTGAGTACAGTATTGTACAGTTCACCAGCCCAAACATATATATACTTCACATACTGTACATATCTGCATATATATATATATATACACACACACTTTGGTAGTAGTCTTAGCTCTGTGTGCCTGTCTGTGCTTGTCATAATCTTACAGGTTAATATGCAAGGTGAAGGTGACATTGTATATACCGGTAGGCCTATGTGTTTGTTTCACCAACCTTAGGACTGTGGTAGCCTGAGATTATGTGTGTTTTAGGACAAAATGAACATGGAATTCATTACATACCAGGTCTGTTAGGTTGCAAAATGGAGTGCTGAGGTAAATTAAAAAAAATTGTATTTTTGTTTGTATCATTTTGCATGAATTAAGCATTTACAAGATCATATATTTCCATTTTGCATTTGATCATTTCCCCGAAGCTGTTTGGAGGTGCAGACAGAACAACTCAAGGTCTTTCTTCTGGCAGAGAAGTTGTCAAAGCAGATGCTTTGTGAATAAAACTTCAGCCCTGGGAATTGTGTTGTAGGAAGGCATAATCGTATTAGTTTGCAAATAACATTTTGTGTTAGTCCACAGTCTCACACCCCAGGTTTGCAAATGTTCCATATGAAATATAACAAATGTATCTGCAGTTGAATGCGGTTGTAATATGTGTGTGTTGGTTGCAGATCATATAGCTTGTTTTACATTAATTCATAATGTTATATACACATTTTGTTTGAAATATAAACTTATCCATCATTGAAATATAATTGTATTGAGTGACATTTGAAGTTACTGCACAATGTTATTCCAGGCCAAATTGGCCAATGCATTATAAAGTAAGTTGAATGTTTGAATTGGACACGCATTCTACACATGAAAGAATGCGCACGTAGTATTGGAATAAACTATAATCAACCATGGGTTGAACTCTCAATGTTGCGTGCGCATTCTTTCATGTGTGCCATGTGACACAAACAACCAATAGCATTATTTGACACACCCATCAGCACTTTGACAGAAAGCGCTAATGTACACTATTTATTCCAGGATTTGACAAGTGACAAGTGAGAACATGGCAAGTGGAATGACTCCAACTGCGCGGGACAAATCGGCCATTATTGGTGAGAAATTTGAGCTCCTCATGGTAAGTTTAAAGATTTATCCTGTAAATGTCGATTTAAATATGTATGTTAGTAATTCAAATGAGACTGTTGACCATGCTTATACTGTATTAGCCATGGTTCATGACTCTCGTATTCATATATGAGAGTCAAGAGTTAACTGCACCCTGTTTTTGGCGTTTGCTATATTTACAACTTTTACGTATATATAAACATTCGGATTTATTTATTTTTTCTTTGTTTCTTGTATAGTATCAGGTGAAAGATCCCCAAGTTGAAACTGATGAAGTGCTTTTCAACTTGGCGTGTATGAGTTCTTCAGCGGTGATGGGACACAACGCCCTTGAGTCTCAGTTGACTTATATGAGGCAGAAAATTAAATGTTTGGAGGACGTGAATATACATCTTGGCCGGCAGATAAGGAGGGGCCGGGGGTCTCGACAGCCAAGGGCGTGCCAAGCATGTTCTGATATGTTTCGTAAGTTATATTTTAAATTAGTAGAATAGGTTAGTTGTTAATTAATGATTTTGAATAAAGCTTAACACTATTCTATTGTATTTTTTTGTATGAAACTTTAGCATTGGATGATGACATGGACGCATGTTTGCAGCAAGAAGGTAAACTATATTACATCCAGCATAGAATAGGCTTTCAAAAATGTCATTCCATGCCAGCATCTGGCTTCTATTTGCTGTTATTGCCAAGCATTTTTGTCATAGCTTGAGGTGACACACGGTAGCATCCGGGTGGCACATTGTGTCCTTTCTTGTGTTCCAAACTGTCATAATAGACCTTATTAATTGTAAACAAACCCAATAGAGCACCGAAGTCCTGACGTAACTCGCTCATCCCGACGATTCCCCTGGTTCGCGGAAGTAATTTCTCTATGGAGAATAACATGGGGTGATCTTAATATCGTCTACTATAAGCGTTGTGGTCCAAAAATGAACAAGCTGTCTCTATTGTTAGGGAAGTGTCTCTGTATCGTTTGCAACAATCACTCACTAATATATGATATATATGCTTCTAGCGAAAATGTAACTAATTCAGCAGCAGTAACATTAGCGTTTTCTTTCAGTCATGTTGATTTTTCATATCCATATGAGTGAAGCGGCCAGGGTGACATGTTTATTTTTCAAACACAGTTGTTATATGAGGCGATGTAAAATCGCCTCAATGGGGATTTCAATGCAAGTAAACAAATACCGGTACATGAACTTGGGGACTGACGTTCTCTACTGAAAGTGACGTCAGAGTTCGGTGCTGTATTGACATGATTCTATTTTATGACTATTTAGCTGGCCCAGATGGTGGTGTGGCGGCAGCAGCAGCAGCAAGTGCAGGATTTGAAGAAGGTATTTGTATGAAATGATTACTAATAGACATAATCTAGATATTTGTAACGCATTTGACATGATTCTATATATTTTACTATATAGCCTTGGAAAATCCCACAGCCCTGGAAAATCCCACAGCCCTGGACGTCTCCTCCGATTTGGAAGAAGGTATTAGCAGAGGTTCTACTTATATCAATTATAAAATAAAAATAAATTGCTGTATTTTAACCATACTCTTTTCCCTTTTGTATTTATTTAGTGCTGGATATGGAGAGGCTGGACGACGTTAAAGATTAATAAAAATGTATACACTATGAAGTTGTTTGTTCAATTATTGGTATCTTAATCAAACATTTGTTCATGTACTAATGATTTCTGTTGAGGTAATATTGGGAAATATGTAAATGTATGGACAATGGGCAGATCCTTTGATCATGGATGTGCGTTTTTAATGTCAAGGCATGATGTAGAAATAATGTGCTGCTGCAATGTACTGCTGTAGCTTAGCATCCCGGATAGCTAATAGTGTGACTGGGGGTCAAGCTAGTACTGGATGTTTATGCTGTTGAACCGGAAGTGATGTCGTCAGAGTCGATTTATTGTTAAAATGGCTACCTATTTTCAGCAGAAGACAGAATGAAAACATTGTAACATTATTTCAGTATAACGTGCTTATTATTAGTTGCTTTGGAATGTATTTGCCATGCAAATTAAGGTCATAATAATGCAGATGGCATCGATATGTAATATAGTGCGATAATGTAGTTGTTTTAGCTATAGGATTGACGATTGATATGAATATAATGCGAACTGGTGTCGTTGTGGGGTTGCCAGGTTCTGCGAGAGAAATAAGCAACCCGATATATGAAAACGAGGCCAAAATAAACGAAAATAGCCGATCTACAAGCATTTAACAAAACCAATGTTGTCCCTGGAATATATTATTTGTTCTCCAGACAAATAATAATAATAACAGGCTAATATAGCTATCATATTTGTACTCATACTCAACATTTACATAGGCCTAATTTATCTGCTACTGTTTTTTGCCATTTTTTCACACTACAAAATGTCAATTAAATACAGTAGTCTATTGGGAGAAATAAAAAGAGGGATAACAGGCAAACTATGAAGATAACATTCTGTAATTGTGTAGACTTATTGGTACAGCCTATGCATTGTTTTTCTTTAGAAACAAGGCCAATTAATTATAATAAGCAGATATGGCAACACATCAGGAATGAAGGGAAAACATCGCCTCCTAAAGTTACAGATCACTGCTGAAATGCTCTAATTTGGGATTGTGGTTATTATGATAACCTATAACAGTAATTGATAATACATAACGATATGGTTACAGTAAAGGTACTAACAATACATTGTGATAATAAACAATGTAAACTATACGTTGGTAATGTATTTTGTCTTACATTTACCATGAAAACTCATTGACCAGTTTTAGTTTGATATACAAGCGGACCATGGTCTTTTTTCAGTTCTTGACATATTATGAAACTGCACATTTTCTTCTGTTCTGAGTTTGTGGTTTTTGTATTGTGAAACTAAATTAAACTAGTCCTTAATGTAACCAGGTAGACCTGTTACTATGGCAACATCAGCCAGGTGTTCCTTGTTTCAAATTAAGGGTGGGGTTTATTGGCTTACGCTAAATGTAGCAGGGGGGACTTATGAGGGATGATTAATAATATATACCTACTTAATTCCTACTAAACTACGCTACCTTTTTCTAGAGGGAAGTTCCTCTTTAACAATACAAAGCACAGGTTTGTGTGAGCAAGATTGAGCATGGAAATAAGACCTATTGGGATTTCAAACAAGGCATTTTATTTTTTGTACACAGTTATATTTTTGAAATACTCATATTAAAAGTCAACATCATATGAAAGAACAAGACATACTATACTGTACCATATACACTTGGCTGGTGTACCGGAGGAGGAGCACAGCAGCATGGAATAAGGGCATTTCTATATTAATTCACCAGGCAGCCAGTATGCTGATACATTTAGGAAAGCCATGCCTTCAAACTCTTGTCCTCCTCAGATACGTCAACCTTACAGCAAGCTAGGGGATCCCCTGAATGAAGTAGCCCAGCCCTTTTAAAAATGTCTGCCAATAAACCCCACCCTTAATTTGAAATAAGGAGCACCTGGCTGATGTTGCCATAGTAACAGGTCTACCTGGTTACATGACATATGTGTTAAGAATAGACAATGTGTTGAATTTTAGTAGCCATTTTGTTTTTTGTTTTTTTATATATATTTTTTATCCCACGATTTTGTAACCCATTTTTCACCCCTGTGTCAATCATCTACTGTGATCCTGGGCTCTACACACCCTCCGCCAACCTGGGGAGAGCAACGGACTTAACTCATGCTTCCTTCATGCTTGAGTGTCCAAGTTGCTCCTTTACACCTGACAGGGGGGAGTTTCCCTGGTTGGACGTAGCGCGTGAAAGGAACACGTTATTCCAACCAGTTCCTTTCCCCTCCATCAGGCGCCCCGGCTAGCCAGGGGGAGGCAGTTTAGAGACCAGGATTACTGCATGTTTTTGTGAGGGTACCTACCCTAGGGGACACGGGGAGAACATGCAAACTCCACACAGAAAGGCCCTTTCGCCAACCCCGCCTTCGGGTATGGGCACTGATGACGCGGAGGAGGAAACACGCCGCCAGCACCCACAGTGCCCCGAGCGGGAATCGAACCCAGGACCTTCTAGCTGTGAGGCGACAGCACTACCAACTGTGCCACCGTGCCCCTGCCATTTTGTTTTTGATCAAAGTTTTTTTATTTTTTTTTCACACATGAAAATATTGCATAACATTTGTGGAACATTTTTTTCCCCCTCCCCTCCCCTCCCCTCCACCCAGAGGTCACGCTCCGACAGAGCCACAACCCTGGTAGTTTTTTTTTTTTAATTGCAGGACTGAAGTCCCATTTTCAAATTGTTGATGAATAGGTCATTTCCTTTATCAGTGAAATGAACCCTGGAAGGTTCTGGAAGAAAGTGGCTGTCATGGGGGAATGTGGAAATGTTTTTGTGAAGAATGATGTCCCCATGGAGTTGTGGCATGAATTTCAGAATGTATTGATTTACAGAGATCCTGGCTTTATTCAGCTGTGTCGGCTTCAGCGCTCCTCTCCATTTTTGTCTTAAAAAAACCTTAAAAAAACCCTTTGTTTTGGCATTTCAACTTGGTTGAACCTGGCAATGCGTTGTTACTCTTTGCACCTGAATGCACCTGAACAGCCTACCATGTACAGTGAGTGCTGCTATAGAGCGTCGCAATGCTGCCCCCTCGAGAGACCCGGAAAATAAATCCCTGTTCATTTCCCTCATAGACTTTTCAGAAAGTATTTATTTAAAGACGTTTACGCCGCGGACAAAGCCAACTCTTGTGACAAATCATGACAACAAACAAATTTTTTCGGGCTAAGCCGGTACAGTGGAGGGCTTCACATAGTCGGCTCCAAAAATGCCACCTGGGACAAGGAATAGGAGTACAGCCGATTGAAAGAAACAGAATGGGTGTTTAATTATGTGGACGACGATGTAAGATGGTGCGACACAGTGTTATCAGTCAGTCAGTATTCCAATAAAGAACGTCTTTCTTATACCTGTGGTGTGCAGGCTCCATCCAATACCTAGCGACACAGTGTTATGACAACAGCTAGCAACCCCATGGTAACGTAAGTAGTATTATGACTTGATCGAAAGCGCTATAAAAGCGCAATTGCCATTAATCTATGGCAATGGCGTTGAGGGTTTTATTAAATAATGAGCTTTAATTGACTTGATCTAGGCCAATGGCGCGCCAGTGTTGTGTTGTAAGCTAGGTTGGATTGTTTCTTGTATGAAACAAAATTTGTTACAAGATGTATTTACCGGTATATCGACCTCATGATGTCCTACGTTGTCTATTAAGGCCCTAAACAAACATTGGCTGGCAAACAATTTACATCATAAGTGCCCTAAATAAACGTTAAAAATCCCATAGACTTGGCTGCCATATGAAGTAATCTTCAAAAGCCAGGGGTTAGAAAACAGATTTGGGGACAGTTTGTTAAATCACAGATACGTTGTATCTCGAGTCGACGTTTCAAAGCAGTGTCAGCAGTGACTAGAGTCCCGAGAGTCCTGAGCAGTCAAAGCCAATGCTGCCAAATTGCATACTACTGATATGCAGAGAATAGTAAATAATACTACCAATAAAAATATGCAATGTACAGTGTATAGCCTTCATTGAGGAATATGAGGCTGAACCAATGCTAGAGCCATAACAATGTGTTGTTTTGAGGGAAACATTTGAGGCAGGTACTCCCATGCTGAAGCTCAGTAAATAGCAGATGCCAACAGTGGCAGTGTTTACCCACAGGCCAGCCAGATCTTATTAAGAGAGCAAAAGTGGAACCAAATGAAAATGCCACCAATCTGGTGCCGCATCGCCGCTTTGACAATGCTGCGTTAGATAACATTAAATCAGATATTTTCAGGGTGGTGAAATGATATCCTGTGGTTTAGCTCTTTAGACCAATAAAAATAGACTTGATGGATGACTCTGCGGTACTCTCTACTGTCACTATATCCCACCCCAGGCAGCACCATCATCCCATGCACATCATAATGTGTGTGTCTGTCAGTCAGTCAGTCAGTCAGTCAGTCAGTCAGTGTTATGTACCTGGCCTAGGGGGTGCCAAGATACACAACAAAATACAGGGGAGACGCAGTTGACCAAAGAAATAGAATTTATTAATTAACCAAACATAAGTAAATGTAAGGAATAAACCATGATTGAACAGATGAAGTGTGGAGATCAGTGGTGCAGTGCGTGTATGCATGAGTGAATTGTGTGTGTGTGTGTGTGTGTGTGTGTGTGTGTGTGTGTGTTGTATGGATTAACACACATGTTGAGAAGTGTGCATGGTGGAGTGCAGGAGGCAAATGAAAGGAACAGATCTGGGGAAGGACTGGGGAAGCAGGCATTTATAGGGCGTCGACACCTGGGCCCAGGTGCGAGCCACTTAGGCTGATCATCATGATAGCTCTGCTCCCCAATCCTATTGGATACAAAGAACAGAGGTTACTATAGGGCAAACAGTAAACACAACGTATACCTAAACCAGACAACCTAAGAGTAATATATATATATATATATATATATATAACACACAGGGAACCGTCACAGTCAGTAAGTCAGTCAGTCAGTCTGTATAGTGAACTAATAAAAAAACTAACAAACTATAGTTCATTAGTTTTTTGTTTGTCCAGGCATTATTATTTGGCTGCAGCAGAAAGGAATGAGGACATGGTATTTATTTTGGGAGCCTAGCTGCGACAGACTATGGTGAGCAAAACGAGACATATAGAGATGAAAGAAAGAGATTAGTTTAGTATGCTTAGTGACAAGTGATGAAGTGGAGTTGATCCTCTTGCCAACATGCTGTCATTCAGACGAAAGGCTGAAAAAAAGGTTTTTACAAAAATACTATTTCCCCCCCAGTGAAAAATCTGTCATGATTTATTTGTAAAGTGACATAAATGTAAGCATGATATGTCAGGTGAGCAGGGAAATGGAGAAAAGAGAAAGGGAAATCAATTTAAGAGACTGACTGAATTTCTTAATGACAGAAAAATAGTTTAAAAAATATAGCTGCGAGCAGCGATAAGGCGGGACCAAGGAGAGGGAGAGAGAGAGAGGAGGGTGGAGAGAGAGAAAGAGACAGAGAGAGAGAGAGAGAAAGAGAGAGAGAGGGAGAGAGAGAGAGAGAGAGAGAGAGAGGGGGAGTGGAGAGAGAGAGGGGGAGTGGAGAGAGGGGTGGTGAGAGAGAGAGAGAGAGAGAGAGAGAGAGAGATAGAGAGACAGAGAAAGAGAGAGAGAGAGAGAAAGAGAGAGAGAGAGAGGGGGGTGGAGAGAGAGAGACAGAGAGGGGGGTGGAGAGAGAGAGGGGGGGAGAGAGAGAGAGAGAGGTGAGGGAGAGAGAGAGAGAGAGAGAGAGAGATAGAGAGACAGAGAAAGAGAGAGAGAGAGAAAGAGAGAGAGAGAGAGGGGGGTGGAGAGAGAGAGACAGAGAGGGGGGTGGAGAGAGAGAGAGGGAGGGGTGGAGAGAGAGAGAAGACAGAATACACTTATTACACTATTACACTACTATTACACTATTACACTACTGTTACACTACTATTACACTATTACACTTATTACACTATTACACTACTACACTTAATACACTTTTGCACTACTATTACACTATTACTTATTACACCATTACACTGCTATTACATTATTACACTATTACACTAATACACTTATTACAGTTACTAGTATCTCTATTATTGTGATGTCATGTCCGAGAGACAGAGAGAGAGAGAGAGAGAGAGAGAGATTATATAGAGAGAGCAATATGCACAAATAAGAATCACAGGCTGAGTTGTCGCTACCCGGATTTGAACCAGTGACCCTGTGGTCCAAAGGTGAGAGCTCGACCGACTGAGCTAAGCAGACAGGCGCGCTGGAAGTCATCAGAGCTCAGGGGAGCTGTCCATAGAGTACTGTCTGGCAACGACACCGCGGCCGCGCTTCGCGCGGCCGCGCGAAAAATCGGGCCTGCGCGGGTCGGGTCCGCGCGCAAAAACAGTATTTTGGTGCCGCAAAACTATGCGCTGCAGACAAGCATTATTATTAACCAGGCCCGGCAGGCCGTGCATTACACTTACAAGTTACACAACCAGACGTTGGTGAAGGAACAGGGATTTATTTCAATAAAATAAAATAAATTGTGCCACAGGCTGAAATATTCATATACCAAAAATAATAAAATGTATCAAATCAAATGTAGGCCTATTGATCCTTTCCTCAAGTTCCACTGTTTGACAGCACAGCACAGACGAGACCGGCATTCTCCCTCTCTCTCAACAATAAACTTCCGTTCTAACTAATGACGACCGGGTCACCAGGCTACAGCCAGGTCACAGGTGAAACAAAAACACTTCTTTCAACAACAATTTTATTCCCAAAAGTTAAATACATTATTGTTTTACTATATATATGTGTGTATATACTTATATATATAATATATAATATATAATATATTTTTTTTTACAAAAAATTAAAAAGATCCCAAAAATCCCAAAAATTCTCCTCCCCACCAGCAAGGGGTGCTGGCGCACCCTCCGCACCCCCCTTCCAGCGCTACTGTAAGCAGACACTGTCAGTTGACTCATTCTAAACAGTAACATGCAGTATAGGTATTAGCTGCCAACCGTATTTGGAAGACGTATTAGTTGCATGAGAGGTTTCACAACACAGCATTTTCGTTGGCTCATAAAAACTTC